>NC_135427.1:6815457-7155713 GCF_051991245.1 Festucalex cinctus
ACAGTGTCGGAAACTTCGGTTTTCTTCGATAATGTTTTAAGGGGGAAATAATCGGCCATTTGGCCCGATTGTTTTGGCCGATGTTTGAAGCTCAATAATCGGCCGATTTATAATCGGCGGCCGATTAATCGGTCGGGCCCTACTTCTTAGTCCATCATAAGAAGTTAAAAATCAGTCACCTGCATTCGCCGATATTATTTTCAGTCCTTATTCCCATTAAAATATTCAATAAAATACCGCAACACTAACTAACACTAAGCAAGTTTTCTCATTATAATATTAACATTCTCGCCTCGTCATCAAGTCGGTGCCCCGTGGAAGTAAAACGAGCTTTAATGTCATTCCTTCCACTACCGTCTACCCACGTGAACCACCTTCAGGCCTTTCCTCTGCTTTTCAAACACCGTGCCCGTGATTTCAAGCGAGTGAATCACACACTCCATGTTACGTCAACCAAAGGAAGCCAGAGATCGTAGTTGCCTGGTCACAGAATCGTGTACTTTTCCTCTTCCGCTCTGTTAAGATTCACACCTCATTACGTGGTTAACAGATTTTTTTTTCTTTCTTTTAATATGAGCGTTTGCTGTACAGTTGCTCCATCTTGACGCTTTGGAATCAGTTTGGATTATAGCGCTTGGCTCTAGCGCAAATAATTCAGACTCGGAGAGTAAATAAGAAAACTTGACTCGGGGAATCTTATCGTGGTTGCAACTGGAGATGCGGCGCATATCACGTCAGCCTTGAAAACGTTCAATTTCATCAGATTGCGTCATGTTTCGTTGGAATTCGCAGCTCTAGTTAGGGCCCGAGCAGCTATCGCTGCAAGGTTTAAGAAACTTGAGTTGAGTAATTTTGTACACCGGCAGCCCATTGAAAAACAGATACAATGCTGCCATCTGCTGGCCATAGTTAGTGGGTGTTTTTTTGATTTCACAACTCATTGACCAGGCTGCGCTGCACTTGGATGTTGCGCTGACAACTGATATATATTTAAAAAAAAAGAGAAAAAAAAGTGCTCCCTGCGCACACTCTGCCAATAATGAGCGCCACTGCCCTCTAATGTAGTGGAGGTGCAATTGCACTTTATTCTATTTTTCCCGCTTTTATGTTTGAAGAGTCTGAAAACTTTGTTATATTTATTGAACATTTTATTGTACATATAGAGCAGATATATAATTTGTGATTAATCGTGACATAACTATTTAAATCATGTGATTGTGTCAGGCGGTTGCAATTTTTAAACTTAAACCCTTGATATTTATATATAATTATGTTCATTATTGATTTTTTTTTTTTTTTTTAATTAAAATGAAGAAAAATAAAGAAATTAAATAAAAGCTAGATAAAAAACAAACAAACAAGGTAGGTCAGTGTAAATCCAGCCTAATTTAATTTCATATAGTAAAGTTACTTCATACTTTCCAGGTTTGAACGAGCTACCAACCCGAGCTCAGCACTTTTAAGAGGGCGGCACATCCGCTCTTTAATACGCCATAATTTTCACATTCTTAATGGAGCGGAAATAGCAGGCGAGGTGGAGACGGCCCCCTGGCCCCGCCCCCACTCTCGCTCCTCGCTGCAGGTGAACTGGTGACATGCGATGCGCATCTCGGACTCGCAGACGCACAAATACGATTCTGTCGTCAGCGGCGAAATCTCGAGCGCCGTTTTTTTTTTTTTTTTTTTTTTTTTTCCCTCCTCAGCTGAATCTGTCGCGATCAATAGCGGCTATAAATACCACCGAAGGAGCAGCTAGCCGCTGAATAGGGCCTGGAAGCCGTCAGGACCATTCAGGGAAGGAGGCGACTGGCAGCGGTTGCGGCTGCATGTATAATTTACCGCCATCTTTTGTGGTTCTCTTTCACTAAATGTTGAAGACGGGGGGGGGGGGGGGCAGAATCTCACACTGAAAAGTCGCATCTTTTAAAGATGTTATGTGACTGTATTGCTAACTGGTTGGTATGACAATAACATTTCTTGAACAAGATGGAGAATACAGTACGAGAACGTTGGAATGGGAAAGCAATGTAAAAAAAAAATTTAAAAAATGAACCCCTGCTCGAAAGCAGACCAAACCAGTCCTAAAATATGTCAGTCGGGCTTCCTTCGCTGGAAAAAAGGTGGCGGTGATGTTAATTAAAAAGTGGGCAGCTAGGGATGGGCTTTTGGCTAAATTTCATTGACTCATGACTGGGGAAATTAATGTGTAATTAATCTGTTCACTGGAAGAGTGCCCCCCCCCCCCCCCCCCTTTTTTTTTTTTTTTTTTTTTTTTTTTTTTTTTGCTCGATTCACAAAGTCACACGATCAATGGAATTTTTAAGCCGTCAAAAATCTATTATGCCCATCTCCAGAGCCAACTATGAAAAATATCCTGAGAAACTAACCTGGTTACTGTAAAAAAAAAAAAAAAAAAAAAAAAAAAAAAAAATTACCCCAAACTCGAAATGAAACCCCCTCAGATCTGTTCTGACACTTCAACTTTCAAACCCGCACACATCATCATCATCATCATCATCAATTGGTGGAAATAAAAACAGTCTTCATTAACTCATTTTCTCCCAATAACGTGTAAATACGTTTTTTTTTGTAACGTTTCTCAGTGTCCCAAAGACGTATTTATACGTTTTTTTTGTTTTGTTTTTATGCTAGAGCATACAGAAGACTTTGATGTAGCCTCTCAACTGCAAAGAACGGTTGCAGAAATGGTAGTTATTACACAAACGGCCAGCAGGTGGCAGCAGAGCACAGGAGATCAATCAGGGCCATGTAGGAAAAAAAGCTCAATTACTTAGAATTTTGAATAGATTTGTGAAAACTGATGAAACTTAGCTCTCTTCTAATGCTAATTGCTGCAAAACGGAAAACAGAAACAGTTTTAATTTTTATATATATATATATCGTGTTTCCGCTATAGGCGAGTACACCCTTGCACTATTTATTTATTTATTTTTTTTCTTCCTTCAGAGAAATGAGCAGTAAATTGCACTCAGGAGCATTATTCAGTGACATGCATCTGTGAAGTTGCCTTTTGTTCCTGCCTTTTATTACTTCCAAATAAAAGCAGAGGCATATCCAAAGAACAGCCAATTTGCTGTGTTTATTGTGCATTAAGATGACTCAGAAGCATGGAAATAATAAAAGAAGCGTTGGGGGAAGATGCAAAAGAAAAAAAAAAAAAAACAACGCTCGAGGGGTTCGACTCAACTTTGGCAATTACTGTAGGTAGTTTGAATTCAAGATTTTTTTTTTTGGGAGCTCTTTAAAAATATGTTTCCCCTTTTTGATTAATCTTCTTTTTTTTTTTTTTTTAAACTTAAACCTCTTTACATTGCAATTTCTTATCACTCTCGTGCACGCTGTTTGTGTTTTTGTCTTCCCTCGTGTCCCAAAAAATAAAAAATAAAAAATTCTGCTAGTGTATCTTCCAAATGCAAACGTTCCTCTCGTTCATGAATCGGATTTCTCAGACACCAATTCTCTTTTATCTCGCCTCTTACTTAACTGTTGTATTTGCGAGACTGAGACGTTCAGACTTTTACTGTATTTCTGGGTCAAACTATTTCCCCCCCCCAGATGAGGACGCAGTATGTGGCTCATCCCGTATCAGCAAGCCAAGGGATACGCTTTCCAAAGTCTTCATTTGATTTTTCTCGACAGTCTCATTTTCAGACCTTTGGGATTTTTTCAATGGGCAGTGCAACGTCTAAGTGCAGCACTGCCTGGTCAATGTGCTGT
Source organism: Festucalex cinctus (assembly GCF_051991245.1). Taxonomy (NCBI): domain Eukaryota; kingdom Metazoa; phylum Chordata; class Actinopteri; order Syngnathiformes; family Syngnathidae; genus Festucalex; species Festucalex cinctus. Next base: position 6,819,196 of record NC_135427.1, read on the forward strand.
GGAATCAAAAACACTCACTATGACCAGCAGATGGCAGCATTGTATCTCTTTTCAATGGGCTGAACCTACCCCCCCCAAAAAAAAGATTAGCACCTCTTATTTCATCAGGAAAAAAAAACTATTTCTATCCGTTTCTGTTTGCAGCAATTAGCATTAGAATATAGCCAAGTTTCGTCACAAATCTGTCTTAAAAGAGTGGGGAAAACCAGTTTTTCGCAACATGGCCCTGGTTGATCTCTTATAGTCTGCTGCCACCTTCTGGCTGTTTTTGTAATAACTATCATTGCTTCAAGTGTTTTCTTCAGTTCAGAGGCTGCATCAAAGCCTTCTGTATGCTATAGCATTAAAAAACAAAAAACAAAAAAAAAAAACGTATAAATACGTCTTTGGGAGCAAATTAGTTAATTTAACTTCTAATGGATTCTTTTTTTAGGAGATTCCAAATGGTAATGCCCAAATTGATTTCCCATCATCTTTGATTTTCATAATTGCTTGCTCCGTAGTTTTCATGTTACGTCTTTGACTGTAACTACTCTCCAAAGGCAAAACCCTAACGTGATAACTTAGCAGAGTCCTGTTTTTTGTTCAAATAATCAATTTTGAACACACACCAGTCAATGCAATCTTCGTCCATGTCAATGAAAATTGCACAGATTCGGACATCCATCCATCCATCCAATGATAAGTAAATAAACAAGTACAAATCTACAGTATGTTGCATTCATAAAATGAATTGAGTCTATACAACAGTGGAGATATTCTTACCAGGTTCTGGTCCAGCTAAGCGGGTCTGAATCAATCCATGCTGCCTGAGCATGAGTGTCGGCAAGAACACCGCTTGAGGCCAAGACTTAACGATGGATAAAATGGCACCTTTCCACTAATTAACGTCACACATACTCTCGTAACATATTCTGGTATAACCGCATAGCTGCATAAGAGTTGGAAATCCAAACATAGACTCTGTTGCTATGCAATAAAAGTTCTTTCAGTGAAGAACGAAGAAAGATCATTTCAGGTTTTGTGCAGTAGACACGTATGATATATTATATATATATTATTTCATTTCAGTCTTGTTTTATTAGCTTACTCTGTTCACCAAATGTTACCAATTAAAACTTTTGACTGATTTTGCAAGGCCCACAGAATATTGTGTTCAATTTCTATAAAAGCATGGAACCTACCAAAAGAAAGATTAAAGTCTTCTTTCATCAGGAAAAAAAAGTATGTTTCTATCTGTTTCCGTTTTGCAGCAATTAGCATTAGAATATGGCTAAGCTTCATCAGTTTTCACAAATCTATTTAAAATTGTAATTGAGCTTTTTTTCTCCTTTGCTCTGCTGCCATCTGCTGGCCGTTTGTGTAATAACTGCCATTACTGCAATCAGAGGCTGCAGCAAAGCCTTCTGTATGCTCTAGCTTAAAAAAAAAAAAAAAAAAACGTATAAATACGTCTTTTGGACACTTAGAACATTAAAAACAAACGTATTTACACGTTATTGGGAGCAAATGAGTAAAAAAAAAAAAAAAAAAAAAGATCATCACAATTAGGCCCGAGTCTTAACTCGTCAAGCAAAGTAGCAATAACGCCACTTTTCTATGAGCAGCTACATTTGCAATTTATGTGCATACTTCAGCTCACGCTGTGTCTTGAATCGCACAACAAGCCAGCGTTGCATCAGCACAAAACATTTCACTCTTTTTCAAGGATCAATAATTCAACAAAACGAGTTCGTTATCGGGCCACCGAAACACACACACACAAAAAAAAAAAAAAATACAACCATGGCGAGACGGCGGCGTTTTAGTATCGTTTCTTTCGATAATCATTTATTCACGGAAGGGGACGTTTGCTGTAAATAAAAGATTATCGGATCAAACGGGACAAAAAATACCGACGGGAACAAACGACAGCGCAGTATTTTAAAGTGTTGGGGCGCCATTAAATGTGTGACGCAGGCTGTCATGTTGTCAAAGTAAATGTCACGTTTTAATAGGAAATCCGCCGCGCGAGGTCTCAACGCCGCCTCCTTGATAGTTATTATGCGAAAGACGCAAATAAGGTTTGAACTATTTATTCACATAACTTGACACAACGAGAATGCATCGAGAATGACGAGACGCCAAGCCCCCATTGGGCTGCGGAGAAGCACAGAGGAACAGGGAGCAATAATCTGGCGAAACACACGCGTTTCTCAGACAGCTTCTATCAGGGGTGTCCAAACTTTTTTTGTCCTTTGAGGGCCGCACACAGAATAATCGAAGGATGCTAGGGCCATTTTGAGAACTAATAAGTCGATTAATAATGTATTAAAGTTTTGCTGGTTGAAGCGGCTGGGGAGAGGGAAGTCTGGGATTCCCTCCTAAAACTCGACCTCGGTAGAAGATGGATGGATGGACACCACGTAACGTCACATAGCATTAAACCAGCCGAAACCTGATTCTGGTTGCATCAGTACAAAACAAGACACTTGACCTCAACTTAACTCATTCACTGCCAATGACGACAATAGACGTCAAAATCCAAGCAAACAGCCAGTTTTAATTTTGGAAAAAAAGAAAAAATTTAAAATTAAAATTTTAATAAAAAAAATAATTTAGTTTTAGTTATAAGTCTTCTGACTAAATTTAATTAAAGCCTTAGTCATAACTCAGTCACCTGATTGTATTTTAGTTTTAATCCAACTTTAGTCAACAAAAATAAAGAGCAATTTTAGTCGACTAAAATTGGCTTTTGGAGGCCGAGACCCAGTTTGTGGTCTCAGTAAGACCAAGACCGATCACAAGAACGTCAACGCCCGTGTTGTAGGGTAACAGGAATCCGTTCTACGCACGATGGTAGCACTTAGCAATGAAATTGTTGTCATCGTTGTTATTCATAACAACAATTATTAACTATGAATGAAAACAATGAATAACTAAAACTTCAATTCAAATTTCTTGTCAAAATTCGCACTGGCTGTTTGCTTGGATTTTTGACGTCTATAGTCGTCATTGGCAGTGAATGAGTTAACTGGTCATGGACTCAAACTTGACCCAGGCGTGAACCCAGACTAGACCCCAAACAAACCTTCTGCATGACTCTAGTCATGACAAAAGTCTTCAGCAAATTTTTCCAATGGTCAACAGACCTAACTCTTTTACTGCCACACGTTATGAAAACAAAATAAAACAAAAAAAACTGCCATTTCGCCGATTACGAGCATTCATCAGATTCCGTCACATTTCATTGTACAGTGTTCCCTCGTTTTCCGCTGGGGTTCGGTTCCAAAAAATACCCGCAATAAATGAAATCCGCGAAGTAGTTAGCTTTATGTTTTACAACGCTTATAAATCTTTTAAGGCGCTAAAATCCCCGACCGCACAATTTATACACTTTTCTCATTGAGGCATTTACATGTTCTCACATTTCTCTCTTGTTCAAACATTGACAATGTTCAAACCTTCATAAATTTGATAAAATGGGTATATTACTGTTAAAAAAAAATATGCAAAATTGCACTTAAAAAAAATCCGCGAAAAGTGAACCGCGTTATAGCGAGGGAAGACTAATTCCATACACCAGCAGCCCATTGAAAAGAGACAATGCTGCCATCTGCTGGCCATAGTTATGTGCTGTTGCTGATTCCACAACACATTGACCAGGCAGCGCTGCACTTAGACGTTGCTCCGTCCATTGAAGAAAACAAAACAAAACAAACCCGTAGATGACGTCATTTCACGTTTATGGCAGCATACGTCGTGATTTTAATCATCGTTATTCAACGATTTTGGCAGTCAAAGAGCTCAATTATCATCATTAATTATCGGTTCCTGGAAGGATTTTGCAACCAAGGTCTTGTTCCTCGCTGGCGTTCACATCCGACTCGAGACTCATTCTCAGAAAATAAATGAGACGCATTCCAACATCTGCTTAAGCGGCCGACTCCGTTTCCTCGTGACGAGCCGAGCGGTTGCGCGTTCAAAATATAATTTAATCGGGCCGGAACAACGCCTGCGCCGCCGGCGGGTCTGATAACGGCGGCGGCGTGGACGTAAAGAGCTCGGCGGTCTCCGTGGCAGGCGGCGCCTTTTGTAGGCGGGGGGGGGGACGAGGTCTGATAAGCGGGGCAGCAAAAATCACCCGTGGAGAATTAGGGGGAAAAAAGGGGGGGGGGGTAGTGGAGCAAGACAAAGGCGGTTAAATTTAACTGGCAAGGGCATAAAGCCTCCATCCAACTCTGATCGATTCCAACCTCAAGTCAATCATGTTCGGCCTCTTCCAACTTGTGAAGAGACTCCCTCCCTCCCTCTCTCTCTCTCTTTCTTTCTCACTTTTGCGTCCGCGTCCTCGACCCAAAACAAACGTCCGCCTCTGCGCCGCCACTTTTGGAACCGATGACTTTCATTTGCTCACTCGACACAGAACTCGAATATAAAGTTGCACTTAAGAATTCAGCATTGATATCGATGTTTTTTAATTTTTTTTATTTTTTGGTTGTTTTTTTTTGGCCCCCGATACCGATTCGTATCGGCCGATGCAGATACCGTACCGCAGGGGTAGGGGTGTTAAAAAAAATCGATTCGGCGATATATCGCGATACTACATCGTGCGATTCTCGAATCGATTCAATAAAAAAAATAAATAATAATAATTATTTATTTTTATTTTTTTTAAAGAGCTCAGAATTGTTCATTCGGTAGTCTTACCGATTCAACGTCTTATCATTGCCTTTTTTTTTTTTTTTTTTTTTTTTTGTGTGTGTCAATCGATTTTTAAACTTCCATTTTTAATGGAAAAATATTCAACAAAACGTCTGACTTCGGGTTAGGATTCACACCTTGAGCATGGAAGAATGTTATATGAACGGAACATTAAGCCTTAATATTTTATTTTAATGCTGTTCAAACATGAAACAGATTACAACCTCTATAAGACTGAAATTTCAGATAAATAAATAATACATTTTCATATAAATCTTACACTCTACAACCTTACTGAATAGTATTTTCTAAATTTGAATGAAAAAAAATCGCAACAATCGACTTATAAATTCGTATCGGGATTAATCGGTATCTAATCGAATCGTGACCTGTGAATCGTGATACGAATCGAATCGTCAGGTACTAGGCAATTCACACCCCTACGCAGGGGTGTCCAAACTTTTTCATTTGAGGGCCACATTCGACATTCTGGTCTCTAATGGATTTCCAGTACGAATATTAGGCAGGGGAAAACGTACAAATCACCTCCATACCGCGCCCACCACCTTTTTTTGTTTTATTTATTTTTTTTATTATTAGCCGTTATTGGTTATGTGATATCTGTGTGTGTGTGTGTGTGCGTTTGTCTTGTTTGTGCAGGGAGAATGAGGTCCTGAAGGTCCAGTTGAAGAAGTATGTGGGGGCGGTGCAGATGCTGAAGAGAGACGGGAGCCAGGGCAATGACGGTAAAACACACACACACGCGCGCGGGTTTGCCCGCCCATATTTGTGATCTCAAAACAGAGGTGTCATGAATCCATATCGGTTCGGATGCGTTTCTTTCTCAAGGGCTCAAGTGTGCAACTTCGTCTTTTCACGGCGAGCCTCTTTATTTATTGATGCACGTTTTGGGAGGGGTGACGATAACTTTTTGACTGTTTGCCACTGCCGTAGGGCGCAGATGTGTTGTTGGACGTAATCGGCGCTCTGTGTAAATACGGGGGAGGGGGGGGGAGGGGGAGATAAGCCGCCGCTGTTTGAGAGGCAAATAAAACGAACTCGGCAGATTACAGAGGGGCATAATAATGGATAATTGCATTTTTGTGGGGGGTGGTATTTGTCCCGCAGAAACTGATAGGTAAACAGAAATGTAAAATAACCACAATGGAGATTATTTGGAGCTAAGTGTTTGTTTGTTTTTTGTATTACTTTTGATTAATTCTGACAGAATGTCGGCATAATTGTCGTCATTTTTTTTTTGTAGCTGTTTTGTTGACGGTGTGTTGATTTATGCCAAAGCCGAGCTGGTGCTTTTCTCAGAACTTGTTGTAAAAACGGATGTCACAGTGCTTAATTGCTTACCAGACAAATTTACTGAGCAAATATTGTATGAAATGACAATTTTGAGCACACACATGATGGATGAAGATTAACGCTTGTCCTTGCGAAGTGTTTACCATTTGAAAATAGTTTATTAAATTTATTTTTTTTAACTCATTCACTCGCCACCATTTTCACATTTCGCAATCCCGTTCGCTCCCCGGCTGTTTTACTGGATTTTGACTGATTTTGCAAGGCCCACAGAATATTGTGTTCAATTGCTATAACAACATGGAAGCTACCAAAAGAAAGATTAAAATCTCTTCTTTCATCAGGAAAAAAAAAGTATGTTTCTATCTGTTTCCGTTTTGCAGCAATTAGCATTAGAAGAGAGCTAAGTTTCATCAGTTTTCACAAATCTATTTAAAATTGGAAGTAATTAAGCTTTTTTTCTAGATGGCCCTGGTTGATCTCCTTTGCTCTGCTGCCACCTGCTGGCCGTTTGTGTAATAACTACCATTTCTGCAACCGTTCTTTGCAGTTGAGAGGCTGCATCAAAGCCTTCTGTATGCTCTAGCATAAAAACAAAAACGTATAAATACGTCTTTGGGACACTTAGAACATAAAAAAAAAATTATACGTTATTGGGAGTAAATGAGTTAATTGCTTCCGATCAACTTGTCACTTTGGCCATATGAGCAGCTGGAACAAAATATCACTTTATGCGTTCAGGTACGCTCGGCTCTTTTTTCAGTTTGGTCGAGAGCCGACTTTTTGGACGAGTTCTGAGACGTAAAATTCTCGAATTTTGTGGTTGAAAACCGATTTGGTTGAGAGCGGAAGCGTTCCAATCGGATTTTGTGATGCGGCGTCTCCGTTTGTGGGCATCGGTTTTGCACCTTTTCCCCCCCCCCCTCTTGTTTTGACTCCGCCCTTTCCTCTCTCTTCGTCTTCCCTCTCGACAGGCGTAGCAATTTCCTCTCCGCGGCGGGCGCCGAAATGATTTCATCCTCCGTCTTCGCCCGCTAATGATGCGCCTCTTTCTTTCCGACGTTTGATGTTGACTACTGGTTCGAAGAGGAGGAAGTATGAGGAAATTGAAGGAAGGGAAGGTGGGGGGGGGGTGAATAGAAAAATGAATTGATAGACAAATGGCTGTTTTTTTTTTTGTTTTTTTTATGTGCTGTCAGCATGCTTCCCTCTGATCAGACCCTCTCTCTAATGATAGCGCTCGTGGACGTATTCTCAAATGCTCGCTAGGCGCCGTCAGCGCCGCTGACATCCCCCGCTAAAGAGGTTTCTCCTTTACCGCCGCTGTGACGGACTGATCGTTAATCGTTTCCTGCAGGATGCCGTCGCACGAGTTCCCTTTTCTTCTTTCCTTTATGTGAAAGTGTCTTTGAGGTGCTTATATCAGGTGCTTCTTAATTATTTTCTGTCATGCCCCAATATTAACACATTCACTGCCAGCCCAGAAAAAACTACATCATTTGACGTCTTTTGCCGTCAATGGCACACTGCCAGCCCAGAAAAAACTACATCATTTGACGTCTTTTGCCGTCAATGGCAGTGAATGAGTTAAGAAAACATCTCGCGCCCCCGACCACCCCCCCCACCCCAACGCGACTATAAATAGTATCATTTGTCTATAAAATTGTTATAAGCACACCTCTGCATAACACTGTATCCGTATTAACGTATAAGAGAATAAAAATAAATAAATAAATAAATACGGACCAACTGTAACGGAAAAGATTTAAAGTGCATCTGAAATTCAAAAATAACATTAAATCCTTAATTAAATTATAAACATTTTTTTGACTGACTATTTCAAACCATATGAAACAGAAAAATAAAATTACATAAAATCAATAAATAATAATACATTCAAACTGATTACCAACATTAACTCAGGAGCACAATATTAAAAAAATAAAAAATGTAACCTGCAAAACAAAAATATATAAAATAATTTGTTGATTTTTTTTTTTTTTTTTTTTTTTTTGCTGTGTGCAAAGCGCACATGCTCAGTGCAAACAAAACCCCTACACCACCAATGCCCCCTACGCACACTCTGCCAATAATGAGAGCGCCACTGCCCCCTAATGTAGTGGAGGTGTAATTGCACTTTATTCTAGGACTTGTAAAAAAAAAATAAAAAAATCAAAAAATCAAAATAAAAAATCAAAATAAAAAAGCATGTTCCCCGAGGTCAAACGCGCGGGCGGGGGAGTTTGCAGCTCCGACTCTTGTCCTTTAAAGCCAGCACTTAAAAAAAAAAAAAAAAAAAAAAAAAAAAAAACATACATTGAAAAAATGGCTGCAATTGGGAATATAAGTCATAAATATGAAACACTGTGATTCCACCAAAAGAGGTTGTTCATCCCCAAAAGACTAAGGTAACTTTCTGTCATCTAAATTGGAGCTTCTCCAATTTTTAGAACGATTGACCGCAATTGTTTTTGGGCCGACATCTGTGGTCGCTTTTGATGGAATATACGAAAGGGTGACGACGGTTTAACTTGAAATAAGAGCACTGTTGTCTGTAGTCGACTGCTGCAGAGATGCTCGGTCAAGATTAGAATTAAGGACATTGATTGGGTAAGAAGTTTTTTTTTCCGCATCTCGCTGCCGTCTTCTCGGTAATAATGCTTTTCGTTCTCCCAGGGGAGCTGCAATGGCCTCCTGGTTGAGCGTTTGCCGTTGTTGAATGAATTATTTACCCAAAAGATGGATTCTCCACGGAGACGGTCCTCGCATCGGCGGGAATGGGTGCCCGAAAAAGATGGCCGACCCCTGCGAGCAGCCTGCCTTGGTTGTAAAATGAAAAAGATTGGACTGCCAGCTCCAGGCCAGGGTTCGAGCGTTATTAGCTTGTTCGGTGCTAACGGGGCTCTCGGGAGAAACTTACAAGGAGATCAACGAGGGGTCAAAGGCCACTAATTCCCTCGTTTCCATTTTCAGGTTACGATCCAGTTCATGTCTATTTGATGCCGTTTCTATCACGTGGCCCGTTATTCTGTTAACGGTTTGTTCTTCAAGAAATGTTGGAGTCAACTAAGGCGCATTCAGCTGTTTGGTTATTTATTTATTTATTTATTTATTTTTTAACCATCTCAATACTTGTAAGGGAGGCCAAAAAGGAAAGAGTTACCGTATTTCTGACGTAGGCTGAGCGTGTTATTGATGTTTATGGAATGATAGTGTGCTTTAAGGATGATTGCCATATTCTTGACGAGAGGACAAACTAGGGTACGGACAAATAGAGATGGAGAAACTGCCAACTCTGGATAATATAGATTATTTATTATTATTATTATTATTATTATTATTATTATTATTATTAACTCATTTGCTCCCAATAACATGTAAATACGTTTTTATGTTTTAAGTGTCCCAAAGACGTATTTATACGTTTTTGTTTTTTTTTGTTTTTTTTTAATGCTAGAGCATACAGAAGGCTTTGATGCAGCCTCTCAATTGCAAAGAACGGTTGCAGAAATGGTAGTTATTACACAAACGGCCAGCAGGTGGCAGCAGAGCAAAGGAGATCATCCAGGGCCATGTAGAAAAAAAGCTCAATTACTTACAATTTTAAATTGATTTGTGAAAACTGATGAAACTTGGGTCTATTTTAATGTTAATTGCTGTAAAACGGAAACAGATAGAAACATACTTTTTTTTTCCTGATGAAAGAAGAGACTTTAATCTTTCTTTTGGTAGGTTTCCTGCTTTTATAGCAATCGAACACAATATTCTGTGGGCCTTGCAAAATCAGTCAAAATCCAGTAAAACAGCTGCGAGCGAACGGGATTGCGAAATGTGAAAATGGCGGCGAGTGAATGAGTTAATTGTAGCTGAATACATTTCATCTGGATTGTTCCCATCAGGACTAAATACGCACTCGAGGCCACCCTCGACTTTGCCTGTCAATGTGTACGTGTTTAATTTGACCATAAATAAGCGAGCGGCGGACAGGAGCTTCATCATCTGCAATAAGGAAATGCATTACATGGCTGTTAAAACCCAAACAAGGTTAAATCTCTGGCCCTTGCTCCCTTTTTTTTTTTTTTTTGCTCCCGCCGACAGCCACCGGCCTAATGAGCGAATGAGAAGCATTTATCACTGCCGCCTGTCCTTAATAGGCGTGCCGAGCTTATTCATGACACGCGTAGCTCTGCATTTTTATTGTCCCTCGCCGTGCTTAGCTTTGCCCTTGTAAGGTCCCGGGCGAGGTCAGGCCGACTGTGTTAACTCTGCCACTCGTGCGTTCGCGCTCGCGTGTAAATTCCGGTGTTGTTTTTTTTACACGTGGGAGCCCTCTGTGAATATAAATTGATAAGCGAAGGTGTGTTTGCATGTTAATTAAAACTTAATTCCTTTAAATTGCTTTTTGGAGGCTGTCGGTGTGTGTGTGGGGGGTGTTTGTTCATGACTTTTAAACAGGGGTGGTGGCGTGCCTTCAGGGGGTCAGCGGTGGAAAAGCAGGTCACGGCGGCGAAGGGGGAGTAATTATCGGGCAATGTGTGCGGGCACGCTTCTTATCAGGGCAAAAGTGCGTGTTCATGTACGCAAGTTGAGTTCACTTGCTTAGTCTCTTGTGTGAGTGTAGGTGAGACGAGCCGACCCCCCCCCCCCCCCCCCCCCCCCCGAATTAACTCATTCACTCGCCGCCATTTTGACATTTCGCAATCCCGTTCGCTCCCGGCTGTTTTACTGGATTTTGACCGATTTTGCAAGGCCCACAGAATATTGTGTTCAATTGCTATAAAAGCATCAAAAGAAAGATTAAAGTCTCTTCTTTCATCAGGAAAAAAAAGTATGTTTCTATCTGTTTCCGTTTTGCAGCAATTAGCATTAGAAGAGAGCTAAGTTTTATCAGTTTTCACAAATCTATTCAAAATTGTAAGTAATTTAACTTTTTTTCTACATGGCCCTGGTTGATCTCTTATACTCTGCTGCCACCTGGTGGCCGTTTGTGTAATAACTACCATTTCTGCAACCGTTCTTTGCAGTTGAGAGGCTGCATCAAAGCCTTCTGTATGCTCTAGCATAAAACAAAAACAAAAAAACGTATAAATACGTCTTTGGAACACTTAGAACATTAAAAAAAACGTATTTACACGTTATTGGGAGCAAATGAATTAATTTACGGGGGAAACTGTATTAAAAGTATCGATTCATGGTTTTATGAATCGATATTGGGCTATGAAAAGGAATATCGATATCGATATATCGATATTTTAGACACAGCCCTATTTAAGACCAGTGGGTGGTCACCACGTGTTCCAAGTTGGAGGCTACTTTGGAAAAAAATCCTCTCATGCCCCAACAGGAGGAAAAAAAAAAAAAAAAAAGACAAAGCTTTTATCTTCATAGCATAAAAAAAACAAAAAAACGTATAAATACGTCTTTGGGACACTTAGAACATTTAAAAAAAACGTATTTACACGTTATTGGGAGCAAATGAGTTAACATCAAATGGCTTCAAATAACTTTGTGTTGCTGGAGTTGATATCCGAAGTATTCCACTGCTTGTCTTGAAGCTTAGCAACGGATTGGTTGGAATTGCAAATGAAGTCGAGAGAGAGAACTGCTTCAAATTTGATGAAAGGTCGCGGGGAAGACCTGTTGCTGTTGCGGCTCCATATCCACCTTCAACGTTGCCTCTGGCTGTTTTTGAATTTGCGCTAATACACACCCGCACAGCCACACTCGCCTCCGGGCCATGACCGGACCTGGCGCTCAAAGTAACCGCAGGCTTAAAGTCGCCGCGTTGCTGCCACGGAAGTCCAACTTTTTGGAGGAACGCGGCGTTGTGAAATCAGCATAACGCGGTATGACGTTACAATCCGTCTTCCTGGTCCGCCTCGCATCCTTATCTCCCGAGCGATTTTACATCCGCTCGCCGTCCCGCCGGCCTTCCAAGCCGCCGTCGTCGAACGCGCTTCGTCAAGAGTCCGGGCATCGGCGTTCATTTCCTGCATGGCCGCCCACGCCGGCGATAACGCGCCTCTTAGCAACGCGGGGCGGCCGAGAGAGCATTAAACACTCCCGTGTTTGCCAGGTAGGGGATGTCGGGTTTGTTGGACCGGCCTTTGGCGGACTCGGACACGTGTTGGGTTACGGCGGTGGCGCTTTGAAGTGGCGTGATGGAGTGTTGGAGGCAAAAGTGCTGAGCGACATGATGTCCCTCACACGGATAAACAAAATTGTTGGGAGTATTTGTCGATGTTGCTGCTTGCAGATATTTTTTCTGGTTTGACAAGTTCAGTCGTGTCATATGCAGGACCTTATTTGGATCTCAGTAGAAGTCGATAATCAATTAGCGTATTTTCACGACTATAAGGCGCACCCAAAAAGCCTTCAATTTTTTTCAAAAGCTGACCATGCGCCTCATAATCCAGCGCGCCTTATATATGGATCAATATTGAGCCGCAACAGGTCTCCTGCACGAACGGTGATCCCGCCATCTTGGATCGCTAGCTAATGCTAATACTTGACCTCAGAGAAAAATAATAAAACAGCGGTTTATTCATTTGGGGAGTGAATGGAGTTGTCAGAAAGCTGGTTTGTAATCTATTAATCAAGTTTGACTGACCTATCGGACTGTTTTGTTGACATTCCCTTTAGCGCAGCACCATCTCATGGATGCATAACGTAACCCCAGCCTCTACTGTAGCGCCTTATATATGGAAAAAGTTTTAAAATATGTCAGTCATTGAAGGAAAAAAAAAAGTATATTTCTGTTTCTGTTTTGTAGCAATTAGCATTAGAATCTAGCTAAGTTTCATCATTATTCACAAATCTGTTTAGAATTGTGGGGAAATCAGTTTGTTTTCAACATGGCCCTGGCTGATCTCTTATACTCTGCTGCCACCTGCTGGCCGTTTTTGTAATTACTACCATTTCTTCACCCCATTCTCTGCAGTTGAGAGGCTGCATCAAAGCCTTCCGTATGCTCTAGCATAAAATAACATAAAAAAAACATTTAAACGTAAAACATTTAAAATAGAACATATTTATACGTTTTTGGGAGCAAATGAGTTAATGTTGAAAATACATGTGCTAGCCCGTTTTCTCTTTGACACATTATTGGTTTCGTGATTTAGTGAACACTGCATGTCAGGAATAATCTCTTACAAACAAGAATTTCAAATTCCATTTTCTCCAGTTTCAAGTATTTGTTTGTCAAAGTGTTTGAATGGTTCCAAAAATTAACTGATCTATATCATACTACAGGCAATATAGTTGTTTTGTTATCCAACTGGGGGAGGCAAACAACCACTTGTCAAAGGTTTTATTCACAATTTTTGATGTCAAATTCAATTGTTGACGTAGTTTGAGGGCAAAGACAAATGCGAAAATATCGGAAAGTTACGACCGTCTGCTGAGCCACGATTATTGAATGACATATTAAAAAAGAAAAAACGTGGAAAGATTGCGAACCAACCCACACTAATGCAGTCGTAAAGTTCGACAAAGAACTTCTTGCCCGTGAATGTAAAACAATCACATGAAAAAAACAGTAACAAAAAAAAAAAAAAAAAGAAAAACCTTTTTCACTCATATTAGCAATACATTTCAGTTTCGAGGCTCTTCTTCACTGAAGTCATAATTTTTCCTGTCATGCTGGTGATATATTGGACAAGCATGTGGCAGTGATCTGTTTTGATTGATGGGTCTGCTTCATTATTGATGTTTTTTTTTTTTTTTTTTTTTTTTTCCCCCCCCGCTCTCGTTCTTTTTGGTGCACTGCTGGAGGTGAGATATAAATATTGAGAGCCATGCGACTGATAATGATCCACTTATATTTGGAACATTTTGGAGCCAAAGTGCAGAAAGCCAAAAGAGCAATCTGCCGTTGCATCATCATCCTCTTATTAAACCTTTCATGAGACCCCACAGCTGAGCTTCGTGCACGTGCGTCATCGTGACATCGTGCCTCATTTCCACCCCCTATTTTAAGCCGCGAATGGACGCGGACGCTTCCTTAATTATTACGCATTTGCATATAGAAGCGCCGTTTGGACCTCGCGCTATTTAGAAGGCAGCGATTAGATTAACAGCAAACGTGCAAGTGCAACAAAATGTTTTTCTTTTACAGAGCGGATGAAGAAAGTGCCCAATTCATACGCTTGATTATTTTTAATGCGGTTTGCCTTTCTAAATTGAAAGTCCAAATTGCAGTTGAACCATATGTTCCAGTGTATTTTGTTATTATTATTATTATTATTATTTTATTATTAACTCATTCACCAGCCATTTTCATGTTCTATTGCTATCAAAACATGGAACCTACCAAAAAAAATGTCTCTTCTTTCATCAGAGAGAAAAAAATAAAAATAAAAAATATGGTATATTTTTTATGTTTTTATGTTTTGTAGCAATTTGCATTAGAATTAGCTAAGTTTCATCATTATTCACAAACCTGTTGAAAATACTGGGGAAAAAGCTTGTTGCAACATGGACCTGGTTGATCTCTTATACTCTGCTGCCACCTGCTGGACATTTTTTTTTTTTTTTTTGGAATAAGTACCATCGCTTTAAGTGACCGCTTCAGGTCAGAAACTGCATCAAAGCCTTCATACAAAAACTCTAGCATACAAAAAAACTAAAAAAAACAACGTATAAATACGTTTTTGGGAGTGAATGAGTTAACTCCACAAAATATCTCATAAGGGTGAAAGCAAAAGTACCGATGTGTTTCGATGTAACAGTAGAGCGGCCTCAGCTGCGTTATGGCGCATCCGAGAACTTAACAAAATAAAAGCGTCAACGTAGCGAAAAGGAGTCACGATAACACAATCTAGCAGTAATAAATTAAATGATACTGCAAATATTTGTGGGGATTGGCGTTAGTTGTATTTTACATTTTTAAAATGTGCAGAAAATCACAAGTTACTTATTGTTTAGAATGACATAGCCCTTAATATGAAAAGAACACATCGATCGTTTCTGGTTCCTATGCAGTAAAAATTTGTCATTTTACAATGCACATCCTATTTCACTTAACAAAATAAAAGCATCAGCGAATGCATATATTTGTGGGGACTGTTGTATTTTACAGTTTTAAAAATGTGCATAATTTCACAAGTTACTTCACGTAAAAAATTAGGCAGCTCCTAATATCAAAAGAAAAACGCACTGAGCTGTCACCATTGTCTTACAAATGCAATTATGCAATATGTTGTAGTCACACAAAAATGACCAAAACAAATCAGTCTCACTTTGGTTTGGTTTGACAGTACAGTACATATTATTTTTTTACAACTTTTTTTAAAATTTTTTTTTATGTTTTTTTTTAAATTTTATTTATTTATTTACTTTACTTGTTATGAAATAACTCTCCCAATGAATTTTTAAAGCATTTTTGTTATTGAATTGTTGTGAAATTACTCTTATCAATGACTAAAAAATAAATCGTATTTAGATTGGGGGGGGGGGAATTGTACATTTTATTGTAAATTTAGATATAAATTGAGATATAAAATTTGCGATTAATGCGCGATTAATCGTCAGTTAATTATTGAAGTCACGCGATTAATTACGATTAAAAATTTTAAATCAACTGCACCCCATCAAATTTCAAAATGGAATCTACCAAGCTAGCAAGAAATCGTTTCCTAGGAGCAGCACAGGAAAAAAAAAAAAAAAAAAAAAAATCTTCCCCGTCGAGAGTCAAACCTCTGAGTGGTATCGACACGTCACCTCCTGACAGGGCGAGAGGGAAGCGGCGAGGGATTTACCGCAAAGAGGAGCCGATAATGAGCCGCGCCACTCCAGTTTCTTATTCTAACAAGCTTCTCATCTTGGCTCCGGAGAGCTCTTTAGTTCTGGTCAAATACCTGCGCTGAGGAAATGAGGGAGAGGCCTCTCGCAGGGTCTTGTTTTGAAGGACAATCCTGTCAGCCAATGGAATTTTTATTCAATTTCTATTGAATATTTTGAGTTTTGGCCACTTAAATTCATCAATTGTCATTATTTATTTATTTTTTTTAGGACTGCTCCATTATGGAAAAAAATAAATAAACAAATCACGATTGTTTTGGTAATAATTGAAATCACGATTATTCAAACAATTATTTTTTTTTTTGGTACAAAACAAAAAAATGTTTAAACAATGTATTTTGAATCACTATAATTATGTAAGTTCCTTTTGGACCAAAGAAGATTTATTTAAATTAGTCATTTAAAAAATGATAATAAATACATCTATACATGTAAACAAAACAACTTAAAATTAGTCTCAATTTATGCCGATTTTTTTTTTTTAAATTGCAATTGTATTCCGATGAATTGCACAGCCCTGTTGCTGAGCACTTTTTTTTTTTTTTTTTTTTGCATGCCAAATTAAAATGTTAAAGGTGCATTGTGGAACTTGTCACTTTTTATTTATTTATTTTTTATTTTATTTTATTTTTTTTTTAACTCATGACTGCCACCTCTGGCCCAAAGCATAACTGCAGCCTCTGTGTCAAGCTCATGCAAGGCGCCGCTCCACTCCGCCGCCAACTTTGTATTCATCGCTGCAAAATTCAACTATCAAACCGAGACTGAAATGTCTTATTGATCTTGTTATGAGAATTATTTACCATGCAAGTGCAGAATTTATAAGATTATTAATCTTGCTTTAAGATTGTCATGTATTTCTTACTTAGTTTGTAAATCCTAATATGAGTTAATTTTCATGCCTAATAAGCTACAATGCTCTGAGAGTGGATGTTAACGATGTGGTGCTTCCCCAGTCAGAAGCTCTTCTGCTTCCGTTTCCTTTCATCGCAAATGAAAGCAAATCCTGCAAATTAGCATCTTTCATATGCTCACGATACTGCGCACGCGACGCCCACAAACATTTATTTTTCTGGCAAAAACCAGACAGATTTTTTCCCAGCATAATCAAGAAAACTCACTTGAAGGGATTTCACTTGGCGAGTAAAACATTTCTCCACTTTCTCCCAAAACAGAGTGAATCCTACTGCGCACGATTCCAACTCAACGAAATGCTTGTTTTATAAAAGTCCGTTTGGAGTTTGGATCAAAAGTGTTTTTTTGTTTTTTGTTTTTTTTTTCTTCTCCACAGCAATCCATAGCTGAAATATTTAAAACTGGCGCTGAGTCTCTCTGTCTGATGCTGCCGCTCGCTTCGCTCCGTTCCACTCTTTACGTTTTGTTCCTCTTTATTTCCACCTTTGCTGTCCCTTCGTCTCCCATCTCCGCTCTGCCGCTGCCTGTGTTTGCATTAATGAAGGACCCTAATGCAAAGTGGACGTGGAGTTAGAAATAAGGAGCTGCCATGTATATTTGATTGCTTTACCGACCTTTGACCATACAAAGAAGGCATCCGCTGCTGCTGATATCAGACTTTTGTGGATGTGCTGCTGCGTCTTGGTTGTCACATTTAAAAAAAAAAAAAAAAAAAAAAAGCGAATTGTTCAAAATCCAAAACAGTTTTTCCCATTATAATCAATGTAAATAATTTTAATTCGTTCCATGTCTTAAAAAAAAAAACTTTTTCCAAGTTTTTTTTTTTTATTTTACACCATAAACTGCACTGTATACTGCTTACAATAAATAAAAAAGGGTATGAATATTCACTGTTTTATTTTAATAGAAGACATCCGATCTAAAATGCTGAAAAAAAACAAAATGCACTTGCTTTCTTTCTGCACGGAACGTTGGGACGATGGGTGAGTTCCGGGGGGAGGTTTTGTTAGGATGAAAGAGGAGTTAGCCTGTTAGCTTCCAGCTGAGTGAGAAGTTGCTGTTAAGACCTGAAAAGCTGGCGTTTTATTGACATCAGCTTCTCAGGTCTTAACTCTTTGACTGCCAAACGTTATGCAAAAAAACCCCAACGGTGCCAGCGGATTTGGAGCATTTTCACTCATCTTTCAAAGTAAACAGAATATTGTGCGGTATGATGACATAAATATGGCGGATACCATATGAAAGATTAGATTCCATTCTTTCATGAGAAAAAGAAGTATGTTTCTACCTGATTCCGTTCTTTAGTAATCACCATTTGAAATTAGGTCATTGGAGTGACATAAGGGAAAATACAAAAATATCAAGAGTAAAACAAGCTTTTTGTGAAAAGATAATTTTTTTTGCACAACAGTGACTTTGACACTAATATGTTTTTGTTTAGTGACAAGGTAGTGCAGCACAAGACGTTGCGCTGCCCATTGAGAGAGAAAAAAATAAACGTAAATTAGCGTTTTTGGCAGTATTTATTAGGATTTTAGAGTACGTCATTAAACGTTTTTGGCGGTCAAAGAGTTAACAGCAACAGAACCATGATTAGGAGCTCATATACGATGCAAAACTAAAAAAATGCGTAAATACCAATGAACAGGTCTGCTCCGAACGAACTTTGAACACGAATGTGCAACGGAGGAAGCATTCGAGTTAGCTCGGCTCCCGAGTGAGTCGCGTTCAGGTACGCTCGGCTTTTTCTGCGAAACCATGTTAGGATGAGTTTGGTATGGAAGAACTTGACTTCAAAGTCTGTAGTCTTCCCAGAAGATTGTTGTTATCTGTCATTGTTGCAGCCGGGTTGTCCTGATTTTATACTTAGTCCAGTGAATCTGTTGTTCATATGCCAGTGACAAGACAGCTAATCTGATTCACTTTTTTGTTTTCTGGAGAGCGTCTACTTAACGCGCTCCAGCGTGTCAAAACAACTGCAGGGGTCATGTCGCGACTGTTCGCAGTCTTCCTCCTCGTGTCTAGCGCTGGGAGCTGAGTTGCTGATTAGGCGTTAAAAAAAAAAAAAAAACAGTGCTTGGATGTTTGCAGATAAGTTTGCATGATTAAAGGCCACCTAATCAACTTGGACCAGTTTTGATGTCAGAACTTATTAGCGCCAATGCACTCAGCGGGTCTTGGGTTGAAGCGAGGCTGGCGTGTGACTCGCGCGCGACTGCGATGTTGAAGTGTTTACAAAAACGACACACTCTTCGCTATGTTGTCGTCGTTACGAGTGCGTCTCGCGAGGAGCAGGTGGGGCTGATTGAAAGCTGCCGTTGTTAGCTCCAGTGATTAGATACGTCTTAATGTCAGAGTGCCGCGTAATGACTTTGCCTATTGATTAGATAACATATGCACGTGGTCATGTTTGTTTTCGGAAGTAGAACTTCATTTAGGTTAGGCGCCACTTGCTGTGAATTGAATTTAAATGAATGATGCACAAACTTGGGACAGTCTACCCATTGTTATTGTGGGAATGCTGAAGCATTCCCACAATATGTTATTGAGATTTTTATTCTCCATGTGACTTTTATTCTCAAAGTATCACTTTCCACGCCCACTTCCATACATATAACGTATCATCATTACCAGGTGTCTAATACTGGTCGGTGGTAAAAAGCATTGTCCATTAACTCATTAGCTCCCAAAAACGTATAAATACGTCATATTTGAAATGTTTTAAGTGTCCCAAAGACGTATTTATACGGTTTTTGTTGTTGTTGTTTTTTATGCCAGAGCATAGAGAAGGCTTTGATGCAGTCTCTCTACTGCAGAAAATGGTTGAGTGGCAGCAGAGTATAAGAGATCAATCAGGCCATGTTAAAACAAGCCGATTTCCCCACAGTTCTAAGCAGAATTGTGAAAAACGATGAAACTTAGCT
Organism: Festucalex cinctus; assembly: GCF_051991245.1. Classification (NCBI taxonomy): domain Eukaryota; kingdom Metazoa; phylum Chordata; class Actinopteri; order Syngnathiformes; family Syngnathidae; genus Festucalex; species Festucalex cinctus. The sequence continues at coordinate 6,838,830 of NC_135427.1, forward strand.
ATGTTCTATTGCTAATTGCTGCACAGCGGAAACAGATAGGAATATACTTTTTTTCCCCTGATAAAAGAAGAGACTCTAATCTCTCTTTTGGTATGTTCCATATTTTTATAGCAATTGAACATAATATTTCGCGGGCCTTGAAAAATCAGTCAAAATCCAGGAAAACAGTTAAGTGAAAATGGTTGGGAGTGAATGAGTTAACCAGGAGGTTATAATTTCATAATTTATCTCTCAATTCATTTCATAAGCCCCTTGCATTAAAATCTTAGCATTCAGTTTTCAGCATTCCTATGCAATTTCACCAGAAATTGCACTTAGTCTAGTTGTAGGAATGCTGAAAGCATTTTTATTCTCCCCACTTTTTTGCCGCGTAACAACTCCCACTTCCAATTTACATTGTTCAAATTTCAACTAGCTTAAAAAAATTCACGCCTCCCGGGGTATATATCGTTTGATTCCACATTACTTACAGTATTTACACAATTTAACAATATCAACTTTTCCCCATTCGTTTTCAATCGGACAGACTTTGAACTTTTTCTAAGTATCACTTTCCACGCCCACTTCCATACATATAACGTATCATCATCACCAGGTGTCTAATACTGCTCGGTGGTAAAAAAAACAAAAAAAACATTGTCCCTTAACCAGGAGGTTATACTTTCATAATTTATCTCAATTTATTTCACAAGCATTCCACATGAATTCAAATCTTAGCATTCAGCTTTCAGCATTCCCATGCAATTATCTCCAGAAATTGCACTTAGTCTAGTTTAATAAGGCCTGCCTATGCTTTTTGAAGTTATAATCAAGTCATCTAAAAGAACTTTGAATGTCACATTTTGTATTTTTGGGGGGGGGGGTCAGTCGTATCCAACAAACACTACCCCAGGTGTTTGACGAATAATTAACATAAGTCAGTCGTTTACCTCTACAGCTTTTCAATGTTCTTTTTTTCTCATCTTCTGTCTCATTCTGTCCATCCCTCCCTGTCGTCAATCCTCTCGCATTTCTCTATCTAAAATCGGAAATGTCTAAATTACACTTGCTAATAGGTCACAACGGTTCGGTTTCCTCACTCACCTCATCACTCTGTCTCTTTTTTTTTTTTTTTTTCATTCACCGTTGGGTACAGAGAATATTTCATTTGACTAAATGAAATTGTTCTTCTCAACTCTTGAAAGAAGACCCCGACCCAACCCACCCCCAAACCCCAAAAAATCTCCTCTACTCTGCTCTACCTTGTCCTCCAGATGGGAACATCAATTCTTAATGCTCATTTTAACACACGAGTACCCATTCCCCCCTGTAGGCATGCACAACGCTGGACACTTAAAGTGAACACACTCTCTCTTTGCGCCGCCTGAACACCTTCACAGGAATGTTGTCTACTCGTTTTTTTTTTTTTTTTTTAATAAATACACCAGAGACGGCAAGTCCTCATTAAAAAATACACCACGCTGCGCCAACAGATCAGCAGATAATTAACATATTAATTCCGAGCTGAAGGATAAGTGCTCTGAACAAACGAGACCATCACAGAGGCGCAGCCTCTTTTTTTTTTTGTTGTTGTTGTTGTTGCTTTTTTATATAATGTTGTGTCTCGTTATGAGGGATTTTGGCGTTATATCACCAGTGCAGAAGATTGAGGAAATGAATGTCAATGAAGGGTTTGTGCAATGTACATGTTGTGGTACGGCAGGCAATATGTTTAAAAACAACCCCATTATTACTTGTACAACTGACTTTGATGCAGCTTCTGACTTGAAGAGGTCACTTAAAGCAATGGTAGTTATTACAAAATGCGGCCAGCGGGTGGCAGCAGACTATAGGAGATCACTGTTTAAACAGATTTGTAAATAATGATGAATCTTAGCTTTGCTAATAGCTGTAAATCAAGAACGGATACAAATATACTTTTTTTTTTTTTTTTCCCTGATGAAAGTAGAGACTCGAATCTTTCTTTTGTTAGGCTCCATGTTTTTATAGCAATAGAACACAATATTCTGTAGTGATAGACCGATATGGCTTTTTCAAGGCCGATACTGATACCGATTATTAGTAGTCAAGGAGAACGATAACCGATATTTCAAGCCGATATTTATTTGCTGTAGAAGAGAAAATATTAGTGTAAAAATTAAAAAGTACTTTTTCTTTTCAATTTTAAACGATATTGGCAGCTTTGTTTAAAAATTCTATTTAAAAAAAATTGCAGGGAGTTTCAACATTTCTTTATTTTTATTTTTTTTATTTATTTTTTTTTTACTTTTTTTTTAATTCTTAAAAATAAAACATGTAGGGAATTCCCAGTGTCAGCATCCTTATTTATAAAGTGGAAATTGAAATAGATCCATAAATGAAAAGTTCCTGTATTTCACTGTGCAAAAAAATGAACGCAAACGTAGCAAATTTGGGGTTTTCATCAGGATTCATAAAAAGTTTCAAAAGATTTTTGCAGAAGGTGAACAAATTGTCAGAATGTGTTCAAAATACCCGCTTTATTGGCTTTCAGATTGGTCAAAAGGCCGATACCGATATTTGTCAAACTGCCAAATATCGGCACCGATAATCGGCCCGGCCGATAATCGGTCTATCCCTAATATTCTGTGATCTTTGCGAAATCAGTCAAAAAAACAAAAACGGCCGGAAGCGAAAGGGAGAATGAAAATCAGTGAATGAGATCATTACCAGTCGTTGACATTGGCAAGCTACTGGTCCAGCATATGTTTTCGCTTCTAATTACATTATAAACGCAAAACCAACTTTTTAACTCATTCCCTGCCATTGACGGAAAAAGACGTCAAATGGTGCTTTTGCTGGGCTGGCAGTGAATGTGTTAATAAAAACCCAACGTACAAACAGAATTGAATAGCTGAAAAAAAAACAGGGATGGACCCTTTCCATGTTTATTTTTAATGGAAGCGGGAGAACATTTCTAATAAACAACTCGCGTTGCCAGTTGAGTGTGAGGTATTTCGATATTCATCATGAAGTCGCCTTCAGCTTGAACTGACCATTTTTTTTTTTTTCATCATTTTCAGCCAAGGAGCTCAAAGTGTACTTGTACACTCCTCAGCAGGTTTTGTTGCTGGTTATATAAGCGCTTCTCTTGAAACATGTCACCTTCATGTAGGAACGGGCGAGTCGTGTTGTGCGCTTATTTAAATTTGTAAAAGTACGTGGACGGAAAGACGTATTGTGCTAAGTAAACGGACATGCATTTTGCATGGGATCTGTTGGCGAAAATGTAAATTCCGTGGGCATGTGCGCACCTCCCGCGAATGCTTAATAACGCTTTTAATAGGTTGCAGCAGATTGAGCTGCCATGCTTTCCAGCTGAGACGTTTTGGGGTCACAGATTTGTTTTTTGTTTTTTCTTAGTAATTTATTTCGATCAAAGGAATAATTATTTGGTTGTGCTTCCTTTGCTCGCTCATGAAACACCCGCTTGCGCGCACCGGTCTATTCTTCATGACAGAAAAGGCAGAAAAAGATAAACGTTGCTATTATTGCTTAACCATTGCAGAATACTGTCGAAAGAAGACATCAAATGTTCCCTTCTGATGAATAAATGCAGGAATGCTCTTGCGAGGGTGGAAATTCTGAAAATACAATTCCGTTGGATTGTCCTCCACAAAGGAACCGCGGTAGGTTTTTCACCAGTAAAGGCCGAGTTAAGCAGGTTTTGTGTTTTAATTTGTTCAAATTTAACAGTTATCAAACAGCGAAGAATGTTAAAAAGTGAGGAGAGAGCCATCTTTGAACGACGCCTACATTATTTGCCATTAAACAGGACATATTATGGAAACATGTTTTTTTTTTTTTTAATTGCATGTGCAAACATATTTGGGTCGCTGGAGTGCTTGGCCACCCATCAAGTGTGAAATTGCACAAACAAGTAATATTTTTTTTTTTTTTTTTTTTAATGAGTTGCTTTTTACAGACATTGTCTGTAAGCAAACTGCCTCCACATGGAATTTCTCCACTTAACTCATTTTCACTTGCAGCCATTTTCACGGAAGCAACCACCTTCGCTCCCGGCTGTTTTCCTGGATTTTGACTGATTTTGCAAGGCCCATAGATTATTGTGTTCTATTGCTGTAAAAACATGGAACCTACCAAAACAAAGATTAGTCTCTTCTTTTATCATGAAAAAAGTGCATTTCTATATGTTTCCATAGCATTAGAATACAATTTCATCATTATTTACAAATATTTGTAAAACATTGGGGAAAAAAGTTTTTTTACAACATGGCCCTGGTTGATCTCTTATACTCTGCTGCCACCTGTTGGCCGTTTTTGTAATAGCTACCATTGCTTCAAGTGTTCTCTTCAGTTCAGAGGCTGCATCAAAACATTCTGTATGCTCTAGCAAAAAACAAACAAACATGGTCGTATTTAAAATAGAACGTATTTATACGTTTTTGGAAGCAAATGAGTTAAAAGGGAAGTGAAGTCAAAAATGGTATTTACGAAATGTTGTAGTCTACATACGATATTCTGATTAATATTGCATATGTGGAATATGATTTTAGCACAAAATCCACCTGTTTTTATCCATCGTAGGCGGCAGCCAATTGCTGTCTGTTAAAAATGACATCACAGGGCGTCTCACCTTTTTTGGTCATGTGACATTCGCAAGTTGTGTCCTAAGCCACTGTGATGTCATTTTCACCTGACACTTAAGTGGCAGTATATTATCGTTGTGACTGATGTAAATTTTACTTTCTAACAATGATTCAAATATTTTTGCACATTTTTTTTCAAGGCTCATTATTTTTGTTTCTAGTTACAGTATCATTTATTTGACCATGACTGTTGAAATGCTACTAAAATATTGTCGTTCCAGTTGAATATAACAACATTTTTAGGTTGGACAGAACTTGATTTCCAAATCTGATGAATCAGATGACTCCAGTGGGTTTATCCAAGCAGATTTTGATTTGAATGAAACTTGGTGTACTTATTGATAGTAATGGGACAACACTAAATCCTAAATTTTAGGTCAATCGGAGTACGTGTATTGGCGCTACGGTCTGCTGTATTTTGACAATTTCTCGCAAAAAGGGGCGTGTCCGCATTCCTTTGAATCTTTAATATCTCTGGAACTTCTGGGTCAATCTTCACAAAACGGGTATTGCTGGAAAGGGAATTCAACAAGGATTCACAAACTTCAATCATTTGGAACATATGTTAGTCATGTTTTGATTTGTTTGACCTTTAAATTGACCTTGTGGATCATCATTGGCCATAACTCCCAAACCCCTGCCCCGATTGACCTAAAATTTTAGATTTATTGTCGTGCCATCACTGTCAACAAGTACCCCAAGTTTCATTAAAAATCCTAAGATTTTTTTTGGGGGTGGGGGGGGGGGTGGATGGATTGTGTTGCTTCTTACACAGTAAGTTTAGATGTAAAGTTGTACGTCCGCATCTGTGAGAAATTCAACATTGTCTCACTTCCTTAGCAGCTAACGTTGACATTTAGCATCATCTTACAGCATGCGACAAGATCAATCGACAAGATTTGGTTTTGCTTGAAAATGAAACTGTGGTGCACTTTAGAAATGTAATAAGAAAAATATTGGCTTATACGTCACAAATCAAATCAAGATCAGCACCTGCAATGAATCATTTGTCCCGTTTTCATAGCAACCTGTTAAGCTACCGGTTTGCTTCACACAACTCTGTTTGCCCGTCCATGTGAAAAGCCCCCTTGTTGTCATCAGTTTTGTTCCCCGTCAGATTATGTGAATATCAGATGAACGCGCCGTCACGTTCGCCAGTAATAGTTAGCAACTGGCGACGTCACCATGCATAATCCCAATATTGATCTCGCACCCCTCCCGTCTTATCGTTTCCATCAAAAGCATCCGTGCGACGCCGTCGCGCCGGGAGCCGTGAAGCTTGAATAAAGGCGCAAAGCTTCAGATTAGAGCGGATGATAAAATGAAACTTTAATAATCCCCGTGAGGAAACTGGGTCACCGCTGAAGTGTGGGAATAGAAGACAAGAATGGAGAAAATGGAGTCTTGGAGGTAATGCGGGTAATTTCGATCAAAGCGGCTATTTGCGGTGGCGGTTCACCTCGTTGGAGGTGCCGGTTGCCTTTGCGCGTTCACCAAACGCTTCTTTATTGAAAGCTAGTACTGGACCTATGGAGGACCAAAACTGACAACATTCAAAATAAATAAATGATTAAATGAATAAAGGACTAAAAGGGAAAATAAAAAATATATAATAAAAAAATTATATCCCAAAAAATAAATATAAATGGAAATAAAAAGAGCAACAACAAAAAATTACATGACTAAATACAATTGTATTTATTTTTTAAATTTTATTTTTTATATCAGTTTTTATTTTCACTTTTAGTCATTTATTTATTTATTTAATTATTTATACCTTTATTTAGTCATTTATTTATTTTTAAATTTGGCAGTTTTATAATAGAATATAATTCAAAAATTAAATACAAATTTATTTATTTAGTGCTCTTTTTATTTCCATTTATATTTATTTTTTTGGATATCATTTTTGAATTACATTTTTTTTTTTATATCCATTTTTATTTTCACTTTTAGCCATTCATTTATTTATTTAGTCATTTATTTTTTATTTTAGTTTTGGCAGTTTTATAATATAATTCAAAATTAAATGCAAATTTATTTATTTATTTATTGCTCTTTTTATTTCCATTTATATTTATTTATTTATTTATTTTTTTTTACATCCATTTTTATTTTCACTTTTAGTCATTTATTTATTTTGAATTTTGGCAGTTTTGGTCCTCCATCCTGGACTAGAAACTCAACAATAGAGCAATAGAGCACTTTAAAACAACCACCCCTATTACGGAACCCAAAGCCAGAAATGCAATGAAAACGGCAGAGGCCCTAGAGTTGAACCCTGTGGAACACCATAAGCTCTGTGTTAACACATATTCGTCTGACCACTTTTTATTTTTATTTTTTTGGGGACATAGTATAAAGGCATTACAATAATAAAGAAATCACACAAATAATTTGAATCGGGTGTGTCTTGACCTCTGCCGAACCCCTGAGACAGACTCGTGAAGTTTTGTGCTTTTCAGCGGATCGCAAACATTTTTGTCTTCAGTTTTTCAATTAACATTATTGAACCTTGTCATCGCCAGTTTTAGCAATTAGCGTGGTGCCAAGACATGCTTTTAACAGAAAAAAAAAATAAAAAATTTCAGCTTTGTTTGTCAATCCCTGACGGACAAATTAATTTTGCTTGCGCCCCACTCGAAGCATTTTAAGTTCTCCCAAGTCACAACGAGTATCGATTTTGAATAGCGCAGCTTTTCTCGTCACGTTAATTTGCCACTTTGGACCAGTGGGAAACAATATGACTGTTGCAAATGGAATTTAGGCGAGGGATAATGATTTAGAAATGATTTCGCACTTTTTGCAACATTTTGTATCAACGTTGTTTCATGTTCGTAATTCTTTTGAAAATAATTATCAAACACAAACAAGCAAACACAAGTGCGACTTTACTTCTGGTTAGCTGATGTCACTGTAATTCAATCTAATCGTGTTTACACAAAAAATAAGCAGACTCTTTTACCCCATTTTGTTGCCTTAATGCAGTGCTTCGCAATTATTTTCTGTCATGCCCCCCCCAGTAAGAAGAAAATTTTTTTTGACTGACCATGTCAAACCATATGATATGGAAAAATAAAATGACATAAAATCAATAAATAATAATGCATTCAAACTGATCACCAACATGAACTCTTTTACTGCCACAATTTATTAAAAAAAAACAAAAAAAAACAAAATGCCATTTTAACTCATTTTTCGAAGCAAACCGAATATTTTTTATTTTTTTTGCTACATAAACGTTTTCTCCACAACAGTGACTTTGATACTATTTTTTTGTTTAGTGACGCGCCGTCAAATTAGGTTTAATGTTACAAAGGCTTTGATCGTTCACGTCAGCCTTGAAAACGTTCGATTTCAGCAGATTGCGTCATGGTTCATCGTCGTCCGCAGCTCTAGTTAGGGCCCGAGCGGCTACCGCTGCCATCTGCTGGCCATAGTTAGTGGGTGTTTTGGATTTCACAACTCATTGAAATAAACTCATTCAAATAAAATTTAACGTGCAAAACAAAAATATAAAAAATAATTTGTGCCGATTCTTTTTTTTTTTTTAAATTATTTATTTATTTATTTATTTATTTATTTATTTTTTTGTGCTGTGTACAAAGCGCGCATGCTCAGTGCAAACAAAACCCCTACACCACCGAGCGAATTCTCCCTGCGCGCACTCTGCCAATAATGAGAGCGCCACTGCCCCCTAATGTAGCGGAGGTGCAATTGCACTTTATTAATGGACAGTAAAAAAACAAAAAAAAAAAAAAAAAAATAAATAAATAAAAAAGCATGTTCCCTGAGGTCAAACACGCCCCCCTTGATGGAGCCCCACTATTTGAGAAGCACTGCCTTAATGTGAACCAAATCACGAATTATATATATATATATATTTTTTTTTAGATCAGGTTGGTCTCCCTTTCGCTTCTTACTTCCGCCACACACACACACAAACGCTGCCATTATCTGCGCGCGGGGAACGCGAGAAATGAACTATGCGCGATTAGAAAATGAGAGAAGATTGCTTTTGATTAGCACTAGTTAATTAACTCTGCCAGCTGCCGGGCCTGCTCCCGAGCCAGCCCGTCGACGACGCACGCACGCACGCACGTGATTAACCCGACGACGCGTTCTGGGCGCTCGCATGCGTGTGTTGTTTGAATCCTTTTGTTAAATATGCGTTTGCCCTTTCTTATTGTATTCTGTCCTGTTATTTTAGAATGAAAAACAGATTAATTTAGCTTGCGTTTTTGTTCCAAAAAAAAAAGGTATTATGAATATGCATGGTGCAGAGTGGCCGGCCTTCCTCCGTATACGTGATTGGCGACATGGGACCACTGATGCAGTGTGCTGCCAAGTTAAATAGAACAACGTGAATGATTGATAAGGTGGAAAGAAGGCATAAGAGATGAGAAACAAACAAAGGAGATTGTGCCAATAAAGTTTTAGGAAAGAAAAAAAAAAAAGGGCTATGAGCATGTATTTACAAAAGTTGTAACCTTGAATCCGTACACCTTCATTTCGGCCTCATTCACTTGCGTGCGTACGCATCAATTTGTACAATTTGTATTATTTTTTTATTTTATTTTATTCACTCATTCACACGTGAGTGAGTGAGTGAAAAAAAATTATTTGTGCATGCTTTCAAATTGCCGCGGGAGTGACGTCACGCAGCCGACACGTTCGCATGGCCCCATTTGCGACACCCCGCCCCCCCCGCTCTGTGATTGGCTGGAGGTTTGTAAACACTGTCTTTCCACAGAAACGTCCCGCTGTTTACAAGACAAACACAAAATGGCAAAATACAGGCTGAGTTGGGGTGGGGGTTTAGGACAAAATCACCACCACATGTTAAGAAAAGCCCAGATCTGTAAATTGAGAAGTAGTTTTTGTTTAAATCCTGTATTTAAAAAGTGCATTTTCCTGCGTGAAACTGGCACACTGGGCCTTTAATGCAATTCATTTATTTAATTAAGAAAAAAAAAATAAAAAATTTACGGCCCCGAAATTTCAGCCACTGAAAATGTAGGGGGTTTAGGACAAAATCACCACCACACGTTAAGAGAAGCCCAGATCCGTTAATTGAGAAGTAGTTTGTTTGTTTTAAATCCTGTATTTAAAAAAGTGAAACCGGCCCTTTAACTTTGCCATTTAAATGTGAAAAGGTCAATAAAATGGACCTTAAAAAAAAAAAAAAAAAAAAATCAATCTGCCTGAACATATTTAGACAGCACCTGAAGGTAGGATTAATGCCGTTTATTTACTTTTCTCCTTCCATCAGACTTTTTGTCCTGCAGCTGGTCTGAATGTAGGCCCGTATTCATCGTTTGATTGTCTTTCTTGATCTTATTTGAAGTGGGCAGCAGTGGATTCAGATTTTTGTTTTTGCAAAAAAAAAAAAAAAAAAAAAAAAAAAAAAAGTCTTATTTATCGGCATTTGACTTCCATCCATGACCCTAGTGAGGATCAGAAAATGGATGAATGGGTTTTACATCTTTGAAACATTGTCCCGCTGTTGCTACGATACATTTCACGTGTTTCGCCGTATTTTTGCAAGACCATTTTTTTTTTTTGGTGGTTCCCCACCCTCGAGTAGCTCAACTCGAGTTGGGCCGACGTCTCGAGGGGAGACGAGGTGAGCACTCGTGGGATGCAAGTCTGGGATGGGGAATCGGCGACACGCACGCGCACGCACGCACTTGGTGCTCCCGACGCAACACATTGCTCATGGGCAGCCCGACGTTTCGTAGCGCGCAAGGCAGCTGCCGGGGGATGACGCTCACTTAGTTTTGTTATTGCACACCAGCTGTCAGCCCAATTTTCTTTAGCCAGGAACATCTGTGGTGTCACACCCCCCCCGCCGCACACACATCACTTGTCTCCTTCTTGTTTGTCCGCATTACTTACATAGCGACAGCATATCAAAAGGTGTTGTATCAGGAAATGCGCATCCGACTGAGTATTGGCCACCATTTTGTCTCAATCGCTTTGAGATAAACAACAAGTTCCACACAATCGACGTCCAACTCGCTCTTTTCACTTTGCCTGTCCCACATTTAGGCGGTTTGATGGCATCTTTGAAGTTAATTGCCTCCAAGCAAGACGAGGTACTGTTGTTAAACACAGGTGTCATTTTGCCCTGATTAAATGTGCGTTTTCCCCCCAAAAAAAATAAAAAATTAAGTGCCACTGGGTACTAGTTAGCCCCAATGATGACATGAGTAGCCCACAGGTCTGTTCTAAAAATAGCACAATTAAAACAGAAGAAGAATGTTAACATTTGTTTATATATTTAAACTTAACATGATACATGTTTCTTCTGTTCAAAAATAAAATAAACATAAATACAAGCAAAATAAAAATCATTAAAAAATGTGTAAAATAAAATAAAATAAATACAATTGGGGAAAATGAATTTTTGTTCACTCAAATAATTCGTTAAAAGGTCATTTTAGATCAGAAATTTTAATACCGTCCATATTAGGGATGTAACGATATCCAAACATCGCGATACGATATTAGCGCAATATGAAGGTGACGATACGATAATTATCACGTTGTTGTGGGGGGGAGGTTGGCGATATTTAAAAAAGATCACAATATTGTAAATTGTAATTGTGGCAGTTTTAATATCACGATATCACGAGTATCGTGACATCCCTAGTCCCAAAGACGTATTTATACGTTTTTTCCCGTTTTTTTTTAATGCTAGCTAGAGCATACAGAAGGCTTTGATGCAGCCTCTCAACTGCAAAGAACGGTTGCAAAAATGGTAGTTATTACACAAACGGCCAGCAGGTGGCAGCAGAGCAAAGGAGATCAACCAGGGCCATGTAGAAAAAAAACAGCTCAATTACTTACAATTTTAAATCGATTTGTGAAAACTGATGAAACTTAGCTCTCTTCTAATGCTAATTGCTGCAAAACGGAAACAGATAGAAACATACTTTTTTTTTTTTTTTCCTGATGAAAGAAGAGACTTTAATCTTTCTTTTGGTAGGTTCCATGCTTTTATAGCAATTGAACAGAATATTCTGTGAGCCTTGCAAAATCAGTCAAAATCCAGTAAAACAGCCGGGAGCGAACGGGACTGCGAAATGTGAAAATGGCGGCGAGTGAATGAGTTAATCAAAATTCTAAGATGTGATTAATCTGTTTTAAAAAAAATTGACAGCTCATGCACGTTAATTAACAAAAAAAAAAAAAAAAGTGGAAACATACTATTACAAAATGCAAATGTGGTTGCATTTTTTTTTTTAAGTTAATTGATACAGTAATTTTAGAGTACCGGTAAGTAATGCATAGCTTATTTGGAGTTAAAAATATAAAGTGAACAGGAGTGTGAAACACCGAGACCGTTCGTGTTGTAATTTTGCGCTACGGGGTGGCATCAGTGTTTCATGTTGGACATGTCGGGAACAGTACATTTTTAACACAATATTCTGTGGGCCTTGCAAAAATCAGTCAAAATGCAAAACCTTAGTCGCGCATTATGGAGCCTTTCGACACGTTCAATTCCCAGCGCTGTATTTCAAGTCATTTCCTCCGCTCTCAGCGCGCGTTTTCCCATCCCTCCCTCCGAGCTCCGGCGTGTCCGTCCGTCCGTCTGTCTTGCGTCGGCGGGGCGCGTTGACGTCGAAATTCCAAAGTTAATTTTCTTCTGTGGCGCTGAAAATCCAATCAAAGCGTTTGCCCGCCTCCTCCTCTGCAAAGACACAGCGCTTCCATTTCTGCCGAGCCGTGCTGTTCTGTTTTTTTTTGTTGTGTTTTTTTTCCCCGCAGAGGGAACCCTATTAGTTGATGTTTATGAGCTTAGAAACAAGGCTTTAGGCGCCGCCATGATGACTTAAGCCTGTGAGCGAGCTTCCGTATTACAAAGAAACAATGAGCTCGGGCTGGGAGGGAAAAGCGATGGAGTCGGGGGGGACGTTTGTCATCTTAATAGAAATGACAGGAAAGGAAAGAGGGAAAAAAAAAACAACTGTTTGAGTTGCTGACTTACATTGTGGCATCGTACGTACGAAGAAGAAAAAAAAAAAAAAAAAAAAAAAAGATTTGTGTGCTTAAGCATGTTTGTTTGCACCGCGTGCGACTCTTTTACGCCGGTGTGACATTAACTCATTTACTCCCAATAACGTATAAATACGTTTTTTTTTTTTTATGTTCTAAGTGTCCCAAAGACGTTTTTTTTTTTTTTTTTTTTTACTCAACTCAACTCAACTTTAAAAGTGAAAATAAAAATGAATATAAAAAAAATATATAATTCTAAAATTATATCCCAAAAATAAATATAAATGGAAATAATTCCGTTTTTATTTTCACTTTATTTAGTCATTTACTTGTTTATTTAGTTATTTCTCTATTTATTTAGTCATTTATTTATTTATTTAGTCATTTTTGTTTTTATTTTGAATTTTTTTTTTTTTATGTAGCCGCAATTAGGGCTGGGCTCAAAATATCGATACATCGATATCGTATCGATACGCCTTTTCATATCACAATATTGATACATAAAACCATGTATCGACATATCGACCCCGCCCCCAACACACACACACACACACACACGCTCCCCTCAATGACCACTTGAACATTTGCACAAAAACAACAATGTGAATGTCATCAGTGTTTTTTTTTGTCACTTTTTTTTTTTTTTTCCACATAGCCTGTACCGTGTTTGTAATTTATTTAAATAATTATTGTTTTTAATAAGACCATGTGAAATAAAACAGTATTAATGTAACTGCAATGTATTCAATTCTTCATGTAAATATTTTTCATTTTCATATTTGATATTTTTACTCATGCATTAAATGACAGCAAGAAGTTTCTCCCCGTTTGCAGCGCCGGCACTTTTTTTGACTGTCTAATTTGTGCTGCGTGAATTCCTTCAACTGAATCGAAAAGTGTTGTGAATGGAATCGATGGTGGAAATCTGACTCGATTCCCATCCCTAAGCCGCCATATTTGTCTTTCCCTCTTGCAGCGCTGCCGGTTTTGCCGTCGAGCGAGGAGCGGCCGTCTGCCCCTCCCACGAAATGTTTGGGCGACATCGAGGAGTTGGCAGCCGGCTATGAACGGAAACTCATCGAGGTGAGAGTCCTTTTTTTTTTTTTTTTTTTTTTTTTTTTTTTTTTTTTTTTTTTTTTTTTTTTTGAGTCCTTTTCTCTCATTGCAGATCGTCGCTTCCCGACAAATAAAATTACATTATGGCAGGGGTGTCCAAACGACGGCCCGGGGGGGCCATTTGCGGCCCGCCGTCCATTTTTTTTTTTTTTAGTGGCCCGCGACATATGCTAAAAATGGCATTTGACTCGGTTCGAATCAAAAAATAAATAAATAAAATAATGTTTGGAGATGGTCAAAGTAAGAAGGGAGGATGCAGAAAAACACAGATGCCATTAAACGTTATTTTAGTGAACTAAAACTAACAAAAAAAAAACAACCTAAAATTCAAAACTACAATTTCGATACTGAAAGAAAATAAAAACGAAGATGCTTTTAAAAAAAAGAAAGAAAACTAACTAAAACTACATTTTATGTTTACAAAATTAACTAAAACTAACTAATTACAGCAAAAATGTGCTTCGTTGTCGTCTTTGGTCATTAATTTGGGGATGATTTTAAATGTGTTTTTTTTGTTTTTGATATAAACCGGACTAATGACGTTGCGCCCATGGTATTTTTTTTTTTTAATATTGTGCACAAGTCTAAGTAATACACATTTAAAAAAAAAAAAAAAAAAAAAAAACCTGAAACTAACTAAACTAAAACTAAGCATTTATTAAAGAACTAAAACTAACAGAACCACCCTGAAAACTAATTCAAACTAACTAAATAAATTTAAAAAAAAACCTCAAAACAAAAACTAAGTTTTTAATTTTTCAATTTCCCAAACTATAATAACCCGACTGCCATATTACAAATAAATTGGTTTATGTACTGTTGCATTTTTCTAAATATGCAAAAGCACAAATCAATTATTTGTACAATTTTTAGGACTAATCACAATTTCTCTTCATAACATGATTATGTGGCCCTTGCGTCCTTCTGATTTTCTGTATGTGGCCCTCAAATGAAAACGTTTGGACACGCCTGCATTATGACATGTGAAAGAATAACCAAAAAAAAAAAACAAAGCGTGTTAATCGTTTCTCACGTGATGTTGTGGCCATCTTGTAATCGAAAGGACGCCGGTTCAGCACTTCGCACCCCTCGAGAACGTCTTAAGTGAGAAATTGAACACCAAAAATTGCGCCTGATGAATTTGAAAATGTAATTTTCCGCTCCGGCACTTATAGCTTTATTATTTATTATATATTTTTCTGAGAGCCCTTTTTTGAAGTTGATAATACAATTTTAAATGTCTGTAAGCAACTCGTTTCCCCTGATGACGGAAAAGCCAGTCGTGGTTTTGGATTGATTTCTTTTGAACTTTTTTTTTTTTTTTTTTTTTTTTGGAGTCTTATGAAATATATATGAAAGGATTACAGAATGAAACTGTTGAAATGTTCACAAAGCTCTTAAAGGCCTTTGAAAAGTCACGAAAACGCAAATGTTTGCATGGCTACAAATTACTCGAGTATTCTTTTTGTGCATCTTTATTACCTTTCAACAAAAAAAATTTCCAAGCCTTTACGGAAGCCACTTTCAGTTCGTTTGTTTTTTGGTGGGTTTCTGCCTTCAGCCTCCTTTTTAGGAGGTAAAAATGCATCCTCTATTGGGTTCAGGTCCGGTGATCGACTTGGCCAATGTTTTTACTAGGGGTGTTTATAAAAAAAAAAAAAAAAAAAAAAAAAAAAAAATCGATTCGGCAATTCTCGAATCGATTCACTAGGCAACCGAATCGATTTTTAAACATCCGTTTTTGATGGAAAAATATTCAACAGAACGTCTAAATTTCACACCTTAAGCATGGAAGAATGTTACATGAATGGAACATTAATATTTTAATTTCAATGCTGAACAAACATGAAAAATGTTACAACCTGTTTGTTCAATAAAGTTATAAGACCGAAGTTTCAGATCAATAAATACCTTTTCATACAAATCTTAGTGTACATGCACAAGTTTACTGAATAGTATTTTCAAAATTTGAGTAAAAAAAAAAAAAAAAATCGCAACAATCGATTTACAAATTCGTATCGGGATTAATCGGTATCGTATGGGAAAAAATGAAAACGAAATGAAAGTTGACAGACTGCACTAATTTCAAAGTGCTGTAATTATTTTTTTGTGTCATTGGCCGGATTTCGTCTTTTGTGCACGCCCATCTTTGCCTTTTTTTAGTTGCTCCATCTGCTGCTCTCATTTTTTCACACTTCCTGTAGCTGTTTTGTTTCGTTTTTTGTTGTTGTTGTTGTTTTTTTTTTAAACTCTCAAGTGAATGGCGGACAGAACAGCTTGTCGTGTCTATATTGGTCCTCTGTCACCCTCTTTCTTCCGTCATCTTCAGTACGTTTCCTCCCGTCGAGGAGCAGATGTGCCCAAGTGAGTCACCGAAAAATGCGCACGGAATCCAACATGGCGTCGAGCTACAGTCTTGTACTGTACTTGTCACATTTTGGTTGTCAGTTTACGCATTGAGGTGTCCAATGTCTGGCCCAGGTGGCAGTTGTGGCTGTATGATTCTTAATGCCACATATTAATGACGAATAATAATATTTCAGTATCAGTACTTGTGCGTTGCCCTCTTGTGGCTGTTTTACGATCAGTAACTCGTAAATGAGATGAATAGGAAATTGATAATCAACTGTTATCATGGATATTACACTCGGGATGCACGATAATGCTGTTTTCAACCAATACCGATAAAGCAATCGTTTAGAAAGCGCCAATGTCCGATAAGTAAGCCGATAACTGTTTGCAAAATATACTTGAATACAGTTGGAATGAAATTGGTCGATAATTGCCGATAATTATCGGCGGATTTCTTTATTATCCGGTTTATCTGTATGAAATCAAATTGGTCGATAGTTGCCGATAATTATCGGCAAATTTCTTTATTATCCGGTTTATCTGTATGAAATCAAATTGGTCGATAGTTGCCGATTAGTTTTTGGCAAATTTCTTTATTATCCAGTTTATCTGTATGAAATCAAATTGGTCGATAGTTGCCGATAATTTTTGGCAAATTTCTTTATTATCCGGTTTATCTGTATGAAATCAAATTGGTCGATAGTTGCCGATAATTATCGGCAAATTTCTTTATTATCCGGTTTATCTGTATGAAATCAAATTGGTCGATAGTTGCCGATTAGTTTTTGGCAAATTTCTTTATTATCCGGTTTATCTGTATGAAATCAAATTGGTCGATAGTTGCCGATTAGTTTTTGGCAAATTTCTTTATTATCCGGTTTATCTGTATGAAATCAAATTGGTCGATAGTTGCCGATTAGTTTTTGGCAAATTTCTTTATTATCCGGTTTATCTGTATGAAATCAAATTGGTCGATAGTTGCCGATAATTATCGGCAAATTTCTTTATTATCCAGTTTATCTGTGTGAAATCAAATTGGTCGATAGTTGCCGATAATTATCGGCAAATTTCTTTATTATCCAGTTTATCCGTGTGAAATCAAATTGGTCGATAGTTGCAGATAATTTTTGGCAAATTTCTTTACTGTCCGGTTTATCTGTATGACGTCAGATTGGTCGATAATTGCCGATAATTATCGGCGGATTTCTCGATTATCTGGTTTATATGTTTGATCATCGGTCACCGCTATTATCGTGCATCTCGATATTACACGGTTAAATTTAATAACTGACCAACACCATAAAGAAGACATCGAAAATCGATTCTGAATCGAATCGTAGACCCAAAAATCGTAATCGAATCGAATCGTGAGACGGTCAAAGATTCCCAGCCCTAGTAGTTAATGCTAATAAATTGTCCTAAATTGTTTTTTAAAGCATGTCTCAAACATGACGTAAAAGTAAACGTCAAGTTCCGAATTTGCGCCAGGTTCTTATTTCTCAAAAATGACATCATCGTTTTTGCATGTGATCGATGCGACCAATTTTGTCTCTGCGTACGCAGACAATAAAGAGTCAAGATGGCAGAGTTAGCAGCGGTGCAAAGTACATTTGTCACGACTAATTCCATCCGCTGAAGATGCAGTGAGGTCGTTTCTGCTCTCGCCATCCAATTTCAAATCCAATCTCAGCCGACTTACTCTCACTTAGTTGGACTTTTTTTAGGCTCGGCACGTCCTCGTGCCGTTTTGGAGCGACTTTCGGAACGCGCAATGAGTTGTGATGTGAATGGGGGTTGTTATTCTCAATATCAAACCACTTTACAAGAAGATATCAATAAAGATGACCTACTGCTTAGCGTGAGGGTGTCAAACATGGGGCTCGTGGGCCAGAACTGGCCCGTCCGGGGGTCCAATCCGGCCCGTGAGTACAAAACACAAACTGGAGTTTTCCTTACCTTAGCATTAGCATGCCAAGTTAACATTTGCATTAGCATGCTAACTTAGCATTAGCATGTTAACTTAGTATTAGCATGCTAAGCTAGCATTAGCATATAACATTGTCAAAGAAGTTACATTTTACATAGACATTTAAACATGGCAACAACTTGGCATTAGCATGCCAAGCTAACATTAGCATTAGCATGCTAACTTAGCATTAGCATGCTAAGCTAGCATTAGCATATAACATTATTATCAAAGAAGTTATATTTTACATAGACATTTCAACTCATCTTTTAGTGACCAAGTCCATCTCTCCATTTCAAATCTTGATTTCAAATATTTGAGTCTTTGTTGACTCTTTCTTTGATTCAAAAGGGTTCAAACGGTGTTTCCAAATGCAGCCGCATGGAATGGAAGGGAGCGTCTACCTTTTTATTTGATACGAGTGCCCGAGGGGCTGGAAGTCGTATTTGGCGGAGGAGAGATTTAAGTGGCAGCCCGAGGACACGCGCGTTGAGATTCTCTTTGGAACTGCAGTTAATAGTACGACGTACGACGACAAACAAAGAAGGATGCACAAATCAAAGCCGGGCCATCCTTGAAAAAGCCTTTTTTCATCCAGTGCGCTTGTTGTGTACGTGTGATGATGAAACGCGTTATTTTGAATATTAATTAAATGGGCGTCCTCTGCCTAACAGTCCAGTATTATGCAACATGATTGGTTCTTGCTTACAAGTCTTATGTTTCTGTGGATTTTTATTTATTTTTTGTTATGCCTCAGATTGAATGGTCAGTTTCTGCCTACAGTATCTCAAATGTATGAAATCGATTGAAATAACTTTAGAAATGTGAATGAGTGATAGGCTAGAGTCAGCGATGGAGTAAGGGTCACTCGCTGTTGAAATCAGGTCACTTTAGCATAAGTATATGAAGCTAGCATTAGCGTGCTAAGATAGCATTAGCATGTTAAGCTAGCAATAGCATGCTAAGCTAGCATTAGCGTGCTAAGCTAGCATTAGCATTAGCATGTTAAGCTAGCAATAGCATGCTAAGCTAGCATTAGCATGTTAAGCTAGCATTAGCATGTTAAGCTAGCAATAGCATGCTAAGCTAGCATTAGCATTAGCGTGCTAAGCTAGCATTAGCATTAGCGTGCTAAGCTAGCATTAGCATTAGCGTGCTAATCTAGCATTAGAATTAGCGTGTTAAGCTAGCATTAGCATTAGCATGTTAACTTAGCATTAGCGTGCTAAGCTAGCATTAGAATTAGCGTGTTAAGCTAGCATTAGCATGAGCATGCTAACTTAGCATTAGCATGCTAAGCTGGCATTAGCATATAACATTATTATCAAAGAAGTTATCATATTTTACATAGACATTTAAACTCATCTTTTAATAACCAGGTCCATCTCTCAATTTTTTTTAAATAAAATATGGCCCATGAGCACAAAGGTCTACCTACCACAAAATGTGTTTTGACTGCCCAACATCTTGTTGTCACTTATTTTCAAATATTTTGATTTCATTAGGGACTAAGGTGCCGTTCCGTTAGATTTATTTATTTTTTTTCCCCAATATCAAATTGTCAGGAAAACACTATAAGGTTCTTGCGACATGCCGCTTTATAAACAGGATGCGAAATCCCCAAACGTGTTTTGTCGCTCGTCTCGCCTGCCGTTTGAGCGCTCGCGGCGGCAGGTGCCTCGTTGAAAGCGTTGCGTGCGCCGCGGCCGTCAGGTCTCCCGACGAAGACCCGAAGTCTGCTCGGCGCCGTCCGGCCGGGTTAGCAAGACGCGCGCAGTCATTCGTCGCAGCTTATTTGCACGAGCGCTGTCGAGGTCGCTTCGAGTCGAAGACGATCGATTAGCAGGCTGGCGGGATTCTTGACTTGATTTCATCCCGCCCACCACAGGACGGACTTTCACTCCTCCCCTAAATCTCCTCTGTTGTCAATTTTAATTACGCTCCACCTGGATCGCTCCTTCCGTGTGTGCGCCACCGAGAATTGTAACTTTTATAGTTTATGACTACCCCTTTTTTTTTTTTTTTTTTTTAATACAGCTGCGGGGTTTGCACTAATGATATGTTGTCACAGGTGGCCGAGATGCACGGAGAGTTGATCGAGTTTAACGAGCGCCTATATCGCACCCTCATGGCCAAGGACCACCTGATCGGGCAGATGAGGCAGGAACTTATTGAGCTGAGAGGGCCGGTGAGTTCGGAACGGACGCAAACACATGCAATACGTTTTGATTATGGAATTTGACGCTTTGATCTGAATTTGACATTTATTAAACATGACAAAAAAAAAAAAAAAAATGTGACTGATACAATTCGCGACTTCACTGTCTGGAGAGGGGGGGAAAAAAAAAAAAAAAATCTCCTCCTCACCCTCTCCTTTTATTTGGTTTCCACGCCACTAGTTCCATGGGTGTTCCAACCCTAATCATGCAAATGCAAAACATAGTTGGAACACGGCCAATAGTTTGTCATTATCGAGAGGTAATTACAATTAATACATTGAGTTTGATTATTTTTCCACATGGGGGAAAAAAAAAAAAAGTGATTCTTTCATTAGATAATAAACGTGTCATTTCTTTAGGTACATGTTAAATATCGCAATGATATCGCTATCGCTATATTCAGCAACTATATTGCATGTTTTTCCGATATCGTGCAACCCTAATAAGTCACTTTTTTATTTATTTTTTATTTATTTTTGAATGTTTAGGTCCCAGGGGATTTGAGTCAGACGTCAGACGATCCCAGCCTCTCCGATTTTGAAACGTAAGAATGGGTCACTTGTGTTTGGGTTAAGGAATGACGGACACAAACGTTTCTCTGATGCTCAGGCATATGGGAAAGGAAAGCCACACTCGTCAGTACACCTTTCTGCCATTTAAACGACAGATAGATTTTTTTTTTTTATATATGACCAGAAGTGATATACAGGGAAATTGTTTTCATGATTAACTCATTCACTCCCAGGACATTTTTGCAATTTTATTGGATTTGGACTGATTTTGCAAGGCCCGTAGAATATTGTGTCCTATTGCTATAAAAACATGGAACCTACCAAAAGAAAGATTAGTCTCTTCTTTCATTAGGAAAAAAAAAAAAAGTACATTTCTATCTTTTTCCATTTTGCATCAATTGGCGTTAGAATATGGATAAGTTTTATCATTATTTACAAATTAGTTTAAAACTGTGGAAAAGAGCTTCTTGATCTCTTATACTCTGCTGCCATCCTCTGGCCGTTTTTGTAATAACTACCATTGCTTCAAGCATTCTCTTCACTTCAGAGGCTGCGTCAAAGCCAAAACGTATAAATACGTTTTTGGCAGCATGGTAATATTTAAAATAGAACGCATTTATACGTTTTTTTTTTTGGGGGGGGGAGTAAATGAGTTAATTAGAAACCTAACGATGACAAATAATTGTAACGGTATTCAAAATGATATTCTATCTATTATAAATCCTTCCGTTTGATGTTGTCATAACTGAGTCGTCCTTGATCGGTTTTTGACCACCCACTGAGATGACCAGATGTTTTTTGCGTCTCCATCGCCACATCTGATTGACCACGCCCACCACCGCTTCTCAGCATGCTTTGATACACGATGGCACGACTAACCACTCGCTAATGTGCTCATCGAGTGTGGCGCATTGACACAAGTGTTAATGATGATGATGATGATGATGATGATGATGGACGTAATCGGCGCTTGTCGTTTCCGTCCCTAAAGGGCCCATCGAGCGCTCATCAACGTGTGGATCCCTTCGGTGTTCCTGCAGGGCAGAGCAGCAAACGCCTACCACGTCTATCAGGTAAATCGTTCACATCGGTCTTAACTTGGCCAGGCGGTTCAAATTTTTTTTCATCAGAATTTAATGGCATCTGTCAGAATATTTTTTTGTATGTTTTTATACGCTCGTTGACATAAAAGTGGGGCAATTTTTTATTTTTTTTGATAAAACTGATTAACTCTTTGACTGCCAAACGTTATGCAAAAAAAACCCCAACGGCGCCAGCGGATTTGGAGCATTTTCACTCATCTTTCAAAGTAAACAGAATATTGTGCGGTATGATGACATAAATATGATATGATATAATATGATACCATATGAAAAGGATAGAGTCCGTTCTTTCATGAGAAAAAGAAGTATGTTTCTACCTGATTCCGTTCTTTAGAAATCACCATTTGAAATTAGGTCATTGGAGTGACATAAGGGAAAATACAAAAATATTAAGAGAAAAACAAGCTTTTTGTGAAAAGATAAATTTTTTGCACAACAGTCACTTTGACACGAATATGTTTAGTGACACAAGACGTTGCGCTGCCCATTGAGAGAGAAAAAAAAATGTAATAAACGTAAATTGACGTTTTTGGCAGTTTTTATTAGGATTTTAGAGTACGTCATTAAACGTTTTTGGCGGTCAGAGTTAAAAAAAAATAATATGGCTGAATATTTTAGTCATTGATCCCACTATTTGAAAAACACTGCATTGAAGGAACTTTAAATTAATTAAAAATTAACACTAATTTTGACACCCCTAATGTTTACAATTACGGGTGTGGTATGTTTGACCTTACAAGGGATCTTACACGCTCACAAAAATCTGTTTTTTTGCTGTCATGTGTCACAACTCGTAAACCTTGAAATATTCCGTTTTTCGGAATGTCTCCAACACAACGAAGTGAGCGGAAATGGGAAGTAATTGCCTCTTTTTCGATCACTCGAACCGTGACGGTGGCAAATGTTTATCACGACACTCGCGTCCCCTTTCCTGTCACCTTTTCCTCACTCGTCGTCGACGTGACCAGAAAACATTTCTTTGGTCTTCACCCTTCACTTTGAACCGCTTCTACAATTCACCGTTTTTTTTGTTTTTTTTGTTTTTTTTTGGGTCCTTCAATTAATTTCCATCAAGAACAAAAGCATCCCACACAACTCAACAGTTATTCAGTTATTTCCACATAAACATATGCTAACATAGATTTATTTTATTTAGATATTTTGTATTGTTTTCTGCATGTTCATATTTGCGCTCGGGCACCCTGCAGGAGAAGCGACTTGTTCCTCGCCATTTGGCAGCTCATTTATTCAGCGGGCTTCACAGGTGGGCGCGCCGCGTTGCCATTGTCATGCTTAAAAGCTGACATAGCCGCAATTCATCACAATTTTAAAAGTTGCGCCAGCCCTCATTTTGGTGTGGAACTTTGAAACAAACACACACAACAATATCTTCGCCAAAAAGAAATGGCAACTCTTTTGAGGCAGGTGCAAAATGCAATAAAGCAAGAGAGAGAGAGGGGAAGAAAAAAAAATAAAAAAAATAATTCAATCTCCGGTGTAATAACCTTATTTATTGATTGATTAAATTATTATTAATCCAATCTCTGGTGTAATAACCTTATTTACTGATTGAATTTGTATTTATTATTATTATTATTATTATTATTATTATTATTTCAATCTCTGGTGTAATAACCTTATGTATTTATTGATTGAAATTTTATTTATTATTATTATTAGTATCATCATTAATAATAAAAATATTATTATTATTATTATTATTATTATTATTATTATTATTATTGTTATTATTTTTATTATTAATCCAATCTCTGGTGTAATAACCTTATTTACTGATTGAATTTATTATTATTTCAATCTGTGGTGTAATAACCTTATTTATTGATTGAATTATTATTTTATTATCGGTTCTTATTGCTGCTGGAAATGTATATATTCTACTTGAAAACAACCACCACTGTTTTCTCAAGATGGAATCCAGGGGCAGCAGATATAATGAAAGCAGCAGTGGCCCCACATTGGAACCCTGTGGAACACCATACAATCCATTATACATGCACACTCTGAAGTGTCAAAAAAAAACAATGTTTAAATAAGCCGGTTATGGGTAAAAAGAGATCTTCTACTTTGGGTCAATTTAAGGGGGAAAAAAAATTGGTCATTTAGTTTCAAAAAAAAAAAAAAAAAGTTTTGACTACTTTGATGGATATACACGTCAATGGCAGTAAATTGGCTTTTTTTTTTTTTTTTTTTTTTTTTTTTTTTTTTTTTTTTTTTTTTGCTCGACATAAAATGAAGACAAACTCACCTATTGTGTGCGTTGTGCACTGATTTCTCATTATTGGCCTGTTCAGCGCCGGTCTCATGGCGACCGCTGTCCAGCTCTCGAGCCCAATAGAAAGTTGCGCCCATCTGGCGCATTCGGAAACTTTTCCTTCCCAGAGCTATATTGGGTCTAATGGCTCCCTCCGGAAAGGGCTTTTGTTCTCCGACAGCCTAATGGATGGCCAAGGTTACTGGAGTCATCGTTGTTAAGGTGAGCTAGTTGTCGTGATTGAACGACCCGGCCGAGCGAGGATCGTAAAGGCGACTTTTTAAAATCTGTTTGAAGACACTTTCGCAGTCGTTTTTTTTTTTTTTTCTCATGCTTTCAAAATGGAGCTTGTATATATATATATATATATAAAAATATATATTTTTTTTTTTTCTATCGAGGTTCCATTGAGTCCGTTAGGTCACAGCAACCTTGTGCTTTAAAATAAGCTCAACTAACAGCAAATGCGGCGCCGCTGAGAGGAGGAAACGCCACTTCTCACATTTTACCTCCCTCAAAGTCTTTACTTCTCTTTTTTTTTTTTCCTCCTCTGTCCCCCTTCTCCATCATCCCCCATCTGTCTCCCTCCCTCCCCTCCACCATCTTGCACAGCATTATGCTGAAGCTCCGACTTCCATTTTCTCTCTCCAGCCACTTTCCTCGCAAGCTTTTCCTGAAATGACTTCCACCAGGATCAGTGAGGCTCGTGGATGGAGTCGCTCCATCGACAGCGGCCATTTTGCCTTTTTCCTTTCCTCCACCCCCGAACTCATAATGAGCAAATGATGCCGGCCGCAAGTGTTCTCCCTCCTACATAATCCCAGCAGCGGAGGCTCTAATGAGACGAGGGGAGGACGCATCGTTTGTATGAACATCAGCGAACGCACGAAGTCATTTTGGGTTGGGCGGGAGTGTCGGTGTGATTGTCACGACTTGGGTGGAGGCTTTGCTACTCTTCTTAAGATGCAAAAGTAAAAGTTGCTTGATGACAAAACACGAAAAATGCACTGAGCTGTCACCGATGTCTTACAAATGCAATTATGCCATCTAGTGGCAGAAAAATGACCTCAACACAAATCAATCTCACACGTTTTTTTTTTTTTTTTTTTTTTTTTTCCCCCCCGTACAGTGCATCTTTTTAATTAACTCAATGTTGTGAATTATTGTACTGATTCTCCATCATTACGGTTCTTGAAACTGTTTTCCATACGTTTGCAAACGACCTCGAATGATTTGCTCACGCAAGCGCCGCATTTAAGTCTGTGCGTCGCCTGGATTCGAACCCTCCACAATGGAACACCACTTTATTACGTCATCAGTGAGCCAGCCACGTAAAAAACGGGCCTCATCGGTGTGTCATTGGCAGCCGAACACGACACGTGAGAGGCGGGATGTGAATTTGGCCTCCTGAATCGTCCTCATCCCAATTTTGGCCGGTGACAAGCTCGGCGATTTTTTTTTTTTTTTTTTTTTTGCCTCAACGTGCCCGATGAGCTCTTGAGCTGAAGCGTTAATTTGTCAATCAGCTGCGCCCTCTTTTGCTCCCTTTCCCCTCGTTACTGTCAATTTTTACTTCTTCGTTCCGTCTGGGGCCCTTAATAATTGTCTGCCTTTAGTTGAATCTGGTCATCAGTCAGCTTCCGCTCCTTTTCTGTCTTTTGTGTCCGATTCGTCTCGTCTTTACGTCACACTTCATGTCAGTCTGCTTTGACTTAAGATGGCTGATCCGTGGGGCTTGTTAGGGTTTCGCGTCTTCTCGGGAAAGACGGATAGAGATCCTACAAAGTCTGAGCTATCAATCGCAAGGTAAGAAGGAATAGAAGGAGTCAACTGGCAAAAGGGAATAATGGAGGAATTTGTGATCGATATTTTTTAACACCCCTATATCCTTTTCATAGCCCAATATCGATTCATAAAACCGTGAATCGATACTTTTAATACAGTTTCCCCCTGTAAATTAACTCATTTGCTCCCAATAACGTGTAAATACGTTTTTGTTTTTTGTTAATTTTTTGTGTCCCAAAGACGTATTTATACGTTTTGTTTTGTTTTTATGCTAGAGCAAACATAAGGCTTTGTTGCAGCCTCTTAGCTGCAAAGAACGGTTGCAGAAATGGTAGTTATTACACAAACGGCCAGCAGGTGGCAGCAGAGCAAAGGAGATCAACCAGGGCCACGTAGAAAAAAAAAAAAGCTCAATTACTTACAATTTTTCCTCTTCTAATGCTAATTGCTGCAAAACGGAAACTAATAGAAACATACTTTTTTTTTTCCTGATGGAAGAAGAGACTTTAATCTTTCTTTTGATAGGTTCCATGCTTTTATAGCAATAGAACACAATATTCTGTGGGCCTTGCAAAATCAGTCAAAATCCAGTAAAACAGTCGGGAGCGAACGGGATTACGAAATGTGAAAATGGCGGCGAGCGAATGCGTTAAAAAGATCGCCTCTTAACCTTGCACAATCGTTGCTCTCAAACAGCCGAGTCAATCAATCAGCTCGACCGTTTAATCATTCTTTTTTGTTTTGGCAAAACCAAGGGCATCGTTCAGTAATCGTGTTATCGTGACGACACGAGGCTTTCAAGATTCATACGCGATGCAAAAAATTCATCCAGTGGTTATTGAACATTTTCACGGCAGAACACGATAAATGAATAACCGTTGCTGCGATTTTGAGAGGGAAATGGTCAGTCCCTTCCAATCAAGCCATGAAAATAGATAACAGAATATTCTATTATACAAGCATCATTTCCATAACTGTGAAATCAGAGTAAACTAATTCTCCCAGCGTCCTTTTTTTTTTTTTTTTTTTTTAAAGTTTCAGGTGCTGCATTTTAACAGGATCAGAAATGGCAGCTTGACGACAGCTGCTTCCGTGTTTCACATTTTACAGACTAATGGAAGCGAAATGTTTATGCGTTTGGCCTCGTGCAATATTCCCAGTGGGGAATGTTGGGGAAGCCACTTGGAAAATGGCAGATAAATAAGAGTCACTCTGCGCTTTAAATAATGCTCGAATTTATGGAAACACAAGAAAATGTGAAACATCTCGTTTGCTTTGGCGTTTTGCTATGATGTGATACAGCAATGTTGTTAATATTTGCGCAGGTACTGATACTTTTGCAATTTTGGGGCCAGCCCTAAATTACGGAGCTCAACTGTAATCGATGGTTTAAAAAATAACACAAATGATGCAAATGAAACACAGCAACACTTTGCCTGTATGAGTTACGTCTGTATATGTTAAATCTACCTGTTTTGCATATTTCCCAAATTGCATTGTGTGGCGCAGTTAATGTAGTAATAAGGACGTTAATCCTTGTCATATGTATTTGTGTTACCAGTAATTGCATTTGTGTCATATTTAACACGTTTGTTGGTCTATGATTAAAAAAATAATAAAATAAAAATAAAAATAATTTTTTTTTTGTTTTTTTAAACAAACCATAACTAAGTTGTGTGTAAAATAATGACTTTCTAGGACGATTCCATTTCCCAAGTTGCATTACTTGAAATGGCAAATTTACATTCAGTCAAACCTCAGAGCCTCAAAATATTGAGGCACTTACGATTTCACGCACACAAGTCAATGTATGGAGGATTATCTGGCGATTAGGGTGGCTTTTAAACACGAGTGGCCAAAACATGCCTAATCAAAATTAAACTGTACTAATAAACTAACCACCAGAGGGTGCCACAACTGCGCAAATAGGAAACAACCTGACTGATTTTTTTAACAGCGCTATTATAATGCCCAATCCAAGGTAACACTTTGCAGCCCAAACCCCCCCCCCCCCCCCCCCCATTTCTATTATGTCGTATTTATCTTCTGGACATGTCATCAAGCTTTTTCCCTCAACGGCTTAAATGCAAACGACATCACAACAACGGCAGGAGCCTGGGAGTCCAAAATGGCCCCCTTTGGAATGATCCTAATAAATGCAAAGTGCCATAGAAGCACATAACAAATCCAACAGCAAGTTTGATTGCATGTAAACCCTCAAGTGCGTTCCCGTCATGCTTGATGAAGCTCTTGTAATATCGCTGGCACATCGGGGGGGTGCTCAGGAGTGACACGCCAACAGTCAGTCATCCCGCAGGTGTTTCATCTGAGCACATTGTTGTCGTGTAAAAAAAAAAACGGGGTCAAAAGGGGGCGCTTGCCGGCTGATTACGACCGCATCGAGCTGACGTCAAGGGATTGCACGCTAATAGGGCGAAATGAAGTCACTTGATGGTTAAAGGTTCAACTAGCAGACCTTAACTCTTTGACCGCCAAAAACGTTTAATAACGTTTAGTAAAATCACGATGTATGGCGCCATAAACGTTATTTAAAAAAAAAAAAAAATCAATATATCAGTGGTCATTGCAACGTCCAAGTGCAGCGCAGCCGGGGTCAATGAGTTGTGAAATCAAAAACACCCACTAACTGTGGCCAGCAGATGGCAGCGGTAGCCGCTTGGGCCCTAACTAGAGCTGCGAATGATGACGAAATCTGATGAAATCGAACGTTTTCAAGGCTGACGTGAACGATCAAAGCCTTTGTAACATTAAACCTAATTTGATGGCGCGTCACTAAACAAAAAATATTAGTATCAAAGTCACTGTTGTGGACAAAATGTTTATGTAGCAAAAGAACGCAATATTCTGTTTGCTTCGAAAAATGGAGGAAAAAAAAAACTTTTTTTTTTTTCCATATTTTCAGTGATCTGACCGCTTTTATCGTTAAGTCATCGAAAAATTGCACGATTTTTTTTCTCACCTAATTGGCTAGTATTTGTCACGATCCATGCTTCAGCACCACAACTTTTGTATGAACTCCTGTTTTTAATTATTTTTTTTTTTTTTTTTTTTTTTTAAAGCATTTATTTCATCTCTCATCCTGGTTTTCATCCCTCTCCTTCTCCTTTTCTTTGTAATAGGCTCATTTTGTCTCCTCTCTCCGCTCCCCCTCTCTTTTGTGAGTGTGAATAAAGCAGCTAATGGCGCATGGAAATGGTGGCAGAGCCGTCACGTCTAAAGACAGACTCCATCTCTGCGTGGTATCATGTTAGCGAGACCATGAGAGAAAACCTTTTTTTTTTTTTTTTGCACCTCTGCTTCCTGCAAGGCTATTTGAAACCTTAATGGCGAGTTTTTCCAATTCAAGATGTTAATTTGCATTCGTGTTCATCTCTCTTTATTTGCGTGTTCGTCAGGTCTACATCCGCATCCTGGACAACGAGTGGAACGTGTACAGGCGCTACACTGAGTTTCGGGAGCTGCACAAACGCCTGAGGTCACAATTCCCGCAGGTGGACGCGTTCAACTTCCCGCCAAAGAAAGCCATCGGGAACAAGGTGAGCTCGCGTGTTGGATGACCAGAGTTAATGACATCAACCCTGTCAGATTGTGCACGTTTCCTGAAATTCATTAAGGCTTTAACTCATTCACTGGCCGCCATTTTCACATTTCGCAATCCCCTTCGCTCCCGACTGTTTTACTGGATTTTGACTGATTTTGCAAGGCCCACAGAATATTGTCTTCTATTGCTATAAAAACACGGAACCTACCAAAAGAAAGATTAAAGTCTCTTTTTTTTTTAATCAGGAAAAAAAAGTATATTTCTATCTGTTTCCATTTTGCAGCAATTAGCATTAAAACAGAGCTAAGTTTCATCAGTTTTCTATTTAAAATTGTAAGTAATTGAGCTTTTTTTCTCCATGGCCCTGGTTGATCTCCTTTGCTCTGCTGCCACCTGCTGGCCGTTTGTGTAATAACTACCATTTCTGCAACCGTTCTTTGCAGTTGAGAGGCTGCATCAAAGCCTTCTGTATGCTCTAGTATAAAAAACAAAAACGTATAAATACGTCTTTGGGACACTTACAACATAAAAAAACGTATTTACACGTTATTGGGAGCAAATGAGTTAATTTACGGGGGGAAACTTGTATGTTGAGTTGAGAGGCTGCATTAAAGCCTTCTGCATGCTCTAGCATAAAAAAACAAAACAAAAAAACGTATAAATACGTCTTTGGGAAATTACATAAAAAAAACGGATTTACACGTTATTGGGAGCAAATGAGTTAAAAAACAACAGCCTATAAAAGGTGTACACACTGCAATAGAAGTAGGTGGTAATGAAATGGGGTTAACCACCAAATAGTAGCTCATTTTCTCCAGGATTTTATAATTATCGGCATCTGTTCCTTACATGGCACACATTCTTCATGGGCTCCGTTCCAGCCCGAGGTCCACATGGCTTTTTTTTTTTTTTCATGCTGTCCTCCCTCCAACCTTAATTTGGTCGTGACCTGGATGCTCTGCTCGGTCGGATTCGAAGCCGCCGTGGCTCAAAAAAGCTGCCCACCTTCAAAGACTCTCCAACTTTCACGGCCGGAAACCCAAACTTGAACCCACATAAGCCACACATGCACGCCGCGTGTCGCTTCCGTGTGGGTTTTTGTGCTCCGCGAGCGCATGTGGCAAGCGGCCGCCGCCGCCGCCGCCGTCAATTGTGTCCTTGAAAGTCGCCCTGAGGCGCATTACGCAGGCGGTTTGGTGTGAATGATTTGCTTTGCAACTTGTGCAAGTTCCAGTCAGGCCTCAAAGCGGGAATCCTGCACGGAGGGGAGATTTTGACACATGGACACAAATAAAGCATGATTGAGGAAAACAAACAAAATTTCTCCTGCCACTATTTTGTTTTGCCACCGCCTTTGATTTGCTTTTATTTTAACGTGAGACAATCTCGGCTTCTTTTTCCTCACCTACACAGTCCAAAAAAAAAAAAAAAAAAAAAAAAAAAAAAAAAATACCCTTCAGTGTCTTTACAAATGCCCCCCCCCACTCCACCACCGCTGCAGCTATTTGTCCCGCCTCCTCATCCCCCGCGTATCAAACGGCAGTTTATTTCCCAGAAGGCTGAAATGTTTCAACACGGACTGTTTTGCAGTCAGTTATTATATGCTTCATTTTGTGCTACTCTTCCTCATCCGTCCTCCTCCTCCTCCTCCTCGTTACGGAACAAATTAGCTTCTGGCCAAAAGGATGGCGGGTGCACCGTGGACCGATCGCGATTTGGTATCAGGGCACCTACTGGGGTATGCAGAAAATCTCAGAAAATTATAATATTGTGATAAAGTCCTTTATTTTCTGTCGTGCAATGAAATAAGCAAAAATGTCATCCATTCTGGATTCATTCCAAATCAACTGAAATCGCTGATTATGCCTTTTTCTTTTTTTTTATTCGGTCTGAGGAAATATTCTAATATTTGCATGTACAAAATTGTCTCGCGGGCCGGATTAAACCCGTTTGTGGGCCTGATCCGGCCTGCAGGTGGCATGTTTGACACCCCTGGTATAGACGGACAACCGTTCGCACTTAATGGACAATTTCAAGTCATCGGTGAAACGTTCTTGGAAGGCGGAAGAGACAACGGAGAAAACAAGTCAAGTCATCTCAGAATTATTCTCTTAATTATTATTATTATCCAAGGTAGCATAAAATTGCTTGACATATGAAACGGGACCCCGAAGTACGAGGGTCGTCTTTTTTTGATTAAATAGGAGTTTTAATTTGTCTTATGAATTTGCACTTCTAACGACAATTAAATTATCCCACTAAAGCCTTTTTCAGCAATTCTGAGCATGATTTTCCGAAAGGATGTTTTATCTGCGATCTGAAGATCACTTTGGCAATTATTTCATCACGAGCACGAATAATTACACTTTTCAAAGTAAATACCCGGTTGAAGACGATTGCTCACAGCATACACATTTCAAATATTAATTACACAGTCACTCCCCCCCCCCCCCCCCCCCAACTCCAGCAAAGTGACTTTTTTGTGTCACTACTGTTTTTTTTTGTCTCTTCTTTGTGACCTGACACGTTTGTCCCTCACTTTTTTTTTTTCTTCCCTTTTGATCACCATTGACCTTCCACGACATATTTCACCAAAATATTCGGTGCAAAACTCATCTTTAAAAAAATTAATAAATAAAATAAAATAAAATAAATTAATGTATTTATTTTATTTTTTTATTTTATTTTTTTTTTTTTACAATTTTGTAATTGTGGAGTGTAATAATTGAAATTGTAATTACATTGTGAACTTTTTTGGGGTTTTGGGGATGTACACACTTTAACTTTGTCTCAGTCTACACATCTGGGTTTATGTTAATCTTTGGTGGTGATTTCGTCCTAAACCCCCACACCCCCAGCCTGCATTTTGTCATTTTGTGTTTGTTTTCAAATTGCTGCCCCCCCCGTTCTCTGATTGGCTGGAGGGGTGTAAACACTGTCTTTCCACAGAAACATCCCGCTGTTTACAAAACAAACACACAAAAAAGACAAAATACAGGCTGGGGTGGGGTGGGGGTTTCGGACAAAATCACCCCCACACGTTAAAAAAAGCCCAGATCTGTAAATTGAGAAATAGTTTTTTTTTATTTAAATCTTGTATTTAAAAAGTGCATTTTCCAGAGTGAAACTGGCAGACTGCCCATTTAAGAGTTCTATTTTGTAATCAGATCGGCACTGTTGGCTTAAGTCTTCCTGCACAAAACGTACGATTTATGCCTCCGGCCTTCTTTTCCGAACCGGCTTTACGATCCGACCCTTCTCCAAAATGGCTTTCACTTAAACAACTCGCATTATTTCGAATAGTTCTCCACGTCCGCGTACGTAATTGAGGGAAACGAATCGCCCCGCCGGTGGCCGAGTTGACCCGCGGGCCCCCCTTGCGCAATTTGTGACCACCTTTCGCCTCATTTGTGCATCTCTGCTGCTGATAATGAGCTTAATAACGCGCTCGTCTCGACTCTCCTGGCGCTTGAGGCCAGACTGTCCAGCTGCGTAAGTGAACGACACAGGTGCTTTATATCGCACACGCTGCTGCACAAACTTCTCTTACGACACTTAACTCGCTGATATATCAGGATAAAAAAGCCAAATGTTTCCAGGCTTGGATGACACTGGCCAGCAATGTTTTGCCAAAAGATATTTTAATGGTTTTCTGGGTAAAATTTCTGGGCTGCTGAGTCCATAAATGACATTAATTTATTTGAATTGGCTCTAGATTTTTTTTTTTTTTTTTTTTTTTAAATGGCCACTAAGTCGTTTTGGTGCTAATTTTGCATCATTTTCTGAAGTTTGGTTTGATTTTCACATGGAACACGGTATAAGGTCGGGATGTAACGATATCCAAACATCACGATACGATATTATCACGATATTGTGGCGGCAGTGGCGATATTTAAAAAAAAAGATCACAATATTGTAAAAAAAAAAGAGCTCACACTAAAAAAAAAAAAACCACAATATTGTGCTTTTGTACATAACAGCAATGCATAAAAACCACCTCCAATCTCTAATAATAATATTGAGGCACACATTGATCGCTTCACAAGCAAATTTGGTTCCCCTTCATCTGACAATTAACATCGATTTTAAAACTAGAAGGCCAAAACATCCCTCATGAAAATTCAATTGCACTAATAAACTAGCTACTAGAGGGTGCTAGAACTGCACAAATGGAAATCAACCTGATTTTTTATTTTATTTTTTTTTTAACAAATGTTTTCCTTTTAAATATTGTGAATATGGGTGGGACGATACGGGTAAACCACGATTCGATACGTGCGTGATTTGACTGAACATGTGCGTACGCTTGACAGAATTGGGCCCTCAGATGTAGGCGGAGCTTAAAGAAAACCTGTTTCATATGCGCTGGCACCTACACTTGACATGATGGACTCATTCGGGCTCCGGGATGCGACGACCCAATGGACGGAAGCAGATAGGTAGAGTTGAACCCGCGCCACATCGATTCCGCGGCCTGCCATCCCTAGCGAGCAAAGCGCTCGCTGGCTCTCTACGAAAGGACGAATCTGTCACGACGTCCATTAGGGTTATTACTCCTCTGACGTCCATGAAAGCAGTCAGGGTGTCCCGTCACCGTGTTGGGTCGAGCGTGAAACCCGCGCTGGCGCGCGCAGCCCGATCTGACACATCAGATTTACGCTACTCGCGTGCTTTGCTCGTCTCCCGGCTCGATTCTCTCTTTCGTTGTGTTGACAGTGAACCTCCGACAGCATACTCAAACTTCTTCACTGTATTTTTGAGCAGTGTGATGAATGGTGCAGACCGACTTCCTGAACGGTTTGATGGACATCTGAATATAATGACCAGGATTATACCACAGTTTTCAAACAACTTACATTCCTTCTTCTCCAGCTATATTAATTGGAAAAAAACAAACAAAAAAAAAAACCTTCTTTGCAGTTGAGAGGCTGCATCAAAGCCTTCTGTATCCTCTAGCATAAAAAAAAAAAAAAAAAAAAAAGAAAACGTATAAATACGTCTTTGGGACACTTAGAACATTGCAAAAAAACGTATTTACACGTTATTGGGAGCAAATGAGTTTAAAAAGAAATCACAAAGTGAATTGAAGAATGAAGCAAGAATGATTTAAATTTCAAATTGGAACAATCTGAATCTGTTCCTTTGAATGTGCCAATGGGAATGAATGGTGAATAAGCAATGGGGAAAATTTGGCATCAATTGGCATGAATGGGTAATTTTTTTGGTGAAAAATGTTAAATTATAGGAAAAACATGAATTTTGGTATTAAAAAAAAAAAAAAAAAAAAAAACGTATAAATACGTCTTTGGGACACTTAGAACATTGCAAAAAACGTATTTACACGTTATTGGGAGCAAATGAGTTTAAAAAGAAATCACAAAGTGAATTGAAGAATGAGGCAAGAATGATTTAAATTTCAAATTGGAACAATCTGAATCTGTTCCTTTGAATGTGCCAATGGGAATGAATGGTGAATAAGCAATGGGGAAAATTTGGCATCAATTGGCATGAATGGGTAATTTTTTTGGTGAAAAATGTTAAATTATAGGAAAAACATGAATTTTGGTATTAAAAAAAAAAAAAAAGGTCCCCATGGCGTGAATTTTTGGAGCAGATTGAAATTGGAATGAGATGAATCGGATGAATTGTGTGGAAGGATGAGCACATCAAAAAGTGGAAGAAATAAAAGTAGTAACGTTTGTGAAGGCCTTCAGCTTGTAATTATAGTTTAAAATAATGTATAAATGGGAGATGTAGTTTCTTTTAGTTTTTTTTTGTAGAAGCATTTTTATTTTTTTATTTTTTTTTTTATTTTCGTTTATTTTGTTAGTTTTCGTGAACTATAATAACGTTGATATTGATACAAAAGATGTAAGCAACATTAGTTGGATTCTTTTCTTTTGTTTGTTTCTTGACAGCGATGACCTGTGGTGAACTAGCTCGTGAAGCTTGGAAACTAGACTTTAGCATTTGTGCTACTACTTGAAGAATCAGAGCGAGTTTTATGTGGATTTAAAAACAAGCACTCATAAAGAAAATATAAGCATTTTCACTCGAGGAGGCACAAGTTCAGTTCAGTTCAGTCTTTGTTGCGTTTATCTGGCGAATTCACTGTGCGGTCAAGTACTGGTTGACAGACGCTAACGCTGTTAGCGAAAGCTAATCCGTAGCATGTGAGCTAATCCGTCAATGATATTTTTTTAGTTTTGTTTTTAGTCACAATGAAAACGATCATTTAAAAAAAAAAACACTCTTCATGTGTCATATTTACCACAAATAATTCTATTACCTATTTAGCCCACGAGTTAGCTAACTGTTAGCCTAGCAAAACTGCTGTTCTCGTAGCTCTCAATTTTGTATCCCTCAGGGCTATTGTAGTTTTGCAGCAGTTTTACTTTTGTTACTTCAAATGTGTTCTGCACGCCCGTGTGTCCACGTGAGGACGAACGGACGAGTCGTCGTCAAGCGGCGACAACCGCGTTCCTGTTGTTCGAATGTTTACGAATATGTTTTAAATTGCAACTTTGTCCTCAAAGCGTAAATACCTGCAAGTTGAATGAAAGTCTCTCGGTCCTTTTGGTTGAGCATTTATTCATGCTCCGCATCCCCCCCCCAGCACAACAAACGCTTCTTTTGAAGAGCGTCGTTTGAGTCGGCTCAACGAAGACGTGTCCTTGGGATTTGGATCGGAGATCAAAAAGAAAAGCAGTAGTTTCAGTTTCGATTCAACTGGCGAGGGCTCGTTTGTCCCAGTAAAACGGAGCCGTGCCCGGGCTTTGTTCTGAGCCTTTGCTGGACTACGATTAGCCATGCTAGCTCGGGCCATGTGGCTCCGTGCCGCCGCCTGCGAGTGCTTCTCACCATGAAGGACTTCTGGATGTGCTCGTTTTGCTTTCTGCATCAGCAATTTTAATTAATTGTCTTAATAGTGAATTTAGTTTCAGCACAGTTTCACATATTGTCTTAAAAAAAAAATCATTTGCTTCCAATAACGTGTAAATACGTTTTTCTTTTATGTTTTGAGTGTCCCAAAGACGTATTTATACTTTTTTTTTGTTGTTGTCTTAATAGTGAATGTAGTTTCAGCACAGTTTGTCTCCACATATTGTCTTAAAAAAAATCGACACTGTTATTAACTCATTTGCTCCCAATAACGTGTAAATACGTTTTTGTTTTGTTTTTTACGTTTGAAGTGTCCCAAAGACATATTTATACGTTTTGTTTTGTTTTTGGGAGGGGGGGTTGTTTTTTTTTCTGTTTTTTTTTTTTTGTGTTAAATTGTCTTAATAGAGAATTTAGTTTCAGCACAGTTTCACATATTGTCTTAAAAAAAAAAATCATTTGCTTCCAATAACGTGTAAATACGTTTTTCTTTTATGTTTTGAGTGTCCCAAAGACGTATTTATACTTTTTTTTTTTTGTCTTAATAGTGAATGTAGTTTCAGCACAGTTTGTCTCCACATATTGTCTTAAAAAAAATCGACAGTTATTAACTCATTTGCTCCCAATAACGTGTAAATACGTTTTTTGTTTTTGTTTTTTACGTTTGAAGTGTCCCAAAGACATATTTAGACGTTTTGTTTTTTTTGGTGTGTTAAATTGTCTTAATAGAGAACTTAGTTTCAGCACAGTTTGTCTTCACATATTGCCGTGAAAAAAAATCGACACTGTTATTAACACATTTGCTCCCAATAACGTGTAAATACGTTTTTTTTTGTTTTTTTAATGTTTTAAGTGTCCCATAGACGTATTTATACGTTTTTTTGTTTTTTTTGTTTTTGTTTTTGTTTTGTTTTTCTCTGTTTGCTTCGAAATATGAGTTAGAATGCTAGAAATCCGCTTGCATTGGGGCTTGTTTTTTGATCATGTGTGGCAGTAAAAGAGTTAAAAACAAATCTAATTCCCTGATTAATCAATAAAAATAATCGACAGAGACACATCCAAATGCATCCATGACCGTTGCGTATTATCAGATTCAAATGCATCTTCCCGCGTGCCCATTTTTTACAAACCAACTTCCCGACTGTGTGTGTGTGTGTGTGTGTCGAAAGGATGCCAAGTTTGTGGAGGAGAGGCGGAAGCAGCTGCAGTGTTACCTTCGCATGGTCATGAACAAAGTGATCCAGACGCTGCCAGACTTCACGGCCCGTCCCACCAAGGAGACCCTGCTGTCTCTGCTGCCTTTCTGTCTGTAAGTGGACACACACAAACACGACACGACGCGTGGCTTGTGTTCTGTACACGCTCACACTTTGATTCGTAGGCAAAACTTTGAAGATCACTTGAACCAGTGATGCGCCTTATGAACGGCGGCCAACCTCTTATCTCGGCTTCAAACAAGGAGAACTCCAGTGCTCCTTTTTTTTTTTTCTAATTTGCTCTATTATTTCTAATTTTCCTTCCAATGGCAATGGCACAAGTTCATACAACTACTTGTTGCTAGGCAAAATTCACAAGCCCACCCGTGCTGCCCAAGATATAAATTGGTGTGGGGAGATAAAAAAAAAAAAGACCAGTAGGTTGTTAATTAAAATCAATGTACCATTGTAAAAAAAAAAAAATGCATTACAATATTATCTAGTAGAATGGAAATGGACCCACAGGCCCTGCTAAACAGTCAAAGCACACGAGTCTCATTAGCTGATCCCAACGAGAGGCTCTCTAATTATATCTCGTCATATCTTCAAGTGGAAATAGAAATGTTGCCTGATTGCAAACAGAGCATGTGCAAAATGAGAAATCGGTCATATTTATTTTGTATTCGTTTTATAGTGTGTTCTCACAAGGATGTTCTTTTTTTTTTTTTTTTTTTTTTTTTTTTTTTTAAATCGAGAATTAAAAAAAAAAATAGTAGAAATATGCTGTATTGAAACAGAGGACCAAAAGGTGAGTTATTTTTTGAAAACGTGTATTGATTTTATATCTCTCATTTACAGTGTAAAATTACAGTAAAAATTCAAGCCTTCCCGTTATTGCCCAAACAGTCTATTTACTTCAAGGCAATATAAAATTAAACATTACAAGGTATTTTGTATTAGTACGGAAGCATATTTAGTGCATCCATAAAAACAAAAAAACTCTTATTTTTCCTGTGTATTTTTTTGGCTTTGCCTTTTGTGTGTATTTTTTTTCTGACAAAAAAAAATTAAAAAACAGGAAAAAAAAATCTGAAAACCAGGGGAAACATGCTCAGAAAAATGGGGAAAAACTGGAAAAAAAAAAAAAACATTTATAAAAAGTGTCAGTACGTAAATGGATTTTTTTTTTCCCCCCGTTTTTTTTTTTTTTTTTATATTTGTTTTTTGTGCCATTAAAAAATTCAGAAAACAGAAAAAACTAAGAAAGTTTCATAAAAATAATCAATAAACAGAAAAACAAAAACAAAACAAAGCCTCCCCAAAAAAGTTGTTTTTTTTCCAAGTGAATCCAAAACGCTTCCATAACTTACACATCCACATAAACATATATGCACAAATGTACAATTTCCAATCTAAAACAGTTATTTTATACATGATGTATTTTTTAAATTAATCAGTAATCTTTTTCTTTTTCTGCCAAATAACGACATTTGCATTGACCTTTTAAAAAAAAAAAAAAAAAAAAAAAAAAAATGCATATCAGTCGGTCCTCAGGCAAAATACTTGTTGGCTATTCTATGACCTAAAAGCAAGTTAGTCAATAATGATAATGAAGTTTAAGATCATGTCATCTGGAACGTGCACAGCATCTTGAGACGTAAATATGGATTGAATTCCACCTCATTTTAATAAGGTCCGAGGTCTGCAGTAATATTTGATGAAATCGTAGTTTGACTGTAATAGCAACTTCCATCAATTGTTTTTTCTGCTAATGAGCGACTCAAGTCAAAATATTATTTTTCTAATTATGTCTGCCTGGTTCTCCTACATACCTAATGATAAAATTTTCTGCTTACGTATCAGTATTCGTTTTTTTTCCCCCCAAAATGCAAATCTGAGGCAGCGTCACCTCCCGTTATCGGCGAAGGAAATGAGCGCGTTATGCGCGCGTGAAATAAATTGGCCGGGAATCGCAAGCAGCGAAACGCTATTAAGCAGTCCTGCTACTTTTTAGTTGAATCAAAGGAGAGTTTAAGGAGCAGCGGTGAGTGGGGGGGAAAAAAAGGCAGGAAGCTGTGAAGAAAAGATGGAAAGAAGAAAAGCTTTTCATGAGAGATGCAAAGTTGTGCACTTCGGACCTCCTGCTGGAGAAGTCGTTGCTCCGAGGCCACCCGGACATGTCAACTTTGAAGCCTGCTTCACACAAAACCATTTTAACTGCTTTTTAAAACGCACATATAGTTAATACTAGTCAAGGGGCTGTGAGTTAGATTCAGCCGTGCAGGACTGAGATTATTAATTAGCATTAAAAAAAAAAAACTTTATTTCACATACAATGTTGTGCAAAGGAGTCAATATAAAACAATTTAGCAATAAAAATGAGATTTAAAAAAATATGTATTTGTGGAGACTGGTGTAATTTGCAATAAACAAAATGTCCTGTTGTCCATAAGTTGCTTCATGTTCCAAATACCAAATTGCTCAGATTTTGAAAAGAAAAATGTACCGTCCCTGTCACCAACATCCAACATGAAACACTAATGCCACCAAGTGGCAGAAAATTACCATAACACAAACCTGAGTAAATGTTTCACACTCTTTTTAACTATTTTTTTTTTTTAACTTGGAATTACATACTATAAAATTACTCTATCAATGAACAGATACAACCGTATTTGTATTTGGTATCCATATCTGCCCACTTCTTTGTAAAGTATGAAAAACTTGAAAAAAAAAAAAACATATTTTACTTAGATTTTTATTATTCACATTTAGGTATGATATATTTAATTTGATATTTATATATAGAACAGATATAATGTGCGATTATTTTACTTACATTTTTATTTACATTTAGGTATTGTTGACCTATGGCCAGGTCACTCTTGTAAAACAGATCTTGATCTCAATGGGTTTTTATCTGGTTAAATAAAGGTAGATAAGATATATTTAATTAGATATTTATATTTAGAACGCTTGTGCGATTAATTTGCGATTAATCGCAAGTTAACTTATGGAAAATCATGCAATTACCAGTAAAAATTGTACACATTTGCTAGCTCTAATGTATATAAATAGTGGACGCATATATGTATGAATGTATACAGTACAGGCCAAAAGTTTGGATACATCCGCATCTCATTCAATGTGTTTGCTTTATTTTCATGACTGATTATATTGCAGATTCTCACTGACGTATCAAAATTAAGAATGAACACGTGTGGAGTTATGCGCTGTAGTTATGTAAAAAAGGTGAAATAATACAAATAAATACACACTGACTCAGTCTTACTGCCTTGGGAAAGCGAACACGACAAAAAAAAGACCTTTGTTTTGCCGTCAAGAGGCGTTTGTGGCAGTTTGACTCGCGAATAAGGATGGAACCTTTGATTGCGCAAGGTTTGGCACAAGTGTGCGTGCGTGCGCGTGTGCTTGAACAAGCAAGATGGAGCAAACGTGGAGGGGGAATAGTTTATCTGACATGTCCTATTTGCTATGCCCCACCTCTTCCTGTCGAGACAATCAATTGGATTGCAGCTCGCGTGTGCCTTGTGTACCTGCTTGCCGTAATTATGCTCCCCTGCAGTCAAATGAATAACATTTCGACGAGGCCGCGCAACGCTGCTAATCCTGCTCAATATTCAAGTCAATATCGTGACAACAAGCTCCACAGAAACATATTAAAAAAACAAATTATTTAGCTACTTAATCCAATGTAACATAACGAAGTGTCATTTGCAGGTCTGATTTATGTTTGCATGGTTTGTGGATGTGTTTAACTCATTTGCTCCCAAAGACATATAAATACGTTCTATTTTAAATAGCACCTGTGCACCAAAGACGTATTTATACGTTTTTTTTGTTTTTGTTTTTTTTTGGGGGGGGGGGGGGGGGGGGCTATTCTGGTCCTCAAGGGCCAGAGTCCTGCAGGCTTTAGAGGTTTCCCTCCTCCAACACATCTGATTCCAATGAACAGCATTATTGTCAGGCTTATGCAGAGCTGAATCAGGTGTGTTGGAGAAGGGAAACAAACATCCAAAACCTGCAGGACTCCGGCCCTCGAGGACTGGGTTTGCCCACCCCTGTATAAGCGAGAGCATACAGAAGCCTTTGATGCAGCCTCTGAACTGAAGGTAAAGGTTGAAGCAATGGTAGTTATTACAAAAACGGCCAGCAGGTTGGCAGCAGAGTATAAGAGATCAACCAGGGCCGCGTCACAACAAGCCGTTTTGCCCCACAGTTGTAAACAGATTTGTGAATGACGAAACTGAGCTATATTCTAATGCTAACTGCTGCAAATTTTTTTTTTTTTTTTTTTTTAATCAAAATCCGATGGAAGCCCATTCCTGCCAGTAATTATTATTATTTTTTTAAATACACATTCGAACGAGAATCCGGTTATGAAGACCACGTCACACTCAACGAGTCTAAATATAAAAATATATAAAATAAGGGAGCGAATGAGTTAGTGTTGTCATGTGTTGGTCATGTGATGTACAAGTGACAGTCAATCTAAATTAGTACAAGCTTTTCCCCAAAACAGGTTTCTTCACTGCGAATGACTTTCCGCTTTCCCTTGGAATAAGAGGACGACATCACGCTCTCATTTGTTGCCGTCAGTTTAACATTCACAGCAGGTCCGTTTGCCAAAGCGGCACTTGAACTTCTGTTTCGCGCGCGCGCGCGCAAGGCGAAGGGCGACTGTCGAGCGGGGGCCCTTTACGAGACGCTCCGCCAATTCACCGGCCTGGCTTTTCATTGCCGCCTTTCATCCCGACATTCATCCGACGCTAGGTCGGGATCAAGGTTCATTTGTCGTCGCAACGAGCGGTGGCGCCGATATCATTTGCGGCGAGGTTACAGTTACCAAAGGGAAATTGCAAGTGTTAAGATGGCAGATATGTGTTGTGTCACCGACTGTCAAGTTATTTGAAGATTTACCTTAAGTGCCTTCAGTTAGTTTTCAATAAAAAATACTGTGGCTGAGAAGTGTGTGCTCGTTAAATGGAAAGTCAACACAAGAAAAATTCTTGACAAAAAAAAAAAAAAGTTCTATGCAGCCCCGCTAGTCTAAATACGGTATTCTCGTTAATATTGCGTGTGTTGTATGAGTTAAGCATTTTTATTTTATTTTATTTTTTTAATCTACAGTATATCAGAAGGTAGCCGTTTTGCCACCTGCTGTCGAGTGAAAATGACATCACAGTTGCTCAGGTAACAACCAATCACAGCTCAGCTTCAGAAAACAAGCTGTGATTGGTCGTAGCCTGATCCCTGAGCAACTGTGATGTCATCTTCAGTCGACAGCAAGTGGCAAAATGGCTGCCACGGTGAGATGGATAAAATGGCTGGATTATGCTGGCCTAACGCCTATTCCACAAATGTAATATGAATCAGAATGTCACGTTTACGCTAGTGAGGTTACATTAACATATTATTGTCAAGAAATGTTCAAGGTTGACTTCCATTTTGAACTATTGTCAATTCTTGCTCGCTACTGCATCCTGCAGGCAGTCAACTGCAATTCCTTGTAATGGTGTAAAATGTTTCTTTCTCTGAATTGTATGCAGAAGTGCGTTCCAAAAAGTAACTTTCAGGGAAGGTTAAAAGGGGATTGTGCATTTAATTGTCAACTCAGATCTCAAATAGAAAACTGATTGAAACTGACTGATTATTAATGGGGATAATTTGAAAAAAAAAAAAGTTAAACCAGATTTTTATGATGATTAAAACAAAAATTGGCATCCTGGTTTCAAAATTGTAGTCATTTTTTTTCTAGTAACTTTTCTTCACAGCAGTTCAAAAAAAAAAATCCACTGATTACCTGTAGAAAGACTGTAGTAAGAAGAATTGATTACGATTGGACTCATCTAGAGCTACGTGGCAACTTGATTGTGCGTCTCCCAGTAGGTCAGTAATAACATATTTTTCTCTTAGTACGTTCTATTTCATTTTATGCTGTTTTTAAAGTTTTCAATAGCTCAAAAACTTGTTGTGATAGAGAAAAATTGAGATCGGCTTCATTTTCCGCACCCAAAAATTTGTTCCCCAGTGTTATGATTCAGAGCAGGTTTACTGCGTTGTTTTGACTCTAGTCTAGATTTAAAAAAAAACAAAAACATCCTGGCAGAAGGCGGATGATTTGGCCCATCATTTTGTTTGTTTGAATCGTCTATTCTAGGGACGCAACCCAGACCAACGACGCCGGCCCCAAGACGCCCCGCTCCAAAACGTCATCCCGTTTCCCGAGACTGGGTCGCGGCCACCACCAGGAAGCCAGACCCGAACCCCAGAGTGGCGACCTCTAACACCCGAGACTTCTTCAATTCATTTTCATGATGCCGGGGACCGAAGACTTTGCGGGCGTCTGACATAACTTCATGGCCAAGTATCAGCCAAGGCGATGGGAGCGGATTGTAATCTACGGGACGCCTCATGGGAGGATAAATGACATCCAAGAGGCTTGGACCGAATCACACAGCACCTCTTTACCTCACTAAGAGACGAACGGAACTGCCACTATTGAGATGCTGGCTAATTTTTATTTCTTACTATGCTCATTTTTTGTAGTAAAAATGTGTGTAGTCACAGTGCCTACAGTGTATATTACAGTTGTGTTGATAGCTGATATAATAGCAGGCGATTCAACGTGCTTTATGGTGCCATTAAATTTTCGCTAATCATGATTCACAGTTGGGCAGATTCATTCTGGCTTTCCTTGTGTGGAGTTTGTCTGCTTATTTTGTCTGGCTAGTGCGAATGGTTGAGGGGGCATTAAGCAGAGATGGCAAATTCGAGTCCAGAAAGTAAAAACCCTGCCACAGTTTGGCTTTAGCCCCTGATGCTTGCTAGCGAGCTAGCTAGCGTCCTATCAGGTAAGCAAGCATCAAGGGTAGCTAGCTAGCGAGCTCCCAAGCAGGTAAACAAGCATCAAGTTAGCTCCCTAGCAGGTAAGCAAGCATCGAGGGTAGCTAGCTAGCTAGCTCCCTAGCAGGTAAACAAGCATCAAGCTAGCCCCCTAGCAGGTAAATGAGCATCAAGGGTAGCTAGCTAGCTCGCTCCCATGGTGCTTGTTTACCTGCTAGGGAGCTAGCTACCCTTGATGCCTGCTTACCTGCTAGGAAGCTAGCTAGCTAGCTCGATCTCAATTTTTGGGTGCGGAAACTAGCAGGTAAGCAAGCATCAAGGGTAGCTAGCTCCCTAGCAGGTAAACAAGCACCATGGGAGCTAGCTAGCTAGCACCTGGGGCTCAAGCCAAACTGTGGAAGGGTTTTTACTTTCTGGACCTGGTTTGCCAGGATCAAGAACACCTTGATACGCCAGGATTCGGGTTCTACACCACTGATACAACAAATCGTCTTTACGCGTCATCAGAATCAAGAATAGTCACCTAATT
The DNA here is from genome assembly GCF_051991245.1 of Festucalex cinctus. NCBI lineage: Eukaryota > Metazoa > Chordata > Actinopteri > Syngnathiformes > Syngnathidae > Festucalex > Festucalex cinctus. The sequence goes on from NC_135427.1 coordinate 6,883,823, forward strand.
AATGATGCCGTTGAATTGAAGGTTTACGCCACAAGAGAAATTCCTTGTTGAAGGATTAGGGCTAATGTTTCCCAGCAGGATTTAACACAGCGGTGCATTGCAAATGAATGTCATAATGAAAACGAGCGCCCGTGACCCAACAAGTGTGTATAATCGGGGCTCATACATATGTAGAGGTCTGACAAGACGAGAAGCAGGCTTCGGATTCATGAGGACCGAAGTTGAGGAAACCAGCAAAACTAGATTGTTCTTTGACGCAAAGTGTCACATTTTGTTTCAAGAGACTTAACGTGGACTTAGTTGATCAATAAAGACAAATCAGATTGGAAGAAATGTTGCGTTTTTGTTTATTATACTGTATTATATTATTGGTCTTGTACTAAAAGAGCATGACTGAGAACATATGTCATTTCAACTTTCCAGACAGTATAACGGTGGTATCAATGACATTAGGTGACAACTTATTTCCGTAAGAAATTGGTAGTAAATCATAGGAAAGGTTATGCACAATATCACTGAGGAAGTGCTCATAACTTTGAAATGCCGGAAACAAAAAATGAGGGGGGAATCAACAATGCATTTTTGGAGTTATAAAATTATCCGGGCCAACATGGAGACAGTCACAAGAAGGAGTCATGCCTATCTTTTTTTTTTTTTTTTTTTTTTTTTTTTTAAATGTATATCAAACTGTATAATATTTGTCTTGTGCTAAAAGAGCGCTACTTAGAACATATGATGTAGAAATTATACATTTTAAAATATACACAATATAAATCCAGACAGTATAATGGTGGACATCGATGACATTAAGTGACAACTTACTTTCCGCAAGAATTTGCTAATTTTTATATATATATATATAATATATATATATAATTCAATTTTCAAGCTTCTGAATGAACTGGCCTGACTTAGAGACAGTCACAAGAAGGAGTCATGCCAACTCACCAATGCACAGAATTATGTACTTCAACAGTTTTTCAGGTGAGCTGTCCCCCTACTTCTTAATACAATGTTACGCCGGATTGGCACAGGCCATTACTATAGGAACAAGCCAGGCTGCAGTACTCTTGAATCGAACAAAGCAATTGAGGTAACGTTACTGGTGTCGTCGTCTGCATTTGTGTACTTCACATTAGCCAGTGTTGCAATATTGGCGCACCCGTACAATAAAGTACAGCGTGTACTATACACCTGTGTCTCTATTAATGTTCATCCTGTAGGTGCGTACATTCAATGCAGAAAGCAATTCGCCGCGTTGGTGCTTGCATTTGATCTCTATGCATAAATCTATAAAAATGGATGGATTGATGGCCCATCTGAGTCCCAGCGTGCATCTGCTTGCGTCTTCACTCATTATTCATCCTTCACTGCTTCACAAAGCTGTCTCGGAGCTTTAATTGAACCCGCCGCGCTGCCTTTATTGTCAGGTTTCTGTCGGACTTCCAGGCCGAGACGGCGGCGGAGTGTGAAGGCAAAATGTGCCGTGTGGCTGCTGAGCAGAAAATTGTTTACACAAGCTGGATTCAGGATGTCGGTGGCCATTCCAGCACTTAAAAACAACACATTGACAAGTCTTTCAATGAGTCTGACTTGCTGTTAAACATGAACAGATGAATGATGTTCGGGTTGTTTTTTTTTTTTTCCAGGTTCACACTGTGTCCCCCCTTTTAAAATGGGCAAAGCTTGAGCCTTGATTTTTTTTTTTTTTCTTACGTTGTTTTTCCACCGAAGAAACTCGGGGTGCTGTTTCTTGGAACTGTTGCGACTTGGGAATCGCTCTTGTCGGAATCAATAAAGTCATCTGAATATGAGAGCGGAACGGATTATGTGCGAAAACCGATGTTTGACTGTATTCGGTTCCCAAGGAGACGAACGATACCAGTCACCGATAATTAAGGCAAAAAAAATAATAATAATAAAAATCTGACGTTGAGTAAGTCCTCCTTGGCAGTAGTTGGCGCTATAGTTTGACACACAGGAAAAGCATCATCTGAGTCTTTTTTCAATTTCTTAACAACTATCACTATTTAAAATATTTCTTCAAAACTTTTTAATAAATTAACTAAACTAGCAAGCTTTCTGTTGTTTTTTGTAGTTTACTTTCTGTTATTTAGGTAGAATATGTATTTTTTTTCGCTGATGTATTCGGGTTTGTCAAACTCCTGTTTTGAAATTAGAATTCCAGGAAAACAAAATAAAAATGCTCACATTCTCAACGTTATTCAAAGTAGAGACAAATAATGGGCCGCAAAAAAATGATTTGGCGGGTCAGATTTGGCACCTGCGACTTGTGTTTGACATCTAAAAACAGGATAAGCGATATAAAAGATCATGGATGGACATATTTTCTCTCCGAGAAATTTTTTTAAAATTTTTTTTTTCAACCATCCCTATCGTCGTCTGCATTTTTTTGTATCCCAGATTGCTCTTGATCCCCCTGCTGCGGTGTGAGCCGCACCTGCAGGTGTTCTCACCACGCTTGCGGTTTTGATCAAAAGCGCGCCTTGGGCTACCGTGAGCGCCCGTGATAGTTTTGCGATGACACGCGCGCCGGGAACACTCCGGTCTGCAGGAAGCGAGAAAGTAAACAAAGTCAAACGAAAGGACAAAAAACAAAGCACACGTTGATAAACGGGAAAAAGAAGCTTAGCTTTTGAATTGTCGCGGAACGAAAAAAAAAGGCACTTTGCTGTACATGTTTATCGTGATCAATTCATGAGGAATTAGCATCTCCGCTAGCTAATTAAGTATGGCGCTGCTGAGCATATTCATTATTGCTGCGACATATTGTAATTATTTAAGGAATAAAGCAGACTGTTTACAGTATTTCCCTATATTCTCCCAAATTGATATCAGATTAATTAACAACGCAAGATGCGCAAACATGTTCTCTATTTAGAACACAGGTGTCAAACTCAATCACTGAGCGTCGATGAGCGTTATGGGCCAGGTTTTTTTTTTGTTTTTTTTTCCGTAGCGAAGAAGAAAGACTGATAGAAGAATGTGTGCAGCTGCGCATCTTTTTTTTTTTTTTTTATTTACACAAATGGGAGCATATAGATAGCTAGCTAGCTAGCTAGTTGCTATGCTAGCTTGTCAAGCGCAAACTAATAAGTAAAGAAAATGTAGTCCTATCAATTTTTTCTCATGAGAAACATGGCCGTGTTGTGGGTGACACACTCCATTACAAATGAAAACATTAAAAAAAAAAAATATTTGAAAAAAATAGAAGTGATGACCTTACCTTGTTTTAGTTCTGCTGAGTCATGTAGCTTACTTTTTTTTCTCTTTATGAGGTACTACAAGTTTTTGTTACATGTTTACATGAATGTTCAGAGACAAATTTGGAGTATAATCACTATGATTGAACAAATGTGTGATTAAAAAAAATTAAGGAAGACTAACAAAATCATACCAAAAAAAAACTCACTCCTACTAAGTTTGTTATCAAAAGGGGAGGGATAAGAGAAAAAACAAAACATTTTTGAGGTGTTCAAGTGCTATTTGGTATTTTAAATAATACTGTATTTAGGAATTAGTTACTTTTTGTCTCATGACACCTATTTCTATATTTGTGTGTAATAACAGAAAATGTCCTCCAATTCTAAAATGTCTCCTATTGCAAAACAAAATATTAACGAGCAATGCAAATTTGTCTGACACCCCCGGTTTGGAACCTAAGGTGATCCATTCTTGTGGCCCAGACATTTTGCTCTTTTTAACCGCAGGCGATGTGAACTTTACTTGACGCGACAGGAAGGCGCCGCCGATCAATCTGGAGTAAATTGAAAAAAAAAAAGATGAAAGGGCTGGGCTAAAAACTCTGAAACAATCAATTTTCCAGTGAGCCGTTCAAAGATTCCACGGCAGGAGAGCCGGTTCGCTTTTGTGTCTCGGTCTTCGTTGGCGAGAAGGAAATATACGTGCCAAATGGACTGAATAATCGTTTGCCTGGATCTTTATTCATAAAGAAAAGTCAAGTAACTACACTTAAAAATGAGATAAAACTTGCAATACTGTCTTTAGAAATCTCTGTAGTTCTCAAGTACCATATTAGCAAGATTTGATATAAAACAGTGACAGTTGTTAATACAATCATTGCTCTGTATCAAATGAGCTTTTGAGCTCAATAGCTTCTAGGTCATGTGACTTATTGACTCCGAATTAGTACTGGCTCGTAGTGGCATGTCTGCTCGGAAACATAAAAATATACTTTTTTTTTTTTCCTAATAAAAGAAGAGATGCTAAATCTTTTGTTAGGTTCCATATTTTATATATTTTTTAAGTAATACCGTACGCAGGTGTCACTAGATTGCAGAGGAAGACCGCCCGTTACCTGTAGCTTGTGATCATAGCACACGTTAGCATCACGTGTCGGACCCATTTGATCCTTGAGCTTGTCAGCTGATACCTGCCGTGCGATGCAGTCAAAAGCGACGGAACAATCTGGCAAAAGGGAGCTCGGATGCCTCGTCAAAGGCTCGTTTGCACTTGTTGCCTTCAAAGTCGGAATGAAAAGCCTTCGACGTTCCGTCTTTTCCGCCAGTTAGGGTAACATTAGCAGCGGCTCGGACTCATCTGGACGGCGTGATTTGAACTCGAGCAGTGATTAAGAGGAGGCGCGCGGGAGGCGGAATGGGATTGTAATTGGACTCTAAATCATGGGCAAGAGATGTTTTACAGGCAGAACTGATGACCCTTTAATAGAGGTGATGGTGTGCAGTGCAGTGGAAAAAAAAAAATCGGATGGCAGTGAAGTGAAGACTTGCCACATTGGCAAAGTTGTGAGTGTTGATTTAAAACGGAACATATTATAGAACACTGACTTTTTGTTTGAATCAAATACTTTGGTCTCTGGAGTGCAGTTATTGAAATTATCTTTATTTTAAACCCTCTTTGGAGCTTCATCTTCTTTTGTAGCAAGTGTAGCAAACAAAGTACAAACGGGTCATATGGGTAGCCAGATTTTCAAAAAGAAAAACTGGGTACTACAATTTTGCTGAAAATTAAATATACGAACAAGTCTCACCAGGAACTATTTAGAACATACTGAAGCGCTACAGTCAATCTGGTTGTATTATTGGCTTTAGCGAATGCTAAATGCTATGTTGGCTAACCGTTCAACAGCGCTAAACACGCCAATGCACTCGCCATTGTCCAACCTTTGTCATTGCAGCTATTGGAAGCTAGCTGTGCTAGTTACCTCACGCCGGTCCCACTTTTGTAATAGTGGAAAGTTAAGCTTGCTTTGGGTCTGACAAGCGACCGCAGCATTTAGACGAGTAGGACTACAGTCTCGTGATTCTTCGACACAGAAGCAGGAAGTAGTTCTAGTATGACGAAAACGTCATGAATCGCTATGACAACTGGTGTGAATGACATTCGCATGGTCCAATCAGCTTGCTGACTATACAGAAAAACGGCACTGTCGCGTTTAGACCACGATGTCATCGTTTGTTAGGTATTTCAACCAGTCCAAGTGTGTAGTTGACCTTTTCCCCCAATGTCCGATGTAGAGGTGGCAAATCCAGTACCGAAAAGTCAAAACCCTGCCACTGTTCGCGGCTAAGAGCCAAAACTGCGGTAGGGTTCTTTACTTTTTGGACCTCGATTTGCTCCCTCTGGTCAAATGCGATGGGCCCCTTGTTACTATTGTTACTAGATTGATCAAGTTGACCCACTTCTACTTTAAAATCACTGTACTATACTTTGTGTGATCCAAGAAGGTGACAGAATCACCGAGTCATAGGTGCAATCCTCGCGATTGGGTGCCTGGGAAGACGCGATGCTAAGCTGTTGATTATCACACCCTTTCGAACTGTCGATTCCCTCCTCGCCAACGCGCGGCTTCCCTCGCATGTTCGCAGGTGTCGGCGCTTCTGTGCGTCCACGTGTGTGCATTATTTATTTGGACTATTTAAGTTCCAGGCGAGGGTGTGATTTTTTGTATCGTCTGTTCATGTGGACAAATGGTATGTGCGAACGTGCGCACGTTGCTAATTACCTTTCTTCACTGCCTGCTGCTATTTGGGAGGTGCAACATCACGCCGTCTCAGGGCGACCACGAACGCGGCACCTCGTCGCCACAGGCTTTCCGCACCTTTTCAATTTGGACGCCGTCTGATTGCTGTGTTCCGTTTTGAGCGGGTTGCGACCGTTTTGCATAACAGGTGACGTTCTCGCAAGTACCGTACAGGTGACAAATGTTACTTGGATCCAAACGAAATGTGATCGGCCGCTATTAGAAACTGTAGAATTACTTGGATTGAATGTGTATTAGCCAGCCGCTATTAGCTTTTCAAAAGCGCTACTGTTGTCGCTCAGACAACTAGACAAAAGGGATACGTCACTTATTTTAGCCCGTTATAGCAATAGTCAATATTTGTCTATAATTAATTTGATACTTTGAGTATTTTTTCGCGTATAATTAGTACCTTCAAAAACACATTTTGCAACTTGCTGTTGACTGAAAATGACATCACAAGGGCACAGCTCACCTATTTTGTAGGTTTGGTCATGTGACATTCGCAAGCTGAGCTGTGATTGGTGACCTGAGCGCTTGTGATGTCATTTTCAGTCGACAGCAAGTCGTAAAACGTATTTTTAAAAGTACTAATTGTACATGAAAAATAATGGAAATATCAAATGTATTGTAGGCAAAATATGAATGCTTGACTGCCAAAATGGCTAAATAAGTAAAAGTATCCCTTTAATCAATTTTAACACATTCGCTGCCATTGACGACTATTGACGTCAAAGATCCATTTTTGTTGGATTGGCAAGTGGATGAGAAAACTGAGCAAGGAGAATATCAGCAAATGTATGTTACAATCGTGAGTCTCCTCCCCCAAACCTGATTTAATTTTTTTTTTCTAAGTACCAAGACTGATGTGGTAGGTGAGCAATGTGCCCGTCGGCGTGTCGACTCATGGAAAATATGAAGAAGAAGAAAGAATACTCCAAACTTTCCGAAAGTAGCATCCTGCTAATTAATGACCGATTCAAAGACATTTTCACCTGTTATCCTTATAAAATAATCTTAAAAAAAAACAGATATGGTGCCCCCTAAAGGTGCTCGAGGGTAGTGCAGCCATTAAACTCGAGTCACCCTTAATGAATGAAATAATGAATTGACCCGAATTCCGCCTCAATGACGTAGGTTTTCAAAACGCGAAACTTTCAGGTCGCTTCTTCCGATTTTTGCTATCGTTTCGGAGTCCATGAATGAGCCAAACTCGGTGTACTGTTGATTACACACATAAGGATTTGTGTTAGTAAATATTTTACAATTTTTTTTGGCCCCGCCCATTTCCCCAAGCAATTATTTGCGTCGACTTTCTGTGACATTCGATCATCACAAATTGAGTCCAATTATCTTACAGTATGTAATGTAGACTGCAACAAGCAGAAGATTGAAAGCTTTTCCAAATTCCAATTTTGCTCGAAACCAAAACGCCACTGCTTGTTCCGAAACTAAACACCTCATTCGTGAACTCCAACAAAGGTAAGCCGATGTTAAATTTGTTTATGATTGATTTCTCATTTCATACTTGCGCCACCGCAGCATTTTCTGCTTTGATGCACAGTCGTGCTGGAACAGAAAAGGGCCTGACCCACAAAGTTGGACTCATACGGGTTGTCCAAAACGCAAGATTCATGGCAGACTAGGTACTACTTGCTAAAACCCAAGTTGATTGATTGTTGTTTAAGTGTGCGACTCCACACTCAAGTAATGTACATTTTTTTTTTTTCCAAGGACTTGGGGTTGCTTCAGGCCATGTCAGTGAATTATTGTTTCTCCAACGCTCCCGTGATTCCCTCTGGCTTGGCTGTTGTAGCTCGACTGCGCGATTGTGTGTTTGCTTGCGTACAGACGAGAAAATAAAAGACGGAATCAAGTGCGACTGAGACGAGCGACGGGGAATAAGTGATTTTGTTACTAATGATCCTGGCGGCTTCCGCGCCTCCGCCGAGTCGCGCGCGTTCTGTCGTGTAGCGGGAGCAATTAAAAATGAGCCCAGGGTATCTCCTTGTTTGTGTGATCCGGATGATAGCCGTTGCTCCGTCTTGCCCGTACGGCGACTTCGTGGCGCCTTTCCGAGTCGCGGACGTATGCGGTCAAAGACAATTTGTCGACGGGGACAAAACCGTTTAGTAGACACACGTTACGTGGGAACATAGACCGACGTCGTGCTTCTTTTGAGAGCTGATACTATATTTGTTCTATTGAGACACATTCTGTGAGAGCCCTGCACCGGTGGGAGGATTAAATTCTCAGTTTTGGAAGATTATTTTCTTTGGGAACGAGACCAAGAGTGGCGTTTTGTATTCTATTCGTGTGGTGTCTCGTAAGAGGCCGAATGATGGAACAATGCGGTCCAAATAGTCTTTTTCCGTTACCTTTCGCAATTTCTTCAAATTAGTTGAGATGACTTTAGTGAATTGTTGGTCATATCAATCCGATATCGATTACGATTGACGGTCATCTAGGATATGGTCTTCGCCAGAGCCTCAATGCAGTCATGAAATGGCTGTCGGGGAAAGATGCAGTGGAAACGGGTGATTACATTTTGGAGCCACGTTTGCAAGTGGATCGCGACGCCGCCGAATTTGAAGTCAGGATTGCGCACAGATTGGGCTGCATCGACGGTGCCAGCGACGATTTAGCGATTCTGTCGGTTTTCCAGCAGGCTGTCAGAGTCGTGCGGGTTATTTACAGTAGTTGAGTTTTTGGGATTGATTGTGTTAGGAAGGGGAAGTGTGTGACTGAAGTCGTTACACAGACTTTGTTTGCGGTCTACCCGGTGGGGATATTGTGACTTTCACAGTGGGAAATTAGAGTGTTGCTCTCTTCTTTTCACTCAAACCTTCCAGACAAGTCCCAGAGTGTGTTGTCCAGCTGCATCCAAAAGAAAGGGGGACGTCTGTCTATGTTGATCAATAATGTGTTGAGCGGAGAACTGACTTGTTCATTAGGACCGTGCGCAAAATGTGGAGTTTGTAGCACTTAAATGTCAACCTACTGCCTAACCAGGGAATTTACTGCTGCGCGTTTGACCGCCGTTTACATCCCCTAGCGGGGCTGATTACAAAGCAAGCAGTGGTCGCCAAACTCCATGATGTCATCAGTGTGCTTGAAACGGCTCGTTCTGACGTTATTCTCGCTGCTGCTGGTGACGTTTTTTTCAATTTATGGACCGTACGCCAGTAATATTATCTCATATGGTCATTCTTCACTGGAATAAAAACATGGCTGATCTCCACTCTCGGTTCATTTTGAGGCTTTTTCACTGGCTGGGGAGACAACCATTTTTTTAATGGTCCATTTATTTTACAATTTATATTTAAAAAAAATTAAAACGGGTCATAAACAAGCATGTGATTCATCCAACACAACCAGTAGTATAACTGTAATTACAGTAACATTGCAAAAGGAGACTCATTGCGAAATAATGTTCAAGATTTTGTGCTAGAGTACATGCTAGCTGTGTTAGCTGCTAAGCTAACTGGTCAAGAAAAAATTAGCGAATAAAATCAGTAGTATAGTTTCAATAACGTATAAAAGGCAAAGCAGTGCGCATCAATGCTAGTGTGAGAGTTTTTGTTCTTGAGTAGATGCTAGCTATGTTGGCTACTAAGCTAACTGGTCAAGAAAAAGTTAGCAAATGAAATCAGTAGTATTACTCTAGTTGCAATAACATACAAAGGAGAATTGGTGCGAATCAATGCTAGTGTGGGAGGTTTTGTTCTTGAGTAGATGCTAGCTATGTTAGCTGCTAAGCTAACTGGTCAAGAAAAAGTTAGCAAATGAAATCAGTAGTATTACTGTAGTTGCAATAACATACAAAGGAGAATCGGTGTGAATCAATGCTAGTGTGAGAGTTTTTGTTCTTGAGTAGATGTTAGCTGTGTTAGCTACTAAGCTAACTGGTCAAGAAAAAGTTAGCAAATGAAATCAGTAGTATTACTCTAGTTGGAATAACATACAAAGGAGAATCGGTGCGAATCAATGCTAGTGTGAGAGTTTTTGTTCTAGAGTAGATGCTAGCTGTGTTAGCTACTAAGCTAACTGGTTAAGAAAGAGTTAGCTGTATATAAACTTTGATATTGACTTTTTCTGAAAATATGAGTAAAGTTGCGTTAGAGTGACACAATAATGGCTTAAAAAATCTGAACAATTGAAGCGGAATATTAGCTTTGCTCTACATGGTAAGAGCAATAAGCTTGTTGATGCCATGTATAATGTAGCTCATATTTTTTCCTCTTTCTGTAGATGGCTTAAAGGATTTTCGTAATAAGATTGTGTGAATGTGTTGAGAGGGCAGTTCTGTTGAATATGTAGCTTTGTGTTTAGCCAGCTGGGAGATGTTTTGACAACAGAGAATGAACAATGCAACAAAGAAAGAAAGAAAAAATTGAAATTATGTGTTGCAATTCCACATCAATTTTGTATCTGTGATGCAAGTTGTTCCTCACATCTTAGAAAATTATGAGGATGCACCGATTTTATCCGCGTTATTTTCCCCATCGTGACTATTCCTGTCGCGTGTTGAGTTATCACCACCCAGCTCACACATCCTGCGGTGGCAACACTGGGATCATTGTTCCAAATCATACCACGGTGGGCATTTTTAGCCGGTCTTGTGCATAATCATTAGTTTTATCTGCCTTTTGCTTTGGTTTTCAATCAGCCTGACGCATCCTCAGAATCCGAGCTTCGAGGGAAATCATGAACAGGAGCGCCATAAAAACGAGCTGCGTTTAAATGTGGTTTACGGTTATGACTGAAGGGAACGATGCTTTGCAGCCACTATGCAAGAAACGCTTGGTAAGATTGTGAAGTGTGAGCAGTAACTTTTTAAATCTTATTCAAGTAGGCGCACAATGATTGAAATTTAAGGAGACATTCATGGCCTGTACCGGAGTCAGTAAGAGTCTTTTCGAGCCATTTGTGCTTGTCCTTTCAGATTGTTTGTGAGTTTCTGCCACACGTTTTCAGGGCATTTCACCCAGTAATAGCTCCCGAGTTAAACGACCTTTTGTAATGTGAACAAACTGTGGGTTGTCAAGATTTAGCTGCCGTTTTTTTTTTTTGTGTTTTTTTTTCCCCGAGCCGCGACACCCTCCAGGAGGTTTGTGTTCACGTTTATTTTCCTTAAACATCTGGGAGCAGTAGTTGGGGAGCAGACAGGCGATTGGAAGTGGTTGTTTATATTGTGTTTTACAAGAAACTGTTGACCTCTCAAAGAATCGGTATCCAGGAATTGTTACATCGATGTTGATTGCTCCTCGACAAAGGTCAAAAGATGATTACGTATTGACGGTGTTCTCACAAAATTTTTACAGTGCGGGCAAAGAAAATCATTAGCACCATCTGTTTGCCGATCTTTGCACGAGGCTAATTGACCTTCTGCGGAAATAATATGATCCATTCATAAAACTGAAAATAGAATTTTATTGAGCATATGCTGGGCTCACCCTTCTGACTATAAAGCTCTGTATACTAAGTACACTTTCAAGAAAATCATGTTCTGAATTTTTTAAAACCGATTTACAATTATTAAATCTGCAGGTAACCATATTTGTTTTATAATTTGTTTTTAAATAACTATTATGCAGTCTATAAGAAGCTGTGCATGAGGTGACTTCACAAACTGTAGTTTTTATGCGCACAGAGAAAAAAGTCTTGGGAAAAAACATGGCCGTCCTTACATCGGAGCGTGCACACGTGTGGCTCACAAGTTTATGTTTATGTGGCAGTTGGAATGGCTCTGAAAAGTATTCATAGAAAATGGACATTATATTGTGTTTCTGGTGGGTTTGGAGGGTGGACACAAAGTTCATGGAAGCAAGACAGGGATGCAGGTAAAAAAAAATAATAATAAAAAAAAAGTGACGTTTAATAATCAAAAATGTGGAATTCAGCATGCAGATTTTGATTTGAATGAAACTTGGTGTACTTGTTGATAGTTGTGGGTCAACATCAAATCTCAATTTTTAGCCAAATCAGAGCAGAGGTTTGGGAGCTGCGGCCCGCCAAATTTTGACATTTTTCAACACAAAGGGGCGTGGCCCACTTGCTTTGAACCCGAACTGGCTCCATCTACACAAAACAAGTATTGTTGGAATGGGAATTCAACAAGGATTCTAAATCTGCATTTGCAAAGCTTTCATTTAGATGATTGTGGCATACTTTAGTAACATTTTGACTTTTTTGTTTTAGTTGACCTTGTGGATGACATTACCTAAACAACATTTTTAATGGAATGTACAACGTAATCTTCGAAATGATTGCAGATTTGGAATCCTTGTTGAATTCCCTTTCCAACAATACCTATTTTGTGAAGATTGACCCTGTAGTTCCTGAGATAGAAGAGTTCAAATGAAAGTAGCCACGCCCCTTTTTGCCCCAAAAAACGTCACAATTCGGTGCACCGTAGCTCCTAAACCCCTTTTCTGATTGACCTAAAATTGAAGATTTAGTGTTGTATCATCACGATCAATAAATACACCAAGTTTGATGAAAATCTAAATTAAAAAATTTTTTTTTTTAAAAAGTGAGTTTTTGGGTGATTTGGCATGGAAAAACCCCACCCCATTTACTTTGTTTTTACTCTTTCTGTAACGCCTCAGATGCTGCGCTTTGCTTTTAATTACCCAGCCGGATCAATTCCTTTCACGTTGTTAGTCCTCATGAGCGCAAATTTCGCCAAATTGTGAGCGAAGAAAGCCTTTTCTTTTGCATAAAGGAGTGTGAAAGTGTAGTCGAACGTACACGAGCGGAGCCGTCGGATCGACGTCAAGTACAAAAACAGTCCATAAACACTCCCCCGTGACGACGCTCCTCAAACTCCACTCGCGCGTTTGAAGGGCCAGCTGCACCTACGCGGGGCTCGACCCACGCCGACCCCCCCCCCCCCCCCACAACGCACCCCCGCAGGCGCCGAGATGGAGCTCGTACGCTCGGCTCCGTCAGCCCTCCACGGCTCATTACAGCCGAGCCACGGCTGCTGCCAAGGACCTCGGGAAGCTGTGTTTATCTCCAGAAGATTGAGACAGATTGAATATGTAAAGCGAGCAGCAAGTGGAATCCCATCACACTGATTGCTTGAGACCAGCTGAGAGTCGGAGATTGATTCTAACAGTTGTTGTAGAGGGACAGCAGAAGCCTGCGCGCGTGTGCGCGTGTGGCTCCGATTCTTATGCATTCCATCCACTATTCTCACGGCCCCCTAATGCAGAGCATTACGAGGCAGGGCTGCGAGGGGTTTGCAGGTGCAGCCGGTAATGGTTGTTGCAGCCAAGAGAACTCTTCATTTTTAATGACGCTTCTCAAGGTGACCAATTGTTATTGGCTATGGTTGTTATATGCCTTGTTTCAAACTTCAGGGTGTTCCAAGGCTGATTTTTTTTAAAGGTTAAAGACTTTTGTTAGAGGAAGAACCTTGTGATTTTTTTTTTTTTAATGATATTTTGATACAAGTTGAAGAAGTAAATGGAAAATACGTAACTCGGACTCACACCTAACATCTGCTCTTTGTATTCACATTAACAAGGTAGTACAGAGTGAACTCAAATTGGTTATTTATTGTACTTTTCCTGTCATAAAAATGTTTCAACAAAAAACACTTCCAACAAATGAAAAAATCCAATTTGATCAAAATGGTAAATGGAGGTAACTTATGTAGCATTTTACCATACTACGCGGTATTACGTATCCATTTTGTAAGCAGAGACGCATTTTCCATGTAAATGCCCTAATCCGTTCCAAGCCTCCCAAAATTCAGACATAAATGTTTTATAAAGCATAAAAATGCATCAAAACATGTAACAAATACATGTTCCAATTAGATTATTGCACAATAAATGAGAGTTGTGCGTAATGTAAAAAAAAATAATAATATATATAATAATAAATATAATAATAATAAATAATTGTTATTCTTTGCACTATTCTTTAACAATCCTTCGAAAATGTCCAAGGCAAACGTCATCATATTGAGCGATCGCCCGACTGGTGAACACTTTTCAACAAATTCCGAAACTTGATGGAAACTTCAGGTACGGCGAGGCAAAAAAAAGGCCCATCTCGTCGCAATTAATAACTTACTGTGCCTTAATCAGTTACCAATTGTTTGAATTTTTGCACAAATTCGTCGGCCGTTAATACATTTACAAAAAACTATCGGAACACCTCATGGCCCGAAGGATGAATGAGGAGGACGCTGCATAAACACCGATCTATTATCTACGCACATTTTATTATTATTATTTTTTTAATTATCTAATTTCTTTCGTAACGAGGCAATCTTTTCCTGTTGAGGCGTTTTCGTAACTTGAAAATTTCGTATGAAGAGACGTTCGGAAGTAGAGGTACCACTGTATTGAATTGGAGTGTAACGCCTTTGTGTTCATGGAACGGCGCTAACCTACGGAAAGGTTTTCATTTTTAGTTTTTAAATTGAAATTCCAAAGTCCCTCGTTAGCTAATGGTACGAGTCAGGCAGCTTTGCTTGGTTTGGTCCAGTAAATTCCAGCTATATTGTGTCATACCAGCTAGCTAGCACTAAGCTAACATGTCGTCTCTAGTTCGGCGTCCAGCCGTCCACATGCCAAACTCATTTTGTAAACGTTCATGATCCAAACACTCCTCTCTGAAGTGACAACAATATGCTATGACCATTCGGATGTCCGTTTTTTGTTTGTTTGTTTGTTTTTATAAAGTCATGAAAAGTTACGGTTTTCAATGTACGGCAAACGGGAGGTGGAGTGCACCGTGTCACCGGTAGGGAAACTAGATAGAGGCGGGTTTTGGGTGCGCATGTTACTACTGTTTACATATTTAAAACGGCTTTTGTTGTTTAAAAGTAGGTCATCATTTTACATATCTCACATCCTAAGTGTTCAGTTCAGGTCCTGAGAACTATAAACGGCCCAGAACTCATCGGTAGTGCACTGCAGGTCATGGGTTCGATCCCGGCTCACCCCATTTAGAAGGAAAGAAAATTTGATCTCATGGCAGCACAAAAAAATAAGTTTGGCTTTCAACATTATGTCATTATTTATTCATTTGTTAAACAAAAGAGAGTTATGAAGCATATGTTAAAACAGCTCCAGCGTCCTCCTTTTTGGAAATCAAAATACGGTCCGCCTAGTATATATACTGTAGTTCTAACTCGTCTGTCAAAGCTCATGAGAAAACTTCCTCAAAAGTTTTTCGCACAATCAAAGACAAACTCAAGGAGACAAAAAAAAAAAAAATGCTCTCGGAGAGCAAATTGCCCGCATTCTCCTCCGTGCGGCTCAGACTGAAATCATGACAGTCGGCTGGTGGGGAATTCCAAGAAAAAGAAACTTGACATTGATTCCGTATTTTGATGGTGTAATTTGAATTTTTGTAACAGCTGGCGCAGGAAATATCTCGTTGTCACAAACCAACGAAGGCCTGTCAGTCTTAACTCATTTGCTCCCAAAAACGTATAAATATGTTCTATTTTAAATGTTTTAAGTGTCCCAAAGACACATTTATACGTTGTTGTTTTTTTTTTTTTTTTTTTTTTTTATGCTAGACTAGAGCATGCAGAAGGCTTTGATGCAGCTTTTCTACTGGAGAGAACGGTTGAAGGAATGGTAGTTATTACAAAAACGGCCAGCAGGTGGAAGCAGAGTATAAGAGATTAACCAAGGCCATGTTAAATCAAGCTGATTTCCCCACAGTTCTAAACAGATTTGTAAATAATGATGGAACTGAGCTATATTCTAATGCTAATTGCTGAAAAATGATGATTATAATTTTTTTCCTGATGAAAGAAGAGACTTTAATCTGTTTTTTGGTAGGTTCCATGGTTTTATAGCAATAGTACACAATGTTCTGTTGACCTTGCAAAATCAGTCAAAATCCAGGAAACCAGCCCGGGAGTGAAGGGGGTTGCTCCATTAAAAATGGCTGGGAGTGAATGAGTTAACGATTACTTCTTCTTTTTTTTTTTCTCTCTGGCTATGCAAACACTGAATAGAAAATAAGCATCCAATGGTACAAACAATAAAACACTGATTATAATGGTTACTATTTTTAATAGGATATATAGATATATAGATGGCGAGATTCTTCATCCACAAGGGCAATTCCCTGCTTGTCCTACTTCCTGAATGAGGAATCATAAGATTCTCTCAACCGTTCAACTACAGTCAACAGCAACGCACGGCGATTAATTAGACATTTGTCGCAATGAGGGGAGGTTTGGGAGAGCTGCTGGCCTAATTAGAGGAATTTCGTTTCTCACAGGCTCACGCGACTCAAACCTTGATCATGCGTTTTGAAGGAGGAAGGGCAGATGAGTGAGGGAGAAAGAGAGAGACGAAGACGGCAGGCTATAATGCCCAATTACCAATATTACATACATTCATAGATAGATTCATAGAGAAGTGTAATCGTGACATAATAATCTAAATAACACGACAACAAACCGCTAATATGATAGCATGCTAATGGACTAGCGCTAGCATGCTAGCGAGCTAACAGTAGTACACTACTTCCAAAACGCCTCGTAAATACTAACAGAAAGAGTGTAAATGCTTGCAAATATGTTACCTCAGTGGCCGCACGTACTAGAGAGGTGTGAAATGGCTTCTTCTGACAGCTACAACAGCAGCAGCTCTTCAGGACGGCTTTCCATCGGCTTACCAGGAATAACATAGCAACGCGTCAGTCATTAGCGTCCCCATACAAAACGTACATAAAGAACATTAGTTCCACTATAAAAAAAAACAAAATAAAAAAAACGAGCCCTTAAACCAGGGATGTCCAAACTACGGCCCGGGGGCCATTTGCGGCCCGCCATACATTTTTTTGGCGGCCCGCGGCAAATACTAAAAAATAATTTTTAAATGCGGTCATTTAAAAAAAAGAAAAAAAAGAGGGTGGATTAAACATTTCTAGCTATGCAAAGACACAAATTTGCAACTAATAATTCAGTTCCAGAAATAAAAATAGTTTCATCCATTCGTTTCTTCGTGTCAACGTCCAATTTGTGAAAACATCACATTAATTAATGGTTAATTATTAATGGAAAAAAAATGTGAAAACATCACATTAATGGTTGTTAAGTGTGGTCAGTTGACGACCGATTGTTCTTGTGGTTCATCTATTATAGTGGCACACAGGGGTCACTATTTGCCTTGTGACTGTTTTCAATAAGTAACTGTACATTATATCAACGATTTATAATTGCTTCATTGATTTTTATCATGTTTAACTCATTCACTGCCATTGACGGAAAAAGACGTCAAATGATTTTTTTGCTGGTCTGGCAATGAATGTGTTAATAAATAACTTTAAAAAAATAAATCAATCAAAGTGACCCTTGCAGCTTTCTATTTTTCTGTATGTGGCCCTCAGAGGAAAAAGTTTGGACACCCCTGCCTTAAAACAACAAAATTCATACAAAATGCATAAAATAAATCTTAATATTGAAGTGAAATTAAACTAAATGTATTTAATTTCAAAGCTGACTCTCCTGGCAGCTACACTAAGTGTTCAGTACTAGTAAACCAATGTTCTTCTGGTTACACTTGCTTTTACATAACCTAAACCAACCCATTTCTTCAAATGAAACTACATTTCCTTTTGTTTTTGACCCTGGAATAAACTGCCTTCAGCATGAAAACGTCAATTTGTCAAACTTTAATCTGAAGTGAATTAGGCTTGGGTAAAAGCCAGAGAAACAGAGATGCTCATTAGCGCCAAAAAAAAACCAAAACAAAAGGCTCGTTTATTGAATCAGCTCCGTTGGACAGCGGTGACAAATATTTGCATTGTCTGCTTGAGGTAATTGAGGAGCTTAAGTTTGTATTAAAATGTCAACAGGAGTTTGCAGCCTGTCGAACGTAACAAAATCGCAAGTAGGAGTAAAAACGGCTCGTGCGACGTGTACGGTAAATACTGTAATTAGTGCCTGTCCGCCAACAAACCTGACCCTTGGCACATCCGGCGCGCGTGTGAGAAAATGAGTCCTGCCGAGTGTGATGCAATCTATCCAAGTACTTGACACTATCAAGACTGAGAGGACTGCTTAGGAGAATAAAGTAGCAGGTACGATTCTTATTTGAAATGTCCGTAGTTTTCAGCAGTCAATGGAAAGTTGACCCAATTCTGGGAGAAAGTTTTGTGGTCTGATGAGACAAAGAAAGTTTTACATATTTGCTTTTCACCTGCTCTGTCCTGTTTGTTGATCTAATACAGTGCTTCTCAATTATTTTCTGTCATGCCCCCCCCCCCCCCCCCAATAAGTAGAAAACATCTCCCCACCCCCCCACCCCCCGTGGCACTATAAATAGTAGCATTTGTCTATAAAATTGTTCTAAGCACACCTCTGCATAACACTGTATCCTTATTAACGTATAAGAGAATAAAAAAAAGATAGAAATATGGACCAACTTACAAAGAATATCTTTATTAACTGTAACAGAAAAGATTTAAAGTGCATCCAAAATTAAAAAATTAAATTAAATCCTTAATTAAAATAGAAACATTTTTTGACTGACCATGTCAAACCATATGATACGGAAAAATCAGATGACATAAAATCAATAAATAATAATGCATTCAAACTGATCACCAACATTAACTCAGGAGCACAATATTAAAAAAAAAAACAAAAAAAAACTTTAACCTGCAAAACAAAAATAAATAAAATTTGTGCTGATATATATATATATTTTTTTTTGCCTACGCATACTCAGTGCAAACAAAACCGCTGCACCACCGAGCGAATGCTCCCTGCGCACACTCTGCCAATAATGAGAGCGCCACTGCCCCCTAATGTAGTGGAGGTGCAATTGCACTTTATTCTAGTACAGTAAAAAAAAATAAAAAAATAAAAAAGCATGTTCCCCGAGGTCAAACGCGCCCCCCTTGATTGACAACTGATATCCCGTATATTGGTGCAAGTCTGCACTCTTATTTGGTGCCGTTTTTGTGCCCAATATGATTTTGCTAAACCAACAAAAGCAATGGTGGCCTCTAGACTTTTGCAAAGTACGATGTGGAGCACAGTGTGTTCTTTCATTCGTGCCAATCCAAAGACAAACGTCTTCAATAAGAAGCCCAAGTCTGCCTGCCTGTTTGAGTTTATGCACTCTGACCAAGAGGCAAGAAATGGCGAAATACAACATCATAATATAAAACGGCCAACGCTACGAGGCTGGATGTTAAGATCCTGTGACGGCAGATATTGACAAACGCAATCCATTCGAATGGGTTACTACTGAATAACGTACTCCAGGTTCCCTCGCCGTACGCTGGCAGATGGCAGAATCCCGGGTGTGTTTTTCCCTCTCTCGGGTCTCGCGTGCAAGCTCCCTTGGTGCTAGGACAGGGTTCAGCAACATTTACTGTCAAAAGAGCCATTTTAGGCCAAATAAATGACAGGAAATCTGTGATGAAGGAAACCGTCTCTTAGTGTTAGTCTAATGTACTTTAGGGCCCAAGATCTAATTCGAGCTGCACCACAACACCAAAATATGAGAGCAGCATCCAATACATGGATATTCATTTTCTTAGAACTTTCCTCTTCTGATTTAAAAAAATTTTTGTGTGTGTAATTTTTTCAGACTCTGCTTTTCGTACATTTTTGACTTTTCTGCCTTTCTGTCAAATTTCTGACATTTTTGGTATTTTTCTGGACATAGGACAATTTTCTGCCTCTCTTCCTTTTTTGACATTTTTTTGGGATGTTTTTTTATTTTTATTTATTTTTATTTTTTCTGCCTTTTTTGCTATCAATTTTGTGAACATTTTATGGTAATTTTTGGGATTTCTTTTGTTTTTTCTTTTGTTTTTCTTATGTTTTTAAAAAAATATTTTCCTTTGTGCCTTTTAAAAATTATTCTGTCTTTTGGCTATTTTGTTGACATTTTATAGTAATTTTCAGGATTTCGTCTTTTGTTTTTGGACATTTTATAGTTATTATTTGAACGTTTCTTTTTCTGCCTTTTTAAAAATCAATTTCTGCCTTTTTTTTTTTTTTTTTTGCAATTCCAAAGACATTTTATGGTAATTTTCTGTCTTGTTTTGGTTTTGGACATTTTATGGTAACAATTTTTTCAGCATTTTCTTTACTACCTTTATTATTCAATTCCGTGAATTTTTTTTAGCAATGTCATGAACATTTTCTGCTGTTCCTTTTCCTCTTTGCCGTATTTTTAGGTGATTTTTTTTGAAAAACTTTTTCATCTACCTTTCGTCTTTCTTTTTCCGACAACTTAAAAAATGTGGACTCTTGACATTTTTTTTTTTTTTTTAAACATTGACTTATTCATTTATTTTAATCGAAATATTTAATTTAAAGAATATTTTATCTTCAAAATAAATATGGGGAAAAAAATGTTAATTTCTACTCATTTTTTTAGCGATCCACTGGGAGCCACAGCAGAAGAAGTAAAGAGCCACAGTGTTCTGTTCTGTGGTTGGATCGCAAAAGCGCAGACACAAATAAGACTTAACTCTTTATTCGCATAACATCGAGAGCCGTCGAACAAACTTAACTAGACGAGAAACAACGAGAATGCGTCGATAATCACGAGGCTGTGGAGATGCACAGAGGAACCGAGGTCATAATCCGACAAACACGCACTTCTCGGTTTGGCTTGAATAGGCAGTCAATTGATCGGATTGGCTGTGGCTAGACGTGCGGGTAACAGGACTGACGTGGAATGATCTGATTGGCTGTTGACCAAGTTAACTCATTCACTGCCATTGACGGAAAAAGACGTCAAATGATGCAACACTCTACATTTAACTCATTCACTGCCATTGACGGAAAAAGACGTCAAATGATGCATTTTTGGGCTGGCAGTGAATGTGTTAAAGGGATTAAAGATTCTTGCGTTTTTCCAGATGAAACCAGATGATGGTGACATCAGTTCAAAACAGACACTTGACCCAAACGTATGACACGCAGGTTGTCGACTTTCTCTCACACAGCTAAAAAAAAAAGTGCGTGAGGTCCAGTACTTGTTCAAATCATATTCCAAATGTAGCAGCGCACTGGGTCTGATGCACATCCATGAACTCGAAGGGTCTCTAATTGAATACCTAATTGTACTTTTCAAGAAGTTCCTGTTTGAACAAAAGGGCCAGATCGCTCTTGGTAATTTGTTTGCCTACCGGAGCGGAGAAAATGTGCCGTACGTCATGCTGCAGCCAATTCAATGGCTGGATTAGTGTTTGAGTAACGTCGGCTAGTTCTGATTTAGGTGTGTGCGTGTGTGGGTTAAGATGGTGGATGGCAGTGTGGGTGGGGTATGATTGGTGTGTGTGTGTGTGTGGGTGATACCGGCGGTGGCAGGGGCTGGCTGTCTAAAATAAAACAACGGTGTCTGAAAGAAGGGGGGGGATAAAAAAAAAAAAAAAAAAAAAGGTAGCACTCACTCTTCACTGGAAGAGTGAAGAATTTCTTCCATTTCTGCTTATGTGGCGGGATGCAAACAAGACGGATTTGGTTCGAATTAGTCGAGGATTACGCATCTATTTGAGCATCTTTTGTCCAATCAAATGTGTAAAGTGTGCAGCATACTTGGTGGAAAAAAAAAAAAAAATCAAACAAGAAAAAGTGGAGAAGCAAACAGCTTCCGCAGAGATAATGCAGACAAATGTGTTCATCATTTTTGATTGCACTGTTAAAAAAAAAAAAACCCAAAAAACATAGTATATTTTCAATGCGGCTCCGGCAATGTTTGAAGCGCTCAGAGCACCTGTTTTGCATCCTTCAACCCCCTCTTTGAGGGGTTGGTTTCCATGGAAACAAGGACCGGGAAATTGTTGGTATCCCTCCGTTCTACAAAGAAAAATGTGCAATGGTCATAGAAATAACTTGAAATCGACACAAGTAACAATGAACCGAAATGAACCAGTGAAAATGTGGCATTGCTATTTTTATAGTGCAACGAGACTTCATCTGTTGCCTGTTTTTCAACAACCATTATTTATTCATTTCCACATTTTGCTTGCTTACATATTGTTGACGTTGTGTCCTTGAGAAACTCCCTCAAAACTTTCTCCCCGTCTCTCCCCTCCGTTGACCACATCCTCACCGTTTGTCTCCCTCTTCCGCCGTCATTTTTTCCCACTCGCGTCTCCCACTCATGACGACGACTGTCTTGCCCACTGACGAATCGGTCCGCCCGCCACGGATCAAAGCGCTGAGATCCAAGTCGCAATCGCGGTCATTTGTCCACCTTGTCAGTGCGAGCGCCCCCACCAAATCCTCCCACTTTGCCGCTCTCCTCTGACGCCCTTCATGACAAACAGTCGGAAAGCAAGACTCTTTGACCGTTTTCACATTTCGCAATCCCGTTCGGCTCTTTTACTGGATTTTGACTGATTTTGCAAGGCTCACAGAATATTGTGTTCAATTGCTATAAAAGCAATTGTATTCCGTTTATGGCGGAATATGTCGTGATTTTACTAAATCGTTATTAACTCATTTGCTCCCAATAATGTGTAAATACGTTTTTTTTTATGTTGTAAGTGTCCCAAAGACGTATTTATACGTTTTTTGTTTTTTATTATGCTAGAGCATACAGAAGGCTTTGATGCAGCCTCTCAACTGCAAAGAACGGTTGCAGAAATGGTAGTTATTACACAAACGGCCAGCAGGTGGCAGCAGAGCAAAGGAGATCAACCAGGGCCATCTAGAAAAAAAGCTTGTTTTGTGGGAGCATGAATTTGACCAAACTTTTTGGTTAATTCAATAACCCAATTGAACAGGGTCAAACAGGAACTGACCCAACTTTTTGAGTTACTTAAGCCAAAAAGATGGGTCAAATTAAATTAATAACCCACAAAGGAACCCATTTTTTGGGGTTGTTTTGTGGGTTATTCATCTGAGCCAACTTTTTAGGGTAAATGGAATCACCTCAAAAGCTGGGTTTGTTCCTTTTTGGGTTATTTTTGACCCAATTGTTTTTTTAAAAAGGAATGGATGCTTTCAATTATTTGCTATCTATATAAATATCATATCGGCCATTTTGAATGACTTTGTATGTAACTGACTAAAACCATTACATTTTCTAAATTTGGATAATGAATGTATTACTAATTATAATAATTCAATTTAATATCTATTCACAGCTTGAGGAGAAAATGAGTCTCTCTTAATCAGATAATGTCTTCATTCGCCGTTATGTGTGAATATGTGCATGATTGTCATGAGAAGTGCGACGAGGACTCTTGTCTGAAAAGTGTTGAATCTGTCAAGGTTGGTTCAAAAAGTGTTTTGAAACATTCTTGCTCGAGTCGTGAAGTGCTTCACGGCTGGCGTGCAGCCACAAATGAATATTTATTCTTTTCGACCATTTGACCTTAGCAAGCTCGATCGCAATCTTCTCTCGGATATCATTCATTCATTCATATTCATTTTTTTTTTGTACATTTGAAATTCGTGAGAGCAGTCCTGGAACTTTTCTGACAGTATGCATTGCCATAATGGGGCTTTTTGCACTTTATCCGGTGCAGCGGCGCACAGCCTGTTTTGGATGAGACGAGCAGTGTCCACTCAGGTGGACAAGCCCGCTATTTGGTCGCGGGACGGCGGTCGTGCAAGTTGTGACGATTCGATAAATGACGGCGGCGAACGTGCTCAGTGGTTTGGAAAGTTGTGGAATTTCAGAGGCGCACGGTGGCGATGGCTGCGACTGGAAGGCTGCTGGTCGGGCTGTCGTCCCTCGTCAGGTGTGCCAAACGGAGCGGAACCAGCCGGGTTTTTGAGCCTGGATCAGCACAGCTTGGCGATATGCTGATGTAACCTGCTGCCACTTCTACCAGTGCGAGACGGCCTATTGGAGGGATTGTGGATGCGAAGGAAAGCGAGTAGGCAAGCAGAAAGAAATCCAGGAGAAGCTTGGACCAAACAATTTGTTGACATTTTTTTGGTATATCATTATTTGTTTGTCTTGCAGGAATGTTCTTTATATTTACTCGCCGGGTAACTCGTGTCGGCCAAACGAAAACCCTGCGAGGGTCTGCATCACTGATTTTATAGTTGCAGGAAAGACACGTATTACAAATTTCAGGTTGAATTGTGACTTAATTTGCCCGATTAGAGATTATTTGGTATCCGGGTCATGGCACCAATCAAAATGTTTCGCCTGGTTCTTTTGTCTTTAACTCATTCACTCCCAACCATTTTCACATTTCGCAATCCCGTTCGCTGCCGGCTGTTTTACTGGATTTTGACTGATTTTGCAAGGCCCACAGAATATTGTGTTCTATTGCTATAAAAGCATGGAACCTACCAAAAGAAAGATTAAAGTCTCTTCTTTCATCAGGAAAAAAAAGTGTGTTTCTATCTGTTTCCGTTTTGCAACAATTAGCATTAGAAGAGAGCTAAGTTTCATCAGTTTTCACAAATCTATTGAAAATTGTTAGTAATTTAGCTTTTTTTTTTTCTAGATGGCCCTGGTTGATCTCCTTTGCTCTGCTGCCACCTGCTGGCCGTTTGTGTAATAACTACCATTTCTGCAACCGTTCTTTGCAGCTGAGAGGCTGCATCAAAGCCTTCAGTATGCTCTAGCATAAAAAACAAACAAACGTATAAATACGTCTTTGGGACACTTAGAACATTAAAAAAAAAACGTATTTACACGTTATTGGGAGCAAATGAGTTAAAGGCCCAGTCTGCCGGTTTCACTCCGGAAAAGGCACTTTTTCAATACAGGATTTAACCAAACAAACTACTTCTCAATTTACGGATGTGGGTTTCTCTTAATTTCTAGTGGCGCTTTTGTCTTGTGTTGCAGCTTTGACTAGCCCATGTGACAATGTGTGACCCGATGATCTGAACTGGTTATCAACGAGATACTGTATGTGTGTCAGAGTGCAGATAGATGTAGAAATGATAAAAACGGGAGAAATGATCAGTTCAGTTTCCATAATCAGCCTCTCCTCAAACTTGTCTGCCTTAAAAAGAAAAAAACAGTCTGAAATTGTTTTATTGAAGCTTTTTGGATTGATTCAAGGAGGGGAAAAAAAACTTGTGGAAATGCCACGTAACCATCAGGGGTCAAACGCTGCTCTGTTTATTCATACAGGGCACGTCATTATATAACAGATGCAGGTGTTCAAACGAACAAATTTACCCAAACATTGCCAATGTTGGTTTTTAACCAACACGGTTTGGTTTGGTTTGTTTTGTTTTGTTTTCCTCTCAAGCTATGTGGCAAATAGACCGTTTTGTACTATTAATGTGCAATTTGAATCTCCTCTACTCATCCTCGAAAAGACCTTCAAAACACAATCCATTGCTTTTAACAAGACGATGATTTCTGAACGTGCACATCATGTAATCATCTCGGATAAGCCGCCCGACCTGCTTTTGTCAGCTCTGTAAACAAATTCCAAACAACTTTCTTGCATTCTGATTGGCTGTGAGCATCCATAAGCGAGAGTTTTCACATTCATGTGGATAAGACAGAAGTCCCACATCGTGTGTAGATTTAACCTTGCCGCTTGTATTTCCAACTTAGCGCTAACTCGAGAGAGAGTTTTCCGTCATAGCTTTGGCAATTCGATGGCTCCCAACAGTAAAAAAAAAGAAGAAGAAAAAGAGCCAACGAGAGGGAAAAATCCGAAAAATCTTGACAGAAGTTTTCTTTCTGCCAGAACTTTCTTTGTCCAGCTCTTGAATTATTGAAAAGGAGAACTTGGGTATTGCTGCACTTTTTTTTTTTTTTTCGGGGGAGAAACAGACAACTGATGTGTGTGTATTTGTTTAGTTTTTTTCTCCGAATTGCCACAAGCTGGGTAGAAGTGCCCGGAGCTTTAGCATCCAAATGAAGGTAGCAGATCTCGCCTCAACCAAACTTGGCTTGTCTTTAAAATCAACACTTTTCTATTCTCACCAGCTCATTAAGAAGACGAGAGATGTAAATATTAGGTGGTGTTGATGGTCCCGTCACAGTTTGTTGAAATGGGCCAGCCATTAGTAAGAGCTGTATTTTGGTTGAGTGTAGGTTGGCTGTGTTGCTGCCCCTGACAGGGCAGAGCAACGCTGGTGCAAATAACGGATATTAAAGCAACACCTTTTGTCGCAATTTTACACGATCGAAATGATTTGGATTGCACACTGAATTGTTATGCGAATCGAATCTCCGTCATCGCCGAGACGATTCCAGATGACCTATTTGATGCTGCTTTTGCACTGGCCCGAATCGTTTTGTTTGAGCCTGTTGTTGTTGGGGTGTTTTTTCCCCCCACCTACTGTGGCAATATGTGACAAAACATCCTGTATTGAATGCTGTGGTTGGAACAGTGCATGCTAACGCCAGCAGTGGCAAACAAGAGTTTGTCGTAAGCGTTTGCTCTAAGGAGGTTCATCATCTTATGAGCACGGAAAGCTGCAGTGTCGGAGGCAAAAACGCTAAACAAAATAACCTTTTTCTTAAAATCATCAAAGTCAGGGCCAGTGTTGGGAATGTTGCTTTACAAAAGTAATTAGTTATAGTTACTTGCTCAAAAAAGTAACTGAGTTAGTAATTGAATTACGTCGTAATAAAAGTAACTCGTTACCAGGCAAATTAACTATTTTCACTACTCTTTAAAAATTGTTTTGTGCCAAATAATTTGCAGTATTTAATTAATTAATTAATTTATTTATTTATTTTTATTTTATATACAAAGAATCCAAGTTATGTCCAGGCTAGAAAGGAATTTTCATTGATTTTTGTGAATATTTATGTCTCCGTTTTTACTTCCTTGTTGGCTACTGTGGCAGCACTTCCAAATATGGGTATGCTGGAAAATGGTCATCTTACGGTTTGGGGGTGGACTTAAGAGATGTGGACCCAAATTTAGGAGACTGATGAGACAGGAAATGAGCAACCAAGTGAGTTATTGATAAGTGGGCAGGAAAACCATGAATTCAACTTGACAGAGCTGGACGTGACATGACTTGACTTGACTTGACTTGACAGAACTCGACGTGACTTGATTTAACGTGGCTTGACGTGGCTTGACGTGGCTTGTCGTGACTTGACGTGACTTGACGTGACGTGACGTGACGTGACTTGACAGAACTCGACGTGACGTGATTTAACGTGGCTTGACGTGACTTGACATGACTTGACGTGACTTGACTTGCAAAGCTTACCAGTCGAGACACCCAGCATGACCCATGTAACACCAGCAAGGTAGCGCCGCTACCAAGTTAAGAGAATGACAGCAAGAGTTAGGACGACTCACTACATCATCAGTTCATCCGTTTAGTAAATGACAACAAAGTACTTGTGACATTTTAAGCCACCTCGTGCGCGTGTGAGCACTTAATGATGCACTTTTTTTTATTTTTATTTTTTTATGAAGGAATGTGTAGAAAGTTGGCCGTGCCTCTTGATTTATTCATTGGGGACTGAAGCCGTACAATAAATATGGAAATAACTTCCTGGCCTTTTCAGACCACAGTTCAGGGGATCGCTCGACCAGAATATGAATTTGGATCCGGCGGGTGTTGATGTCTTGTTTGAAAAGTGGGAACATGATAGCTCGTTAGAAGGTTCTCTCCACGCGGAAACGAGCGGGAATTAATTATTTGCCGCGTTCCGTTTCACATACATGCACAGAATTTACGGGTATTTATTTAGCCACACGATTACAATTTTATATGTAGTGTGAAGATATTCAATTGATCATTTTTCTTTTCTATTTCTTTCTGCGTATCCAGCTGTTTTTAGCACTACTGATTGATGCTTTCTGTTTAGCCCCCGCCTCCACACTGGCGTACCTCAGGGTTAGGTTGTAGGGCCATTCATGTTTTCTTTCTATTGCAAATCCCTTGACCATGTCAACTTTCACACATTATTCAAATTGCTAATAACAGATTTTTTTTTAACTTCCTCTCCTTTTAAATCTTTGACTATCATACAATTGTTATTGCCTACAACAGCTGATAAAAAAAACAACTAAACACTTCCTCTGAATAAAATTTTAATATCATAGTCCATTCTTGGGTCAAACTGTTGCTATCGTAAAACATTATTTTATGTAACATTTTAGCAATCAATGGTGTGAAAGTACAGCAAAATAACACGTATTTATCGAAGTATTAGGGTTTAAAAAAAAAAAAAAAAAAGCCAAAGTAAAAATTAAACATTCACATAATAAAGGGCTTAATCGACAAAACATTTTAAAAGAGTGGGTACTTATGTATTGAAAGAGAAAAACATTCAACTACTATTTGCTAGTTTTCTGGGAAGAAAAGTTTTGATTCATGTAAGTGAGCATTTGCATATTAGAATTGTTTGGCCTTGATGGAAGTTGTGTACTAAAAAAGGCCGTACAAGTTTTTCAAGGACATTGTGATAGTTTTATGCAAAAATGTATTTGCTAGTCATGAGGAGCACCTTTTTGCCCAAACATTTTGGCCTTGTCATGTCAGAGAAAATAATTCTGGTGGCATCTCCGGGGTACAAGTAATGTTTAGTGAAGACCACAAAGAGAAAAAATATCAACTGGGGTTGTGAAGTTTTACAAAAAAAAAAAAAGTGTTGTCCGTCGATGTTTACCTTACGAGGGAACACTTGATAAAGTGGCTCAGAAAATGGCTGAATGGATGGAAAACCAGTTTTGCATTCTCTTCTTTTATGTATTTATGCAACAGTGTTATTTTTCTTCATTTAAAAAAAAAACAACAAAAAATGTTGTTTTTGAGATAGCAATTTGTCATGTAAGTGACATATCACACGCCGCCGTGTCGTATACTAACAGTGAGATTTTCGTGTCCGCGCTCCAGCGAGATCCCCGCATAACCTCAGCAAACTTTTTCCCTCTCGTCAAGTCATCTTTCAAAAAGCTTTGAAGCATTTCCATCTGTGTCTTATTCTTCTCATGAATCATGTCGCATCACGGCACGTCTCTTCCACCATCTCGCGTTTATCTTCCTTAGCTACACGTGGTCGTCTCATGTTCCCGTAGCCTGCCGAGGATCGCGTCTCGTGCTTTCTTCTCCCCGCACATGTCTGTGAATGAATTCACTCTTACGACACAAACCTCAGGCAAGTACACGCCCACTTTCCTCTTGTCTTGCCTCAGATGTAATCGAAAAATTAATTCTGGGTGTAATAATGCCAATCCATTAAATTAGGGTCAAAAGTATTTTTGTTTTTATTTTGTTTCGCTAATGAAATTGTTTTTTAAATTTTAGTTTGAGGGTTTTTTTTTGTTTTTTTTTGGTAAATTTTTGTGAACTAAAATAACCTTGAAAGCCAATCACAAGGACAGTGTGACCGTGTGAAATGCTTCATATTATTGACGGAGCCAGGATACATTTGACGGCTGCTTTTTCTTCCAGATGAAGTATTTTTAATCATTTTCATGCATTTAAAAACAAAAGTCACGACCTCGATTTGAAAATGTATCAAGTAAAAAAGTACCAATACTCAAAGAAGAATTTAACACTTTTTTTTCTTTTTTTTACACCCTATTTCTTATTTTTTATGAGACACTATTCTGTATCACCAAACTTCAAATCAAATGTTTTTTTTTTTAAATGTTCTTTTCATACAGCACGAAGTTGTCCATGTATTTTTTCTTTTTCTTTTATGTATCAATCAGATTTTTTGGCCAAGTATGTCAAATCTGTCACAACCTGTCTGAGAAACGTGGAAAAATAACAATGACCAAGCCTGGTGGTTCGTTAGGTAACGCGCCTAAAAAGGAGCAAACAAGGCTCAGTCTCTTTAAAAGGGGGGCACAGTAAGAACTCGAACAAATTCATATCGTAAAACAAATACAACAAATTTTCAAAAACTTGCGCTTATAGAAGGGGAGGGGTTGAATAATGTGTGACAAATGATCCGCCAGCCCCTCCCCATTTAATATAATTTAAGAGATTTTTGTTTGGAGACCACCTTTTTCTCCAGAAGTCAAACCTGTTTCTCTATTCTTCTTCTTATGTCGTCATACTGCTTCGAATCTTCTTTTCCAAAATCACTACAATGACTTGACCTCGGTCTAGCGCCATCACACAAACACGCAACGCGTTATTCTATATCTTAATCTCGTCATCAAGCAACGGTTGCGCACAAATTCCCCCTTTCATCCCTCCGATCAAAGCTGCCATCGGTGACGAAAAGAGCGCCGACGGATTTCTGCGGCCGAGTTGCGGCGACACGTCTCGGCCCCGGCCGTTGCGCCGCATTTCATCATGCGCGCGTGCCTCGCCGGCGTCGGTTGCAGTCGACGGGCAGATAGATCTTTAAGCGGGCCCCAGTGGGAATTGTTGACCGATTGGTCGCGGGTAGCTGTCAATGAAGTGAGCGTGACGGGCAGCTCCGTCAATTGACGGGCAATGGGGAGCCCTTGTTGGGATGGTTTTATTTTATTTTATTTTGAACTATGCATACATACATTTTACTGTGAAGGGCCAAGCATTTAAATTGGTCTCTCCAGCAGAGTGATGCTTTTTTAAATTTTGTGTCTGCGGCCAAATTTCTAAAGCCCTCTCTCAAGATTGTATTGTTGCTGTCTTTTGAACTTCTGTGTTCCTTGGCTCTGAATGTCAAGCCCATAATTACTTTGGCCGGGATCAGTTTCTCCTCTATTGTTAGCAACGTTGATATTGACAGCACCAAGGAGAAATAAAACCGCAAACTAGCATGTGGCGGTTCCTCAGCTATGTCAAAACAACCATGAAAACACAGACAAACATGCTAATAGCAACTTTAGCAAAGCATGCTAGCATCAAAACATCAAAACAGCTACATCAAAAGAAGCATGAAAACGCAGTCAAACATGCTAATAGCAACTATAACAAAGCATGCTAGCATCAAAACAGCTACATCAAAACAAGCACGAAAATGCAGTCAAACGTGCTAATAGCAACTATAGCAAAGCATGCTAGCATCAAA
This sequence comes from Festucalex cinctus, assembly GCF_051991245.1. Lineage (NCBI taxonomy): Eukaryota > Metazoa > Chordata > Actinopteri > Syngnathiformes > Syngnathidae > Festucalex > Festucalex cinctus. The sequence goes on from NC_135427.1 coordinate 6,914,726, forward strand.
ACATCAAAACAGCTACATCAAAACAAGCACGAAAACGCAGTCAAACATGCTAATAGTAACTATAGCAAAGCATGCTAGCATCAAAACATCAAAACAGCTACATCAAAACAAGCACGAAAACGCAGTCAAACATGCTAATAGCAACTTTAGCAAAGCATGCTAGCATGCTAATAGCAACTATAGCAAAACATGCTAGCATCAAAACATCAAAACAGCTACATCAAAAGAAGCACGAAAACGCAGTCAAACATGCTAATAGCAACTATAACAAAGCATGCTAGCATCAAAACAGCTACATCAAAACAAGCATGAAAATGCAGTCAAACGTGCTAATAGCGACTATAGCAAAGCATGCTAGCATCAAAACATCAAAACGGTTACATCAAAACAAGCACGAAAACGCAGTCAAACATGCTAATAGCAACTATAGCAAAGCATGCTAGCATCAAAACATCAAAACATCAAAACAACTACATCAAAACAAGCACGAAAACGCAGTCAAACATGCTAATAGCAACTTTAGCAAAGCATGCTAGCATGCTAATAGCAACTATAGCAAAACATGCTAGCATCAAAACATCAAAACAGCTACATCAAAAGAAGCACGAAAACGCAGTCAAACATGCTAATAGCAACTATAACAAAGCATGCTAGCATCAAAACAGCTACATCAAAACAAGCATGAAAATGCAGTCAAACGTGCTAATAGCGACTATAGCAAAGCATGCTAGCATCAAAACAGTTACATCAAAACCAAGCACGAAAACGCAGTCAAACATGCTAAAAGCAACTTTAGCAAAGCATGCTAGCATCAAAACATCAAAACAGTTACATCAAAACAAGCATGAAAATGCAGTCAAACGTGCTAATAGCGACTATAGCAAAGCATGCTAGCATCAAAACATCAAAACAGTTACATCAAAACAAGCACGAAAATGCAAACATGCTAATAGCAACTTTAGCAAAGCATGCTAGCATCAAAACAGCTACATCAAAACAAGCACGAAAACACAGTCAAACATTTCTATCTGGAAATACTGGACAAATATTTTATCAGAATGATGACTTGACATGAATGAGAGGTTATTATATGCGGTAGTTATCTCGTTTTCAAGTGGAATTTCAGAGCACTACGGTTAATTATCATCACAGCACCGTGTCTAAATAAAGGTTTAATGAACCTTAAAGATGATGCATCGCAATTTCATTTAATTTGCATCACCTATTTATGTTAGTACTTAGAGTTAATGGTGCTTGTTTGGATTTTTCAATCAGAAGTTACATTGTGTGTTTTTTTTGCTTATTTCTCCTTTAATTAAAAGCTACATTGAAGTCTGTGCTAAAGAAACGAGGTAAAACGAGATAATCCTCTCCTGTTGTGTCCGTGCATTTGATTTTGCAGTCTGCATTAGCACATGCGCACACTTGGCAGGAATTTACAACATCCCCTGCAAGTCTGTCAGTAGGTGGTTTAGCAGACCCGTGACGACACGAAACAAATGCTTTCGCCTCCTTTTTTTTTTTTTTTTTTTTCCATTTTTTTCGCCGCAGCCGGAGATTTACAAAAAAATGACGCCGACATATTTTGCTGTGTTTCCAGCAGCTGAGAAACGGGGCTTTTGCCATTAATCAAAGCGTTATCATGCGTGCAGTTTTAGCACCCTCTGGTGGCTAGTTTATAAATTTTTATTAGGGATGTTTTGGCCTTCTATGTTTAAAATCAATGCTAATTGTCAGATGAAGGGGAACCTAATTTGCTTGTGAAGCGATCAATATGTGCTTGCATTAGCAAATAAGTGCCTCAATATTGTTATTAGAGATTATTGGTGGTTTATATGCATTGCTGGTATGTACAAAAGCACAATATTGTTTTGTTTTTTTAGTATGAGCTCTTTTTTTTTCAATATTGTAATCTTTTTTAAATACCCCCCCCCCCAACATCGTGATAAGTATAATAAGTACAATTAGTAACCCATTGGAATGCATTCAGGATTTGGTGGTTAATGGTAAACGTACAGTATATGAGAATACATATTTGGTGGCGCTCGTAAATAGTAAATGTATAATCCATAATCCAGATGAATTAGTACATTAAGGGTCCGTCCGAACAGAGATAAGAAATCTATCGAAATTGAGAATGCAGACTGCGTGGAGCCATCTTAAAACACATTCACTGCCAGCCCAGCAAAAAAAATGCATCATTTGGCGTCTTTTTCCGTCAATGGCAGTGAAAGAGTTAAGACACAAAATAGTGGATTATCTCTTCGATTCAGGAAATGGTCGCTCGATTCCAGCAGTAAAAAGTCATCTGGCTCAAGTGCGGGATCGATAAGAATCCCAACACGTCACGCTGCCTCATCCATACCGCAACAGGTTTAATATTCGACTTTTCTCATGAGCGGACCGATTTGAGAATGACGAATCTTAATCGGAAGTTCCATTTGAGCGCGCGCGTGATAGAAAGAGGACGAGCAAGAGACCCATCTGCATTATTATGACAGCGTTCCAATCGAAAATGGCTTGAGCCAACCTAAAATCATAAGTATGTGTGTGTTGCCATGGCGACAGATGTGTGTGTGTGTGTGTGTGTCACGGAGCAGAAGCAGAAACGATCCACGCGTTACTGCAGTCCGCATCTTTACATTCCCAAACCGACTCGCTCGTGTCGATCGATTGTCAACGTTTCCGTAAACGGTACATAAAAATCATCATTAGCTATTCAGTCCAGACACAAAGGCGGAATCATCAAATCTATTTTTAGGTTTTGGCCATTTGCTGCAAAATATTACCAGCACGACAACCTCCGTGTGTATCGGGTAGAACAAATGTAGCGTATTCGCGCACATAATTGGATCATACGACAAAAAAGTGTGCACGCGCACGTGTACGACGTCGGCCGTTCTTTTGTTTGTCCCTCATTAAAGTTGATAACGCCGTACTCATTAAAAGTTACGCTGTCATCGTCTTTTTCTTGCTGTGTGGCCTTTCTTGTTCCGAACTGGCTAAAAGTCAACCTGTGTGCTCGCGTCTGCGGAGATAACGTCAGGACAGATGCTGTCGAGACGCCATCAAGCCTGATAGCAGTCGTCGCTCGTTCCCAAACGTCAAACCGGAAGTGTTGAAGCGGCGGAAATTGACAGTCTGACAAGGAAAACAAAATCACTTCCAGTTACCTAAAGAAGATAATCCTGCGTTGGTCCCACAGTGTGAGAAGTCACAACGACAGAATGCAGGAGCTACTCGGTGTTCGGAATATTCCTTAGAGGTACACTGTAAATTAAAAAAAAAAAAAAAAAAAGGTAATTTTGCGGCAACTGGGGTGTCAGAAAATATTGTAAAATGACATAAAATTACGTTCTTGTAAAAACAAAAAATAAATAAATAAATAAATGGTAATTTTCTGTCAACTGGGTGCCAGAAAATACTGTAAAATTACAAAAAAATATGTTCTCGTAAAAAAAAACAAAAAAAAACAAACAAAAAAAACGGTAATTTTGTGGCAACTGGGGTGCCAGAAAATACTGTAAAATTACAAAAAATTGTGTTCTCGTAAAAAAAAAAAAACGGTAATTTTGTGGCAACTGGGGTGCCAGAAAATACTGTAAAATTACATAAAATTACGTTCCCGTTTAAAAAAAACAAAAAAAAAACGGTAATTTTCTGCAGGTGCCAGAAGATACTGTAAAATTACATAAAATTACGTTCTTGTAAAAAACAAAACAAAAAAAAACAGGAATTTTCTGGCAACCAACTGTCTCCATTGCAAGTGGATCGTAACTGTAGGAATGACGTTTTAGTGGCATGTTATGGAGCTGGTTCTCAACTTGTGGGTCTGGACCCAAATGTGGGACCCCTTGTGGGTGTGAACTAGCAGTAAAAATTTTTTTTTTGTTTTTTGTTTTTTTTAACTGATATTCAGCAGAACCTTTGGGTTTTTGTTTTTGTGCAATTTCTGTCACACTCTAAGATGCAACAAGATGGCACCAAATCTCTGGCTAAAATTCATATCGCCAATTATACACATTTTGAGGCTAATTACTTGCAGTTTTCCCGTCATGTGGATTGTATCGTACATTCACATATTTGCAAACGTTGTTTTTTTTTCTATTTATAAAAGTGGGTCATGACTTGAAAACGAACGCAAAAGTAGACCTTTTTGCTAAAAGCGAAAATGAACAAGGCCTGCCTTAGTTGAGTGAAAGTTTGAGTAAGATTGGTGAGCGCCGCTGTCGAACGCTGACAAGAAACCTCCGCAGACCGAGTCCAAATCCGATTATGTTCTCCCGCTGCTTCTCAGGGACTACAACTAGCAAACTCCAAGACATTAACAGCAGTTTTGCTCCTCCAAATTCAAAGCATAGAAGTGCCAGAGAACGACTTTCGGCGACCATTTCGCCTGCGGACGGTCGCAAAGAAAGACGCGCGCGCTCTCCGAATGAGACGCAAATACCACATAACCCTTTTTTTTTTTTTTTTTTTGTGATGGCTCTTGTTGCAATCCCCAAAGTCTAATTTCAAATCACACCACAGCGACCCGGTTTCATATTAAGGGCGAGCATATGGAGGCAGCGGGAGCGGAATGAGGCCTCTCATTATCACTGGATCTTGACTGCACTTTTACCCCGGCTACCGACAAAAGCTCATTAAAAGCGGCCAACAATGAAAGCGCGGTTCCCGCCCCCTTTATGCCGAACCAGAACACAAACATTCCTCTGTCGGATTTCTTCCTTTGCTTGTTGCTGCTGTCATGGCGGGAGCTCATTTTTTAATATGTCGCTCCGGCACTTGCGGGCTCTGCAAGGAACATCTGATATAAGGCGCACCTTCAATGAATGACATATTTTCAAACTTTTTTCATGTATAAGGCGCTACAGTAGAGGCTGGGGTTACGTTATGCATCCAATAGATGGTGCTGCGCTAAAGGGAATGTCAACAAAACAGTCAAATAGGTCAGTCAAACTTTATGAATCGATTACAAACCAGCTTTCTGACAACTCCCAAAATGAATAAACAGCCGTTTTATTATTTTCTCTGAGGTCAAGTATTAGCATTAGCTAGCGATCCAAGATGGCGGGATCTTCTGCGCATGCGCATCACCGATCGTGCAGGGTCACCGATAGCGTCTTGACAGCGAGACCTGTTGCGGCCCAATATTGATCCATATATAAGGCGCACTGGATTATAAGACGCATGGTCAGCTTTTGGAAAAAATTGAAGGCTTTTAGGTGCGCCTTATAGTGCGGAAAATACGGTAATTAAAGAAATTCAAAATGATGCCAAGAATGTGCCAGTACTCCCAACCTGCATTTGGTGTGTGTTACTTTTTTTTTTTTTTTTTTTTTTTTTTATTCTTAGCTGATTGAAATAATAAGCGCACTAAGAGGAAGCCAATTTGATGTTAGCTGGAGGTTATTTTCTGTGTAACTGCCTCCATCCAGCCACAGCCATATTGATTCGACACAGTGATCCGTCTTTGTAGCGGAGCCTAAACAGGCAGCTGGAGACCCTGCTGAGCAAATAGAAATCACCCCCCGACACCCCCCCCCCCCCACCAACATCCCCTTCCCTCCTGGAAAGCAGATTTGATGCAAATAGAATAGAAAATCATTGGATGTTACTTTTTGGGTCAGATGCGACCAAATTTTGACATTTGACCAAAATACAAATTCTTTACAATGCAAACCCTCGTTTGCAGGTTTGCGTCCGCCGATCCGGGTCAGTGCAAACGGTCCTTCTCAGTATGTATATTTTTTTTCGAGGCTTCACGCCGTAAAGCACAAAAATGTGAACGCTCTCGCCAAAAGTTGGAAATCTGTCAATGATGGCCCGATGACAAATGCTGGAGTGGCTTAACTGAGGCTAGATTTTTTTTTTTTTTTTTTTTTTTTTTTGTGTTTGTGCGCGTGCGTGTAAATACGTGTGAATTTATACTCATTAATTCACCTAAAACCTTAATAAAAATCCCATTACCCTTCACCTTAACCCCTTCTTCAGAAGTCTCGTCAGAGTCAGGAGACCAGAGGAAAGGTCAAAGAAAAGAAAGATAAATCAAAGTAAAATCCAGCACCAACTAAACACTCCCTGCCATCCACATGGTTACAAAATCAGAGTCTTACGCCAGCCCCAGAAACCTCTAAATTCCCACAAATTAAGGTGATCTCAAGAGACCAGAGGAAAAACTAAAGAGAGGGAGGAGGGAAGGATAGATGAGGCAGCGTGAGATCCACATGACACCTTCTTGTGATTGGCTGTGACTTTGTGGCAGTTAGGCAGACGCAATCCTGGCATCGATCCATCTTGTTTTTTTGCATGTGCAAAGCTTCATGACCTAAAACCGCGTCTATGGATGGAAAAACGGATGAAAGAGTCCTTATCTTACGTTTCCGCTGCTCATGAATGTGCAAACTTGTGTTTGTTTGTATTTACATTTGAGGAGTTTAAGCAAAGCGATATCGCCCCCCCCAGGCGTCCCTCTCCCACCTATCCCCTAATCTCTGCCGACTCCCGAGTGAGATAACGGAGCTTACTGACATTTAAATATCCCGACTCCTCGCCTGGAATATCAATTAGGGCCGAGGCGACGCGCTTCGCTTAGCTTTTAGCTTTCTCCCGCCGCTGCGCTCGTCACTCCGGCGGCCCGATTTGTGTCGCACTTCGTGTGACCCGAGGTTTCGTCGGGTTAAGGGCTCGAAGTGATCCGTTATTGTTGTTCTCAATGAGCGATACCTTGTCGTTCGTTCCACTTCCATCTCCAAGCTTTGAAAACGAGTTGCGACTCTCGCAAAGAGTAGAATGTAACGATAAATTTCCTTTTGCTTTGAGTAACGAGCAGTGTGGGGAAAAAGCGAAGGCTTGCATAAAATCTGCATACGTCAACGAAATGTAACCGACGAGCTCGCCGCCATTAAAGCCATTCATCCTCTCTTTGTCAAGTCACCCTGTCAACTCGCCCGTTCTCCGGGCCTGGCAAGAAAGTCAAATTATTACATTATTCATTATATTTATTATGGTGTAGATTGAACCGCGATGGAGCCACTTTGTGTTTTTTTTTTTTTTTTTTTTTTCCATCTCGCACACACCGAGACGCTCTCTCATATGCTAATCCCGAGAAAGAAACACTTGAACGGAAGTTATTCTTCCCCTGCTGGATTTATGCAGTCAATTCAAACACAGTGGGAATTAGCGAAGCCCCGCAGCAAAGCAGTTCAAAAGTTATCAAAATGACGACAATATATGTTTGGAAATTTGGGACTCGGGAACCTTTTGGACTTGGTTTTGAGCATCGTAACAGCAATGGAGACAGGTGGGGGGGCAAAAAAGGACAAAGGTGTAAGTGAGAAAGAGGTTTACTTTGCCACCTGGAGACAAACATTCGGCAACTCCTCTTAACTCTTTCACTGCCATTGACGGAAAAAGGCGTCAAATGATGCATTTTTTTTTTTGCTGTCTGGCAATGAATGTGTTAGACGAGGGCAGTGGCCCGGCAGTTATATTTGTCCAGGTTTGTAACGCAGAGGAAGCCGTTTGCCTCAAGTTTCCGAGAAAGTATCATCGTAAGCGAGACTGGCCTCTGCATTTGCTTGGTCGCGGATGAGAGACGAACAGAGAAATTTGACCTAAGCTCGAGCACACAAAAAAAAAAAAAAGGATGAAACAAACACACGACAAAAGTACAAAAACATTTTTTGTCAAAAAAAAAATAAAAAATTACTAATAGGCTCTTTCCAACAACTCCACTACTACCTGAACTTATGCTGCATTCGAGGATGGTCGGAAGTCGGACATATCCGAGTTAGTTTTTCCCAGTTCCGACCTGAAAGCGTTCGGGGGCGAACGTAAACAACCAAAATGGCGGATAGTGATAAATAGTTTTTTATTTTGGTCCTCAAAATTCATTTTGAACTCTAGAAAACTTAGCTTTTTGCAATTTATGCTTCATTTATAGTTTTAATCTTATTTCTTCAGCATTCCATACAGTTAAGTAGTTGACCGTGTAATTTCATGCAGGGAGATGGCGGCATACTGTCACGTAAATTGCGTTACGTGAAGTTGTGTCAAATATTTATGAATGAAGAAAGCTATCTAGTTTTATACTCGAGTAAATTATGTTTTACCATTCAAGGTCTGTGTTCTTGTTGTCCGTCGGTGAAGTCGGGGTCCTTCCCCCCCCCCCCCCCCCCAACTTTGCAAGTGGAATTGCCGAGTTCAAGGGGGCGTTCCCGTACGCACTTCCTGGTTTGAACTCTGAAAAGTACGACTTCCGACCTTCCTTGAATGCAACATAAGTTCATGAAGGACTTGAGCTGTACCCATCCAAATATCTCTCTTTCGCACTTTCTTTCTTTCTTTCTTTCTTTCTTTCTTTCTTTCTTTCTTTCTTTTTCTTTCCTTCTTTCTTTCTTTCTTTCTTTCTTTCTTTCTTTCTTTCTTTCTTTCTTTCTTTCTTTCTTTACTATTCCTCCCTCTCTCTCTCTCTCTCTCTCTCTCTCTCTATCTCTTTCTTTCTCTCTCTCTCTCTCTCACTATTTCTCTCTCTCTCTCTCGTTCTCTCTCACTATTTCTGTCTTTCTTTCTCTCTCTTTCTCTCTCACTATTTCTCTCTCTCTCTCTCGTTCTCTCTCTCTCTCTCTCTCACTATTTCTCTCGCTCTCTCTCTCTCACTCTTTCTGTCTTTCTTTCTCTCTCTCTCTCTCTCACTATTTCTCTCTCTCTCTCTTTCTCTCTCTCACTATTTCTCTCTCTCTCACGCTGTCAAGTTTTCAGGTTTATTCGCCTGCACCCATTTTAACTACGGCCAAATGAGGTTTCTCGTCGGTTTTTAGAAATGAAAACTCTCGCCAGGCATCCACAGCAATCACGAGCCGTCACATTTACCAGTCCCGCCCACCTGTTGTCCTGTGAGGCCATAATAAAATCTGAGCGTCGTCATGGAACAGATTGCGCTTATTTGTCTGTGCTGCGCGTTACTTTTGTTTCATGTGTGAATATGTTGCAATGGAGCCTCTGAATGTGCTCAGTATGTTTATTTGCGATGACTTTGCTTCCAGCTGAAATTTCCCCACACGACAGTCGACCGGCGTACAAACAAGGCAGCTACAGACAGAATAACAAAGCATGAACTCAAATCTTTTGTGTTTCATGCAATTCACCAAGCAGCTCCTCATGTTGTTGTTTTTTTTCCCCTCCTCATCCATCCTTCCTTCCTTCCTGTTCTCACATTCCTTTTCACTCCTCACCAAGTCACCTCTCCCTCATCCATCCATCCATCCTCCCCTCCCTCGCCCTCCTATCGACAGTAGTTGCCTTGGTAACAATACAAAGAGATTTTCTTCGCAGCGCTGTCACCGTGGCAACGGTTGGCTTTCCTCCAGGCGTTTTTTGGAAGTGCGCCGCCCTTCAGTCCACTCCGGGCCGCTTGTTGCGAGCCGCCGCGCGATCAAGGCCGTCCGTTAGGCGGATGTCACTCTTTTAAGTACTGCGGCTTCACAAACGGATGCAGACACTCCACCCGGATTGGTCCGTAGTTCTCGAACGGCATCTCAAACTCAAAAGCTACGTTGCTTTGTTTCAAGCTTGGCTGCGGTGGTTATCAAAGAGTCGGCTGGCGCGCTTTTGTCGTTTTGTTTTCTCTTTGCTGTTTCACTCTGCACAAACCAATTCAAACTCACTGATGCAATTTGAGGGGGGGGAAAAAAAAAAAAAAACACCGCTCGGAGTCAAACGTCTGCATTAGACGGTGTTATTTTTCATATCTTCCCACGCTTTCTGATGATTTTCATCTGCTATTCTGCTTGAGTATTTTTATTTTTATTTTTTGGTGATGAAGTAAATGTCATGATGGTGTTTAGGAGATAAGGGTCTCAGACCCCATTAAGAGATCCCATAATTGCTTGTCACACCCCTGCTGGTGGAACACTGATATTGTGGAGAGATCACAGCGGCAACATGGGATGTGACATTTTCATTTATGATGACAGCGTGTGAAATTCACGTCAGTTAGTGGGATTGTATTTTGTCTTTTGGCAGGCTTCTGCAAAGCTTTGGATTTTGTGGGTATGAAAGGCAACAAATTGGCACCATTTCATTCTTTTCTATGTGATTTTGCGTGTACGCATGTAGTAGTTCCACGACTTGCTAGCAAAGTTTTTGCTCCTGCCGATTTGCGTCATCTTGAGCCCAAAGTCGCACTGACTTTTTTTTTTTTTTTTTTTTTACCACAAAATACTTTTCTCTTCCATCTTCATCAAGTGACCTTTTCCACAGATCTGCCTTGTTACTCAGCAGCAGGTGGCCGACTGTTGACTGACCGCAGATGATGAAGGCCACGTTATTTGGATCAGGAGGCATCGCCGAGCGTCATATTCCGTCACAACGTCACGTTGCTCCTTTCCTGATATTTTGTTTGGCTTTTCACTACATGAAGTCAAACACGGTCCAGTGAGCACGTTTGTTCCACTCTGTTCACGAAGTCTCCATCCATTGTGACAGAGGATGCAACCAACATTGTGAAGTGTAATATTTGTCAGTGATTCAGATTCGTACGAGCATGAGAGAGTGAAGCTGGAGCGATTCCAATAGCTTCTTCCTTCTTGCCATTAACTCATTCACTGCCAATGACGACTATAGACGTCAAAAATCCAAGCAAACAGCCAGTGCAAATTTTGACAAGAAATTTGAATTTAGTTTTAGTTATTCATTGTTTTCATTCATAGTTTTTAATCCCCATTGTTATTAATAACAACAATGACAACAATTTCATTGCTAAGTGCTACCATCGTGCATAGTGATCGGTCTTGGTCTTACTGAGACCACAAACTGGGTCTCAACCTCCAGAAGTCAATTTAGTCGACTAAAATTGCTCCTTATTTTTGTCGACTAAAGGTTGGAGTAAAACTCAAATACAATCAGGTGACTAAGTTATGACTAAGGCTTTAATTATATTTAGTCAGAAGACTATAACTAAAACTAAATTGACATTTCTTTTTTTTTAATTAAAATTAAAATTTAATTTTATTTTATTTTATTTATTTTTTCAAAATTAACACTGGCTATTTGCTTGGATTTTTGACGTCTATAGTTGTCAATGGCAGTGAATGAGTTAAGTCTCGAAACAGGTGAAAATGTTTGCCAGTTTTATTATTTATTATCATACTGCTGGAGACAAATTCCTTGTGTGTTTTTTTTTTTGCATACTTAAACTGAGAGAGAGAGTTAATATGGGTTTGAAAGAGAGAGAGAGAGAACCTGTGAGAGTCCGTGGATGCTGTCAGAATGCGTGCTGGGCATGCTGGTACAGTGAGAATAAAAAGCTGACAGAGATACAGAACGTGCTTGGTCCTTCTAAAATGAGTTTGGCCCCCAGCGACTCATTTCCTGCCCGAGAGGACAAAAGGAGACGTGCTGATGAACCATCTGGCCCATCCAGGTGGATCTCGGCTTTAGTTTCTGCGTTTTGCATGTCCGTGTGTTTATCCGTCTGCGTGTACAAGTCTTATTATGTTAGCCTTCACTCTTCTTGCCCCAAGGCGCTTTCCCGAGCCCTGAAGGCAACACACTTCCCTCATACATATCAGCCTGTTCAGCGGGATGCATTCAAGCTTGTTTTGTCGTTGGCCTTCACTCCTCTGCGAACAGGCGTCCCCCAACCACTGAGTCATGCCATGGAGAAAGCACTTCATACATGGCAATTTTATTTTATTTTTTAATGGTCTGGTAAAGTAGCATGTATAACATTAATTCCTCTCATAATTGTGATAAAATTAGTGCTGTCAAACTTTTAGTCTGATTAATCACGCTTTTTAATTTTGATTAATCACGATTCATCAGCTAAATTACCCGCGTATTGGCGTAATATAAAATAAATACAAAATACCGTAATATTTTGACATGAGCGCATTTTATTATCTGAATGTCATTTGCAAAGATTGATTAAATGCATGTACGCGATTGCATGCATGATGTTTTGCTCAAAACGTAACAGCATCATATCAATTGGGTGCAATTCAACAATTACTAATTAATTAAATGCAAATTACTTTTGTTTAATCTAAAGTCCCGTCGGGGTGTTTTTTTTAAAGCGGAATTTACCACCGAGCACACCAACCGGAGTTACCCCGCTCATTTTGGAACAACAGGCGTAGGAAATGTCGTGCATTGACCTCATCACTCACCTGCACCGCCTTCAATGTAACCATCCGCGGTTACGTTCAAGGCTCAAGTGCGGTCAAAAAAAAATAAAAAATAGTGGGATTAATATGCGTTAATACGTGATTAATGCGACATTTTTCTGTTATTAATTAATCTATTAACGCTTTAACTTTGACAGCCCTCGATAAAATATTCATATTTTTCTTTTGCTTTTATTTCCGGCGCATGGGAGAACGTGAGCTAGTGTACGCGCTGTGGATGACGGTTGCGCGATGACGTCACTTTACGTGCGCGAGCCTCGGCAGTCGGCACTCTCGTTCCGGTGTCGGTACCATATGTGTTCGGCCTGCCATATCTATTCGGGGTCCTTTGCGTCTGCTCGGCGCTTGCCGATGACGTCAGTACAGCAAGCGAGCAGTGTCAAATGTGTTCACGTTTGGTTTGGTTTCCTAATTTTCCTGTTCACGTATCACAATACATCACAAATAACAGTCGTAATGATTATACGAACACATTAGCACGTCAACTGACAATATTTCGTCCCATCGCAGTAAATTGATTTGAGTAAATATTAGTTTTCCTTCCTGCATTTATGTGCTATTTGACCTCCATTCTTTTATATTTATCTTATCTAATGTATTTTTTCAATCTATTTAATTAGTTATTCAATCTTAAAGTATCCTGCTTTTATACTTAGGTTTATTTACGGTTTTGCAATCTCAGCCCATACATTTTGTTATTTAAATGACATCTTTAATATTTTCTTGCCAATGTCTCCTCAGAGGTGACACTGCACTATGAAGTGCGGAGGGTCGTGCGTATTGCAGAAAATAATTACGATGATGATGATAATGAAATGATGCAATTATTGCCTGAGATGTGACATTTCCTCACCAATATGTTCTGTACTCAGCCTCAGGTTATTAGGTAACTACGAATTTATTTGTAACCTGCATGTGTATGCATGTGTGTCTCATGGACTATTGATATAAATATTAATCAAAGGTAATGGCCTACTACCGTAAAGTCAAAACATTTACTATAATCTAATACTTGAGAAACTCACAAGTTAACTTAATCAACTACAGTAGCACATTTTACTTTTTCTTTAAAGATGTCAAATTCATTAACAAATCAATGAATGACACGTGAATGAATGAATGAATGAATGCACAACTTTTCTTTATATGTTCAGAATTTTCTTCCTTTATCCACAAAACAACAAACAAGTCTGAAAGGGTTTCACAGCAAACCTTTAATCCTAGACAAGGGAAGACCAGAGATCAATACATTAGAATAGCCACGGTGAGATGTAACAAAACACATGAATTATGACCTGTGTGTCACTAGCGGATCAAATGGGATGGCGCTTATTGATTTACGGAGGTGACAGAAAAAACAAAAACACAATTCTAGTAACATACTTGATGTGCATTTGAAAAAAAGAGTTGACTCAAATACGACAAAGATGTTCTTTGCTGTGTCACTTTGAGTATTAGTAAATCTTTTAATCAGGTCATCCAGTGTTTGTTTTTGAGAGTGTTAAACTTTTGTTTACCAATTGCATTTGGCTGCAGACGAGACTGCAGTACCCCGGATGAGGGTTTTCCGAGTAAAAGGCTTGTAGTACTCCTCTTTTCCCTGTCCCAACATATCCTGTGAATAAGATTGAAATACCATACAGATTATATAAACAATCATACTGACCAATGGCAAATGACGGCATGGCATGTTCTATGACTACTTATGACACTGAACATCAATGCTCAAAAACATCCATCCATTTTTTTGACTGCTTATTCCTCACAAGGGTCTCGGGGGTGCTGGAGCCTATCTCAGCTGGCTTTGGGCAGTAGGCGGGGTACACCTTGTACTGGTTGCCAGCCAATCTCAGGGCACACAGAGACAAACAACCACCCCCCACACACACACCTAAGGACAATTCACAGCACCCAATTAACCTGCCATGCACGTCTTTTGGAATGTGGGAGGAGACCGGAGTACACGGAGAAGACCATGCTCTATAACATAATTAAGAATATCCACTGAAAGCTATATACCAGGACTGCTGTTTTTATAAGGGGTTCCACATTCCCAGCAGTTCTGAATCTTGTACATTGTATAAAATTCATTAACATGGGAAGCAGAATACTTGTTCCATGGAGCAACACCTGTGGAAAATAAATTGTGAAGCAAAAATGAACATTTCATTAGAGCTGGTAAAAACATGAAACTCTGTGTTGTGTAGCTTTAATTTAAGGCCTTACTGTCAAGCCACTGGAAATGTGCCTGTCTCCTGAAGCTGACAGTGGAGACTGTGTTCCTGAATGCAGTGCACACGACGGCGAGTTTCAGGATTGCTCCATCTCCTTCAATGAGGACCACTTCTTTAAGTATGTCTGACAGGATACATAATGGCAACTGTAAAATATAGGTCAGGCACAATAAAACCAAAATTTTAAGAGTGAGTGGGGAAAATCTGTCAAACACATAAACCTGGAAAATTAAAGTAAAATGTCTATTACAATAAAACATTTACCAGACGCTTTGTTGAGCATAAAATATAAAATTCAGATTACCTCCAATATGAAGCACCTGTTGGCCTTTTCAAATTCAACCTTTGAGGAAAAAAAAAACAATTAGTGAGCCAGTGATTAAGCAGGTACAAGCAAGCAAGCTTGTAGGTAGGATGATAAAATACTTGTTTCAAATAATCTGATTTTTCCACATGACTCAGCTATAAGTACCGGTACACTTGGTGTTACTGCCAAGCTTTCCACATGGCCTCGCTTTCTGGCCTTTGGGATCCTGAAAATTGGTTCCAGTGACCCTTGGAGCAAGGCTCTGGACTCATTGGTCCAGTATGCCAATCTTTGTCCATGGCTGTAAGTGATGTATTAGTGACATAAAAAAAGTTAACCAATTGGAAAGTACGTTAGTAAATTAAATTAGAAAGATTATATTACCCATCAATCTGGAACCGTTCCATCAGGCTGATGCACCACCATTTGCGGATGTGTGCCATATCCCCCTAAAAGACATTATCTTAAATATGCGAATAACAACACACTTTCTGGTTTATGATTGGCCAACTATAAACATTGCTGTATAGGAAATTTAATTTATGATCAATTTCTGAACTTCCTTCTATGTCATTAAAATAAATACCCACCTCAGTGAACAAAAATGGCACACCTGTGCTCATGCTGAGTGCATACTGCAAAAAGCAAAGATATGTTCAAGCATTTAAGAATATATTACCAACAACATATTTAAACAGACAGAAAAATGTTTACCATCAAGATGAAAATGCCACAACTGTCGCCACTTGTTTGGTTAGGAAAGCCCTGTTTATGAAGATATTAAAGAACAAATATAGCAGTCTTATTGTAAAATCAATGTCTTAAAATACAATCCAATGTACTTAGATGTACCTGAATATCTCTGCCAAACTTAATTGTCCACTGGCCTGGATTAATGTGATGAGCTAGGTTACTGTAAAAATCATCAGAAATAGCAAGGCTTCAGGGCTTTAACAAGAGTATACATTATATAGCCATTGAACGAGGCTAACCTTTAAAACAGCCTTTGAACGAGGCTTGAAGGATGCTAATACTTTTTCCACTGTACGGCGTCTTCCTGGATGACCCCCAGTGCCCAGATTGTCGTGGCAGATGGTTAAAATATCTCTGACTTGTGACTGATACACGATCAATCGGAGCTTGCCCTTGAATCTGTAATATAACTTCTCATCTAAAGTCGAAGAAAAACAATTACTGAGGGTACGCGTAGTTAAATAAATAGGTGCAGCTGAAGAACTAAACGGCTTCCATTTGTTGTAAATAAAAAAAAGAAAAGTCAAAACGTTACTTACTTTGAATTGTGTAGGATTTTGACGCGGTACGAATCGTTGCCTTTCGGGTCGCCGAACACTTTGATGCAGAAGTGCGGCTATGATAAGTCCCGTTAGATAAATAATAATGAATTTCTTCATAAAAATCATCCATGTTTCACCTCCTCAGAATTGTGTTTTCCCTCCAACGACTGTAAAGTTGCCTCACCAATCACAATCGTCGACATCTCAGCCAATCCTGTAGCGTAAAACGTCTCAGCCAATCCTGTAGCGTAACGTCATCTGTAGGCGAAGGACCCCGAATAGATATGGCAGGCCGAACACATATGGTACCGACACCTGTCGTGGCCGAGGTAAGACGCTCGTCGCGACGGTGAAATGTAATAATAATAAAAAAGAAAAAACACTTTGTGTTAGATTAATTGAGTTGCGTCGTGTTATTGGGTCAAGTGCTAAGAATGTATTTTGTGCTTGCTAGCTGGTGTTGTGTTCGCTATGCGACACTTTTGAGCCAGAATCCGATGAATGAAGCTAATGTTGCTAACGGTTGGCGCCTTTTACTGAGATTCACTTTTGACTTTTAGGAGAGCTTGCGAGGACGTCGAAGTGTACCCAGTGTTCATTGTTGTTTCCACGCACACAGGTATGATGTCAATTCTTTGTACATTTTTGTTTTTTGTTTCTTGACGCACTCTCGCTCCGTATGTGGCCGAGGAGAGCTTGAGAGGACGTAGAAGTGTACACCAAGCTCATTGTTGTTTCCATGCACACAAGCCGCTGGAAAATAAACGCTCAGTGAGACCAAACCCTACTCCATTTGTCAAAAACAAAACAACGCAGAGTAAAGTCAACCCACACGGGTTACACATGGATGTTGCCTTAGTGGTTAGTTACTAGGGGTGTGCTCAAAAAATCGATACGGCAATATATCGTTGTGGGCCTCATCACAATACACGTATCGATACGCAGGCGTCAGAATCGATATTGCTCGTTAACTTTAAATCGGCAGTTCACGTTTGCCTTTGCGGCTTGCATTGTACCTAAAAAATAAAAACCAGCAGCATTGAATTGCCTTCAATTAATGCAAAAATAGCTCACCTGTGATTGGACACTGTGTCTTGCTAAGAAAAATGAAAGCAGAGGAAGAACGTCAACATTTATTTATTGATAAACTTGACATGGCACGTGTCTCAGTGTACCAATTTTCCTATATTTTGTTTAAAAAAAATAAAATATTTCTTATTTGGGATACATATGTATCGCGATACGTATCGTATCGTGAGGTTGGCGGCAATACCCAGCCCTATTAGTTACCATGTCTTGAGCCCTTTTCACACTGCACTCGCTCAGTGTGGAAGAGTTCTTGCTCCAAACTGCTTGCCTGTCTTTTTTTTTTTTCTTCTCAAACCTAGTTAGATACTGAATCAACAGCATCTGTTTTGTTGCGTTGTTTGTTGTTCTGGTCTCGCCATCCGTCAGTCCGCTGTCAGGTTTTGTCCCATTCCGCTGATGAAAAATGCACAAGGACTATGATGTCCAGACTTCAAAGAGGACGCAATGAAAGTCAAATACCCGAAAGGTTTGAAACGAGACACAAAAATTAAACTGTATGGGGTACATCATAGTATTCTGCTCCATTGTCAGTATTAAAAATGGACATCCTTTTATTTACGATTTTGGTCTTCAAAACTGTAATGTAGGCTAAAATGCAAACGAGTAGAACTTGCAAATAAAAGGCAGTTTCTCTGCGGAGTACATCAAGTGGAATCCAAGCAGGATGAAGAATAATACAGTACATCCCGACTGTTAGGAAGCAGCGCTCCTTTGGATGTGCGGTTCAAACAAACAGTGGTACGAGACGACAAAGTGAGTCCCCGCGTCACTGTCAGGGTTTCCCTCTAGGCTGTACATCACTTTCTCTTCGCAGATAAGAAGAGCCCGACTCCTCCTAGTCTGGCGCTACTGAGGAAATGGTTCATTTTTGCAAATGCTGATTTGGGGGCCCTGGGCCATGAAAATATCATGTGGTTTTCTCAAAAGCCGTCTTGACTTTCAAATTCATGTGCGGCGCTGTAAAATGTAATTCCTCAGCAGCAGTCATGGAAATATTTTTTGGGGTATTTTATAAATATGGATGCTGGGAATGATTAACTCTGAGGGGAGGGGAATGACATACACTCGCCGCCACAATGTTACAACTACTTGCAGAGTCTCGTGAGATTCAGTACAAGCGTATGCCACAATATGCGTCGTTAGCCAGGGCTAATTTAGACAAATAGCTCGACTACTCCGAGAAACCCAACTTGCCTAGAAATATTGAGAATATGAATGGATTATGATTAAGTTACTAGTTTGGTTCATTACATGTCATAATAGGCAAAAAACAAAATTGTTTTTCAACGTAAAACCAGTTTTATTTGGGTCAAAAATAGCACACATTGTTTCCAAAAGGGACCGACCCAACGATTTTGGTTATTCAATTTACTCAAAAAGTTGGGTGAAATTAAATTAATAACCAACAAAGCAATCCAAGTATATGGGTTGCTTTGTGGGTTAATTTAAGAAGCCATTTAAATTGAGTAAAAAGAATGAACCGGCCCGACTTTTTGAATTAACCCAAAAAGTTGGTTTTCATTAATAACCCACAAAGCAACCCACGTTTTTGAGCCCACTTTTTGGGTTAAATAACTCAAAAAGTGTTTTTGTAAGTTTTTTTTTTTTTTTTTTTTTTTTTTTTTAAACCAATTCAATTGTGTGATTCAATTAACCCAAACACTTGGATCAAATGAATAACCCACAAAACAACCCATATACTTGGATTGCTTCGTGGCTTTTTAATTTATTTTGACAGAACGTTTTGGGTTAAATAATTCAAAAAGTTGGGCCGGTTCCTTTTTTTACTCAATTGAATTGGATTAGTAAACGAACCCAAAAAGTTGGGTTGAATTAATAACCCACAAAGCAACCCAATTTTTTGGAGACAAATTTTTGGGTTAAATAACTCAAAAAGTTTTTGTGCACCTCAAAAAAAAAAGGGTTGTTTCATTTTTGAATCTAACAGTTGGGTCAGATGAATAACCCAAAAAAATAACCCCAGTATTTTTTTTTTTTGTGGCTTTTGCTGCATTATTTTGAACTGTGGACAACTTTATAGAGATTCAACTTTGCAATTTCCACTGCACCTGCAAAGTTTTAATCACACCTTGACGTTGTGTTGTTGCGCTTCCGCTGCTCAAGATGATGAAAGTCGAGGAACAGCTCCATGTAAAGAATTTTTTTGAAGTTACAACAGACAGAACTACAGAGGGTATGAAGCTTTCTCTTGAGTTCGCTTCTGCAGACTGTTTTCTCTTTGCCAAAAGTACTGGCAATATGTGTAATTAGCATAAAATGTGCAATGTGCACCTGCATGTGTCCACTGTGAAGCTTTTCTTGGCCCTGAAGGCACCATTGGAGCACAGTTAAAAGACAGCTTTTAGTATTTCCCTTTTCTCTCTCTCTTTCTTTTTCTTTTTTTTTCATACCTTGCATGGTTCACTTCAAGGTAAAAGAGTAAAACAATTTACAACCAAAACAGTGGGTGTGATTGAGTGTGGCGGGGATGTTCTCAGTTAGGTTCAACGATAGTTCAACTCGCCGGCTTTCCGTTTGCACGCACGGCGTAAAGCCGAGCGGGAAACACGAGAGGACCTGCACTTCAAATATTGTAGCGCTTCCAATGTTATGCTCGTCGTGACCAATTTAGCAATGCCGTGCACAATGCCTTCTGTCAAAGGCTTTACCTGAAACAAATACCGCAAGCTTTCCAAATATAATTTTATATATAGAGTGTTTTGAAATAAATGGTCTTGAAATTGACACGTGGGAGTAACGTAACTCTGGCTTCAACACCACAACATCACGAGTTACCTGAACAAACTAAAGGCTGAAATGGTAATTTTGCATTTATTGACCGTGTGCAGACATATCTTTGCATATAGTATATCGTCATTGGCTACTGCACTGCTATAAGATGAATGACAAACGGAAAACGTGAAACAGGAAACGGAAATATGGAGCAGCCTTCCAAATTAAAAGTATTTATTATGCACTCATATGAAAATTGCCCACAGTGTCAATCACAATGTAGCACTAATTTAATATTTAATACAACTCTTCTATTGGATCTTATCAATGTACCTAATGAGGTGGCCAGTGCATGTTAAAAGGCTCAAGAAGAAGAAAAAAAAGCAGCAAATACAGATTTTTTTTTTTTTTTTTTTTTTTTTTTTTTTTTTTTGCAGAAGTCATCTTTTTATTGCCACGTAAGAAAGTCGAATATAGAACAATAGTAATATATCGTTAGATGGCAAATCAACAACAAAAAAGAACCAAAAATATCCCCGTGAACCCTCCCCTTGTAAAAAGGAAAACAAACAAAAAAAAAGTTCATCTTAGTAACACTATGGTAATATATTTTGGGACAAAACATCTGCTATGTTTTTTTTCTAACAATAGTCGAGTAGTACCAAAATACATCTTTCCCATAACTTCATTTCACAGAATTCAAAGTCAGTAAATGGTTAAAGGACAACGGGGCATCACGGTGCATATTATAAGCTACTGTGCAAACAATAGTGGGAGATGGGCTTCTACCATAGAAAATATGCCTTTACTAGCAACATGTAAATGCAGTGTCAGGGCCATACGTATTCATATTCACATAAATACCACAAACTGGTCTGGACATAAAAAATAGAAAATTGAATCTCGTATATCATTGCATGTCGTACGCGGCGAACACACACAAAATGAGCCAATCGGTTCGTTCTTATGAAAAGATTAGCTTGCTAGTGGATAATCATCGTCCCGATAATAGCTTATCGATTCTGATGCAGTTATGGGAAATCCCTTGGCTCTGGACAGGGGTCAATAACTGGTGCATTTGTTGGTTTGTTTGTTTTCACCAGCTACCTTCCTGCTTCTGCTCACAGAAATTATACATCGCATTAGCGTTTGTTGACAATACTTATGAAGAACATCACAAAAAAAAAAACAAATACATCTCCTCTGTTTTTTTGTCATGTGCTGAAGCCAAAAGTGAAAACAATGCGCATACTGTACAGACGGAGGCTATACAAACTTGTAAACATTGCTGACAAGATCCCCGCCACCCCACCATTTGATGTGGGAGGGGAGGGATTTTTTTATTTATTTTTTTAAGACTATATAGTAGGATGCGGTTCCATAAATCAAACTGCTAATTAAAGTTGTTTGAGCCCTTAAGTCACCACCGAACACAATAATTCCGATTTTACTTTCCCATCAAAAATGCAGCTGTTTTATTATGACAAATATGGGTGATTAAGGAAATTAATATATACAGACAACAAATAAATGAAAAAGGCAAAACATAAAATGTTTGTTTGTATAAATACGACTATTTTCACGGGATGTACTTTTAACTTGTATAATTTTGCTGTTTTTGTGTTGAATGTGGCCCTTATTTATACTCCTTGGTAATTCTTATTTTTAACCCTATAACACCAAACTTATATTAAATACTAGACATTTTGAGCCCTATTTTATGATCTGACACATGAATTGCACGGATAATCCATTAGAGGGCAGTATCACCCAGCTGATGGCTTTTTCCAGTGATCTTGCAAGATCGCCCCAATTGAAAAAAAACGAGAGACACCTATATACTTATTAATAGTGGGGGAATGTTCTTTCTAATTTTTGAAAATACTAAAATGTTTGATATTTGTTATTCTTTTTTAAATTTAAAGCTTTGTGACCGGATGTATCAAATATGACACAAATCAAAAATCATATGTGGAAGTTGAAAAAAAAAAAAACGTTTGTTCAAAAGGACCAATAAATACTTTATCTACAAAGAATCCGAATTTTCTCTAATATATTTAATAGTTCAGGCTTTATAAGGTTAATTGTGTCTATGATTTGTTTGTCATGTATTGGTGCACCTCATGTCAAACAGTCATGTCAGATTCCCAACTTTCTATGTGGAGCTGAGTTTCTCCGTACCTCCAGCACTAATCAATTATTCAACGCTTCCTCCCAAACGAGGGTTGACACCGAGTCCCTTGTCAGTCTTGTGTTGCCACTCTGGAGTCGCAGCGCAGCCTCTTGCCAGTATTTCTTAAGGTCTTGGTGATTAAAGATCGCAACGAGAGCTCCTAATCCCCTCCGGCCACAAGTCCCTTTTCCGCTCGACTTATTGAGAATCCCAAGTGGATGTTTCGCATTGTGGTTTTCTCAACAATGAAGCTCGATTTCAGCGTGACATGTCTAATGGGAATCGTGTTTTGTGTATTTTAATCGAGCTCGTCAAGCAAGAAGAAAACGAGACCAGTTTTGTATTCTCAGAATAAGGCAAAACGCGCACTAGGTGACACGGCTGAAAGAACAAAATAAAAAATAAAAAATAGCTTGTCTATTTCTATGTGATTCTGGTGTGTGTGCTTTAGGTGCAAATAAAAGTGAGCATGTTTGCCAGGTGTTTGCCTCAGAGCTTTTCCTTAATCGCTAACCCTCACCCCCCTCATTCGTGCCGTTTGCTTTTGCACGCGCTTTGTTATTGATTCGACACAACTCGCAGTGCACAGGCTCAGCGAAGAACTTGCCACGTTCGTCCACTCGTCTTGTTTATACGGTCCAGGCTGAATCAAGAATGAAAGCTTATTGCGGCCACAATGAGCGCTATTATCGATAATGCTGCATACCAAAATAGTCGCTTAAGTCAGTTTTTCAGATTTTCAGGAAACGCAGAAAAATTGTAACCATTTGCATCATGAGATGATTTAGGCAGACAATGAATTAAAAAACAAAACAAAACATGACTATAAGAGGATGTTTGATTTTTTTGAGTGGTACTAAGGGTGGACAATCTTCAGTCATTTTTCTTCAACAAATTACTAGCCACGGTATTACTGACCAAGGCTCGTAAGGTTGTGTTTTTAGCTGTCAAAATGATAGACAGGATGATTTATAAGAGGGAGAAGGCACAGAAAAGAAACAGAAAAAGAGAAACCGCTGATTGGGTCAAAAATCAAAATGGAATCCCTACCGGAGAACTTTGTGTTTCAGTATTATCGAGGATGTAATGATTTGAGATATAGAAAAGAGGACTGAGGACATGACCTCACGTGAGCGGGGAAGTCAACCCCCCCACCCCCCCCCCCCCCCAAAAAAAAACTTGACAATAACATGTTCTGTGCTACCCAACTAGTCTAAATACGGTATTCTGGTATTCTGGTTAATATTGCATTCATTGGAATATGAGTTAAGCAGCAAAATCCAGCAGTTTTTATCAATATCAGAAGGCGGCCATTTTGCCACTTGTGGAGTGAAAACAAACAAGCACAGCTTCGGAAAACAGATGAGCTGTGATTGGCTGTTGCCTGAACACTGAGCAACTGTGATGTCATCTTCAATCGACAGCGAGCGGCAAAATGGCCGCCCCCTTAGATGAATACAAATGGCTGGATTTTGCTTCATGACTCATATTCTTTCCCCGTTAACTTTCACCGTCATAATTACCCCAAGAAAAATACTTTTCGACCCTAAATATGACAATCAAATGAAAAAAACAAGTATTGCGATAACTGAGTGAGCCTTATTGTGTTGTGTGACAATGAATGTATTCTTCTCACTGCAGCGCAAACTGGTTCATGCTGTGCTGCTCGTAAACATGAAACGTCACATGACGGTACCGTTATAAACCGAGAACCACTTATATTAATAACACCTGCAACTTGTGTGCCGAATCTTGTCTGTGCTGCTAATTAATGCTGCCCTGTGGTCCATTAAATCTTCACATCTGGATTGAATTCCTCTAATTGGGTCAATCGCAACTCTGCTGTCTACTCAGCTATTGTACCCAAACTAATTGTTAGAACAGCAACAGGAGGCAGCGAAACATCTTCCTGTCTTTGTATTTCCTAGAAACATATTCTAAATCTTAAAAAGAAACGGGGTTGGAAAGCTTCCTGGAACAGATTGTTCCGATATATATGATCACAAAACCCATCCATGCCTCCACAATATTATCACTATCCCGGCTGATTTCAGGCAAGAGGCGATATAACTCCCCCAATTGCACCATGTCATCCAAATCTCATCTAAATCTAAACGTCAAACGAAAGAATCATCTGAGCTAAAAATCCACCCATACGAAAAGCAAGCCAATGTCAAATAAAAGGTCGAAATAAATTGGAATGTTTGTATTTGATCTTTGTCTAAAAAGTGAATGTCTCATCATTATAGTCCGCGTGACCATTCGGAATGACAGTTATGGTTAATAAAGCCGCTCTTGGTGAGCACATTGTGTCGTAAACCTTTCATGATATATTTTTTTTGGTCTAGCTAGCTGCCTGATAGGAGAATTTCCAACATGACTGCCTCCTGATCCCACTCATCTGTGGCCATGGCCCTACCAAACGTGACCCGTCAGCGCAACCAATTCCAGCTGTCCTGCTTGTTGTTTAGGTTTTTGTTTTTTTGACCCATTGCTTCCCGCTTCACAATAATAATTCCATTGGCCGGTTTTTATAAAACTGGATGAGCTTGCAAGGTGACGCAATAACCACTAATAAGCAATCATTTAAAACACCTTTCTTAAAAACCTCTTCTAAATTGGCCCATCCAAGCAGCACGAATCCGCAAAAGCTTTCCATTCATGGCGATGAATGGAAAAGAAAAGAAAACGCGTGTGATGTGTTATTGTAAAACCGTGCACATAACTAAATGTCCACACCAACACATCCTTAATTCCACTAAGTCGCACTGTCCTCCCTTCAAATGCAAGCGAAGAGGGGTCTTATAGGTTGAAGTGTTTTGATTATGCGGTCAAGATGATAATGGTGGATGATGAAGGCTAATAAGTCTTGCATCATTACCAAAAAAAAAAATTAAAATAAAAAAAAAAAAAAGGCTGAGAGAGGCGCTCAAATGATCTGACCTATTTTTTTTCACAGACATGGAATTTATTTTTTGTTTGAATTAAATAACCCAGATAGGAGTTTCCCCCCAGCAGGGTGTGATGTTTTATGTGGAGTACAAGTGGGCTAATCAAGCCTAGTTGTAGCTGTCAATACTTAAAAAAACAAAACAAAACGCGTCTTGATGTGCCTTGCAAAACCTTGTGGAAACCGTTTCCATAAGGATTTACTTTATTCACTTCCGGCAGAAGTTGCTTGTTCTTTGTCTTCTTCTTCGTAGTTATTAAGTGGACGCTTCGTCGTCCTCATGGACAGTCGGAGGCAGAGTGCGCTCCATTCCAATTTCTGAACGCAACTGTTTACTTTTCTTGTACAGCCTGCACTGGTCTCAGTGTGTTTGGGACACTCGGAATATCTGAACGGCAAATTTGAGCAATGGTCTGAGTAAAGCAGCGTGTTCGGAGCCTATTTCTGAAAGCACCATGAGGGAACGAGGTTTTTGGTGGCGATAAACTCTAATGTTCATGCTCTTGGTTTTTGTTCAACAAATTCCCCCTCAAATTATCTACATTTTTAACTGGTCTGATTTAGAAAGGAAATAGCAAGGTATAACTGCCATAGACAAAGTTATGGTCACAAATGAAAAGCTGCGATAAAGCCGTAATTACTGAACCGCGAAGTAGCGAGAGAACACTGTACTATATTTTTTATTGACATCCCAGTTATGTCCAGTCCCAGTTTAGTGACGGCCCCATTATGACTACTTTTAATCTGCATTTCTGATTGGATTTGAGGCTAAAGAGAGTGACTTAATATAATAAAATTCATATTTCGTTCCACTTGCATTTTAATTCAATATGAAACAAATGTGCACAGATCACATAAGCAAACAAACAAAACAAAGCAGTATAAATGAGTTCTAAAAATCCAGCTGACTGACATGTCTACAGTTTGCTCTGGCTTGGCTCCAATCTTATGCCCGCATTTGTATGTGAATATGTGCACTTGAGTGTGATTATGGAAGAAAGATGATGCTGCAGCATCCGGATACCGCCTCTCTGCCCTACCTCTGGGCCAGCTGTCAGCATGCAGATGAGGGCTGAACAGCAGCAATCCTACTCCTCAGCCCAACATTATCTGTGCTGAAGCTTCGTTTGAGAAGGGTGACCTTCAGCTGTGAAGCTTATGAAGAGGCTTCGGAACGGCCTCAATACAAAACCTGCTATGCCTGCAATCCAAAGCCCAGAGCCCTTGTCATATGTCGGTCGTGAACCCATCAAGGGATTCTGGTGGTGAGACATACTGGAATGTTGTTTAGTTCAACCATGCTTGTTAAGCAGACGCTGTGACACTTCCTGTGACTTGGCAATGCCCGGGTGCTGTCATCGGATCCCTTATATTGCTTCTTGGGCTTGCTTCCCATTCTTTTTTGTCAGCAGGTTTCCATTTACTTTGGAATGCTTTTGTAGCTGTAAGATACAACTTCGACAACTTGAAACATACGCTTCATTGTTACTGTTATGGTTATTGATGTCACCAACTTAACCACCGTCAGACAGAAATCAGCAGTCCGTTCAGTGATCTTGGTGATGGACTCTCTATGGGTAAAGATTGACCGACCAGACGTTACGTCACTATCGCATAACAAATGTGTAGAAATCCTTTACCAGTACCAACAAGCTTTAGCTTCTTCACACACACAAACAGACCTGCACCATGTTGGCCAACTCTGGTGTGGTATCTCCACTCGGAATTTACTTGTGTCACCATTTCACATGCATTCTTTACACTTGGTCTTCATATCTTGGCTCACACAGTCACCTCTGTCTTGCTGTTGGTCACAAAGTAGGGCTGTGTGGGGAGGAAGTGTTGGCTGTGACTGTGGCCTCTGGTGCCATGGAGCTGGTTGGGCTCCAGCACTGTACACTGAGGCCTCTTGTGCCCGTAGGTCTTCCTCCGGCCCACTGTCTCTGTCCCATCCCAGCCCCTTAACCCCATACCTACTGTATGCCCAGACGAGATGGTATTAGAACTGTACGCCAATGGGCGACCCATTGTTGCAAAGCTGGAGCCAATGGGGGTCTCAGCGACCCTGGATATTCCTAGGGATGTGCCTCCTGGCATAGTACCCCCCATGTGTGCCAAGGAGGTAGTCCCCAGTCCTGGCGGCTTGCTACTGTGGCTGTGAAGGTGAGTGAGGGCACTGTGGGAACCGTGCGTAACGTGGCCGTGGTTGCTTTTCGGTTTCTGGCCGTTTGGCTTTAACGAAGTTACTCCAGTGCCGCGTCTGTCTGTTGGGAGAGTCGACACGGAGGTGATTCTGGGCATTTCTGTAACATAGGTTGCCACTGGCTCTGGGGTCAATGGCCCCAATGAGGTCATTGGAGTCATAGAAGTCATTGGAGCAAGGGAGGTCATGGGTGTCATAGCAGTCATAGGTGTCATAGACGTCATAGGAGTCATGGAGGTCATCTGGTTCATGGAGTGGGAAGCCATGGGGTTTGAAGCAATCAGGTTGGTGGTCATCGATGACATGTTGGCCATGGAGGGTCGGGAGTTGCCCATGGGTTGGAGCGGAAGACCACCTTTTGTCGGTAGCTCCACCATCAGCCTGCGCTTGTTGTACAGATCACCGTTGTATTTGGCAGCTGTCAGAAGATGGACACAAAACAATGGGACAAATTAGAGACACTTTGTAACTATCATAAAATATTAAAAGTCAAAAGGGTTATTTTTGTAGCATTCCTATGTAATAATATAATGAATGAATTTTCTGCTCCAGCAGCCCCGCGGCCCTTGTCCTCATAAGCGATTAAGAGAATGTATCTTCAAGTCTTGTTCACGAGTGAGGGAAGAATAGAGCATGAGATTGACAGGCGGATCAGTGCAGCGTCTTCTCTGATGCGGACTGTATATCTTTTTGTCGTGGTGAAGAAAGAGCTGAGCCTAAAGGCGAAGCTTTCAATTCACCAGTTGATCTGCATTCCTACCCTCACCTGTGGTCACGAGCTGCGGGTCATGACCAAAAGAACATGGCCCTGGATACAAGCGGCTGAAATGAGATTCCGCCGCAGGGTGTCCGTGTTCTCCCTTGGAGATAAGGTGAGAAGCTCAGTCATCCGGGAGGGAGTCAAAGTCGAGCTGCTGCTCCTCTAATGTTAGAAGGACCTAGATGAGGTGGCACAGGGATCTGGGTAGGATGCTTCCTGGACGTTTCTCTGGTGATTTGGTCAATTCCCGGGGATTGACCCAGGAGATCCAGCTGTCCTGGGAACGGCTTGGGATACCCCGGGAGAGTTGGAAGAAGTGCTCGGGAGAGACAAGTCTGGGCTTCCCCGCTAAAACCAACCCAAGCCCGGCGGTAGAAAATGAATACATGGGTGTACAAGTACACAGCATTTGTGTTCGACTAAAGTGCATTCTGACTTGATTACACATTTGGGTAAAGTTACTACCGTAGGAACAGAACTCGGTTGTAAAGTGAGTGGTGTGGCAACTGGCAACCAGGTAGCCATTACATTTTAGTTTATCTCCAGATAAAACTGCATCTGCAGAAGTTCACTTTTGTTAAACAATACAAGAGAGGGCATTTTCACTCTTAATTTTTGTCAGTAAATAATGCATGAGACTTAATGAGAACAATCAGGCAAATGCAGCAGGAGGTGGGTAGGTAGAAATCATAACGTTTGGTGCTGATCCAAATGCGGATTATGTCTGTCTCGGTATTATGAAGTTCCGTTTACAGCTCTTGGTTTAATGCCCCACGTTTACGCCTCTCTGTCAGTCACCGTTGCTGAGCCAGTGTGTCTTATCAGTATGGAATGTTTTCTGTCGTATCCATGTTCACAGTCCAGTCATTACTCTTCTGCCCTTGTTGCCTCTGTACCCTTGGAGATAAAGTTAACACACTCGGCGAGTTTTCTCTACTATTGCAGCTATAAATCTACTTTATCACGGTGAGAGCAGAGGAGAGACAAGCGAGCGGCCCTGTCAAGCGATAGAGAGGTTGGCGGGTGAGAATCAGGAAATGAGGTGGGGAGGAGGGAAGGCAGCGTCTCACCCGCTGGGACGCTGCTCGAATGGCTGCCCGCGGGGGGGATCGAACTTGCTCAGGCGACAGGTGAATCAATTGGGCGGCAGTCGGCGCAACGGTACACACATCCAGGGGTGTACGTGACAGGAAACAGAAAATGTCGCTGTTACGCACAGTGGGCTCTGCATGCCTCGGTCCATGAAAGGCCAGCGTCGTGCTGAGACTCGAACAATATGCATAAGGGGGAGGGGGCGGGAGGTTGAGGGGGGTGTGGTTGAATAGTCCCACCGTCGCCATCAATGTCGATAATATGAAAATTTCAAGATGCAAGCAGTGATGAACAGGAACTCGCACCCCCTTTTTTTTTTTTTTTTTTTTTTTTTTTTTTTTTTTTTTTTTTTTAAATTCTTTTTATGGCCAATTCCCAAAATGATCATCCAACTCGGATGCCATGCTCCGCCAAATGTAAGCTTGGCAATGTAGCGTCATTTATGATTGGGACTCCTTATAAGCGAGTTCTCGAATTTCGTGTTCAATTTCCTGACACTTTTTCATGCAACCGGTAACAATAGATATGCACACCCAATTTCGTGTTGATTGATCAAACTGATTTTTCTTAACCCTTTCCCCCTTTCCAGGGGGCACTACTGAGTCATCTTAGGGGAGTTATGCTTGGGACACCTACATTAGTAAGATGTTTTTTTGTTTTTTTTTCTTTCGTACTAAAATAAAATGCAATTGCGCATCCGCTACATTAGGTGGCAGTGGGGCTCTGCAGTGGTGCACGACAGATGATACTATTTATAGTCATGGCGGAGAGTTGGTGGGGGGTGCAAAATATTTTCATCTTTCGAAGGGGCGTAATAAAAAATATTTGAGAAACACTGGGTTAGAGGTGAATAAAATTTTACTTCTTCCTTGTGCACACCTGCCCAACAAATTTCAGACTGTCACAAAGTCCGAGAATTTCTGTTATCATCTACCTGCTTTTACAGTAATGACAGACATTATAAGTTATACAGTATGTTGATAATCACAAAACAGCAGGGCAGTAACTGTGTCAGATTTATCGTTGACATATTCATATTTAACCTCAAAACGGAAGATGGGACCATAAACTGAGGACATTGTGTAATATTTTGTTGTCTCTCTGAATTGCTTTCCTCATGAAGTAATCTGCGTGTTAATTGTCATCCTATCAAAGCACCCTCTAAGCTCCTGCCATTTGAATATCTAACTTGGGCCGTGGAACAGCTATGGTTTTCTTGTAGCCTAGTAATTAGCCCCACGGGAAACATTAGCGGACATTATATCTGCTATTTGTGACAGTGTGTTAATCCTATTTTCATTAGTATAAAGCCAAGGAGAGTTGTAGTGCATCTGGAGTAAACAAACGCCTTTACTTTTAATTACAGTTGCTTTGCTCTATGGATTATGTAAAAAAATAAAATAAATAAGATCTTGCATTACGAGGAGGAGTTTGATGGGCTTGAAAGCAGCTGTTCTACAGACACGTAAGGATTTGACAATACATAATTGGCGATTTGTACTTGCAGGCGACAGCTTCAACAAGTACAGACACATGCACAACTCAGTCACCTTTATCAGTTCATTGTGTGTGATTTTTACCTCGCCTGATGATGTTCAGGATTCGATGAAGCGGCCTTATATAGATGCACAGGGGGAGGAAGTGAGATGGCTATTGATTGACAAGAATGCTGCTTATCAGCTGTACAATTGGCAAAGTGGCAGAGGAGGCAATTAAAGAAAAAAAAAAAGCCTGCTTTGGAGTGTTTGTGGGGGAAGTGTTGATCTTAGACATTGATGTATTTCTTCAGGAGAGAACAAGCATTGACAAGAGGTAAAGAAGAGTCATTCTTTTTGCTCAAGATTAGCTCAACCAAATGACATCTTGCACCCCCTTTCTCCCTGCCCGTTCCTCATTCAGTTCGCCTAGTTAAATGAGCTTCCTCGTCACTGCACAGGAACCTCTTTTAACTCCACTCGTCGAGCGGAAATCTGTCAAGCAATTGTAACTCGGGTGATTTTTCGACAGGCGTCGTGCTACCACTGCAGGAGTAGAACTCGATATGAACCGCTATGAGGAAGCAAGGCTGGAGATTAGCAGCCCGATGATTCTTCAAGCGGCGATACGGATCATGATGGATTGAAGGGGGATCAGCAGTGGATTGGAGATGGTGGGCGTAGCGGAAAATGAGAGCGAGAGATACAAAAGCAGGGGAAAAAAAGATTCGGTAAGAGAAGAATCGAGGGGAAATGGTGTGATGCAGATGATAAAGACAATATAGAGAAGAAGGAATGATGGGTGGTAAGGGGCAGTTGGGAAAGGTGAGAGGAAATGAAAGTGACAAGGAGAAAGGAATGATACAGAGAGAGAGAGAGAGAGAGAGAGCATGGACGCGTACCCCAAATCTGTGATCACTGATTAATTTGCTGTTTAACCACCAAACCCATTTGAATGGGTTACCAATTGAACTTTTGCTGAAAAACCCGATGTAGTCCAACCCAAAAAATACCAATAAATGAACTTTTATAGTGCTTTATCCACACCATATTTTGTCCAAAACACTCATATCGGAGTATACTCACACGCTAACACTCATGTAGCATCAAATAACTTAGTTTAACTTCAATACTCTTTCGCCATGCAATGTCGAATGACAGAACGCAGGGTGCTTCTTCCAATTGTCTTATCCATCCATTTTCTGAATCACCAGTTTGAAATCTATCCATTTGCAGACTTGCTGCTAACTAGCGCTAATCTGGGCTACATCTGGCCAGATGTAGCCCAGATGTAGTCACACTTTGCCAAGGGACAGTCATGTGCCTAGTGCCCCAAGTCCCGGCGGATTTTGCCAACCCCCTTTTTTTTTTTGTTCCGCTGTTTCGCAGGTCTTGTCTTGGCATCCCGGATTTTGCCATCAACATTTCCGGCGCAAGGTTTAGCCATCTTATCCAATAGCTGCCAGGACTGATCTAAAAGGTTGGATAATGGTGAGTGCATTAATTGGTTTAGCGCTGTTTAACTGTCAACCAAGATAACAAGATAGCATTTAGTATTATCTAAAGTATTAAAAAAAAAAAAAAAAAGTCCCCTCACCCCACCCCTTGACGAAGATTGACTAGCGTTTACAATTTTGCAGAAATTGATAGCGTCCTGGCCACCCTTATATAAATACAAATATAGTATAGCAGAAGTACATATGTTCCGCCAAAATCATAAATGTATACAATTGTAACGTGCTGTAGTGCACAAATAACCTTGAAAATGTCTCTGGATAGCTGCGAGAACAACTAAAGTAGTGATGAAAGTAGATTGAAAGATTCCGAGCCATGCGAGCGTCCTTGTACAGAAAAAGGACAACTTGAATATAAATGTGCAGACATCATACTTTAAAATCATTTCATCATTTCAAATACATCTTAAGAGTCTGTAACATTTGCCTTCTGTTAGACAGTCTCACAATACTAAGAAGATTGGGAAAACGGAGGATGTTAACTGTTCAGTGAAGGCATGCATGAACCAGCAGGAAACATTTGTCCAGCAATGCTTGTTTTTAAAGTGCTCCATAAATAAAGTTGAGTTAATTGTACCCGCCCGTATTCTGTGCCTAAACCTCAAATCAATCCTACGTAATCGGAGTTTTGTGACTGGTAAAATACACTTACTGGAAAATGGCTAGGTGAAGAAAAAACAGTCGTGATTGTACTAGATTGTGAGTGACCATGACGGTGTATGTCAAGTTCAACCCTGAAATATGAAGGGTTAAATGTAGCAAACTGGCTTGTAGCTACACATGGGACAACAAAAAGTATTTTTGTTTGTTGTTGGTTGTGCCTGAAAGTACTCTGTTGGCATTCCCAAATAAATCAGTGCTAGAATATGTATTTATTTATTTATTTATTTCCTCCTGCTTCTATGTTTGATCATCGGCAACCCAACTGTGCCAGAATACAGAGGGGATCAACCCAAGATCATAAACAAAAGGGACATTGCGCATAAATGTTTATGAAAATAACTACGTACAACCTAAGCATAATAAATTCAAACAGCATTTGATGTCTTATTCTTGAGAACAGCTTCATATATTGTGTGTTTTTATTTTCAGGTTTCGTGTCTTATTAGTGTGGGTAGGGTAAGGTTGCCTAGCGGATGCAGTTTCGAATATAGTTGAGTCAGAGCAGCACGGTTGGAGTCTTCACATTTCTCCATCAAAGTTTGCATTTACTACACGACTACTTATTGTCAACAATATAACTGTTGTCAACTATTAGAACAAAAAGTTGCATCATCCTTGCAGGTCGCAAATGTGATTCCATATTGTTTAATGAACTCAAATCAAGTCAATCGTACTAAATCCAACCAGTTCCAGCAATGTCACATAATAAATTCTACAACATCATCATGTCGAGTAGAATAAAGGCTAAGGCCTCTTAAGGCTACTAAAAACCAGTGCCTTGCTTTCCAGATAAGTGAGTAGAATAAGAATAGGCTGGAAAGTGGTCAAACCAGGTGAGAGGATGCGAGTAGGAGAAAAGGTGAAAGGGAGCGAAGACACAGCAGTCGTAGGAAGGTGGAGAAAGTCAGGAGGAGGAGGAGAGACAAAAGGTGAAGAGAAGATTTGAATGTAAAACAGGATGAAGATCCGTATGACAGCATATGAAGACTGTAAATGAGTTTTGCATCGGATTTATATAAGGTTGCAGTCAAACTTTGATGTCTCCGTGAATCCACTTGAGCTCTTTCCCAATTACAGGCAGACATTTAATATGCAGGTGTGCCCAAAACTGCCTAAGAATACCAGCAATGCACTATTGTTTTACATTTTGAAACGGATGCCTTTTCTGGAAGTGGAGGTAAAACTATATTATGAAACATATTTCTGCTTTAAAATAATAAGAATTATTATTATAATAATAATATTAACAACACTTTACATTTCAAACAAATCTCAAAGTTCTACAGATGAGTGTAAAAACCAATTACAAAAGTGCTGAACAAATCAGTGCACTCAAACCTTCAAAGATTCATCGCTGTCCCAGCACATTACATTTTTATTTGCAAACCAAAAATCAAAAAACATAAAAGCATTCCCTCTGACTACATTTCCCATGATTCTTAGACATGGAAGTAGGACATAATTCTAGTTTTAATGACGCAAGCATGAATGTGAAATAAAATTGGAAGGAATTTAATAGTTAAATTCCTTTAACTGGTTTACTGCTGTGCCAACTGTGATTGACATATACATGGGCTAAAAAATTGGCTTTGCTGTCTGGAAATTTGGGACGCCGGGACGGGACCTGCATTAAAGTGAGACCAAACAACGGGGACGGCGAAATACACGGGGACGACCTACTTTGACAGTTTTGTTAAGTGTTCTTACAAAGTTCCTGTTAATAGTTAAATTCTTTGTGTAAGTGATGGAAAAGAAGGAAATATGTGTCTCGCTAGAGATATGTTGAAAGTTGAAAAGCTGAAAAGCTCATTAGGCCATCCTGTACGTTACATATAAAAAAAAATTGGAAAACAGAAGGTTTCAACTGGGCTTGAGTCTCATGGTGGAATATTTGCTTACTTGATGGCTAAATCGCTAGCTAAACAATTTCGCACAGTTGGAGCCATTCTGTTATTGCCGCTTACATTGAAACTGAAAATATACCCAACAAGTTCCAAGTATAGTCTTGCCTAGGGAGACCTTGTTCATCAAATGCAATAGATATTCTCTGTATGAGCTGAATAAAGTGAGGCCAGTGTGCCCATGTAGCATAAACAAGCTTTCAAAGACAAATGTGGTTGTGACACAAGGCAGCCCTCCGTCAATAACAAACGGAATTCAAATCAGCTAAAAATTGGTATGCGCGCTCCGCGAATTTGGCGGCACGCGTGAAGCTGTCACACAGCTTGATAAACAGCCTCTTTCTGTTTTTACAGCGCGTCAGCTTTGGTGCCACAATCAATAACATCTGTCAAATCTGCGCGCAAATCTGCTACATCTTGTTCACGTTGTTTCCGCACGCCCACCCCTGACCGTCGGGCTCGGGGTCAGGAAGTGTATCGGAATCTTGAGTGGTGGTGGTGGGGGGGATTACACAAGCAATTTGTATTTAAGCGACAACATCTGTGCTCCGTAATATAAAGAATTGCCAGCAGCATGACAGTGATGCCTCCCCAAGCAAACAACAGCTTGCAGTGCTGTAACACTGCAGCAATGATGTGGCCTGGAAAAACTGTGACAAACCAAACTGTATTTTTTTTTTTTTTTTTTTTTTTTTTTGTAAAAGGTGTTACAATGATTGACACTCACCCACAGCCTTCAGTGAAGCATATTTGTTGAAGTCCTTGTTTTGCTGCTGCAAGTGTAGTTGCTGTTGCTGTTGCTGTAGCTGTTGGTGTTGCTGTTGTTGCTGTTGTTGTTGCTGCTGCTGCTGCTGCTGCTGCTGCTGCTGCTGCTGCTGCTGCTGCTGTTGTTGTTGTTGTTGTTGCTGTTGTTGCTGTTGCTGCTGCTGATGTTCATACACGTGAGACAACTGGCCGAGGGCAGGATACGGATGCTGTTGGACCATGTTTGACACAGGCCCCACGTTGTTGTTGACCTGAGCACCCTCTGTGAACAAGGACACAAACATTAGCTTTTTTAGCAACTAGCTTATTTGCTAGTTGAGTACACATAAAATGTGATTACTTTGGATTTACCAAAAATACATAAACATGCCGTAAACTGGGGCGGCATGTTTGACTGGTTAGCGTGCGTGCGCTCGCGTGAGTGTGATTTGCTTCCTAGGGTGGCGGGGTACTGAGCAACACAAAATATATATACAGTGGTCCCTCATTTATCACGCGGCTAAGTTCCAAAAATTATTCGCAATAGGCGAAATCCGCAAAGTAGAGGATTTCGATAGAAAATACACATTAGCTTGTTTAGCAAGTAGCATATGTTGCTAGCTGAGTAGGCCTACACGCAAAATGTGATTGCTTTGGTATTTACCAAAAATACATGAAAATAACCTACATTGGGGAAAGTTGTTTGCGTGGTCAGCATGTCTGCGCTCAAGTCATTCTTTTTTTTGTTATTCAAGGTACAAGTTACCATGAATTACTATCGAAGTTAAACATACTTTTATTATTACATATTTCTAATGATAAATATTAATAGTATATTTCAGGATGTTAAATTCTGAAAAATATGACAGTGTCAATCTAGGCTGGCCATTAGTATAATTTTTATTTTAATGGGGCTGATGCTCTAAAATGTTGCATCCTAACAAAGAAATCTTTCCTATCGTGACTCTGGCCAGTTTTCTGCACTCCACCGCATAGTTAAAAAACTCAAACCATGCTCATAATTGATCAGCCTTCCTCCACACTTTAGTTATGCAACACAGTAATGCCAAAAGCCCGAGCCTCTACTGGATGTTGCCAAAAACAAGTTGGTAAGATAACACACGACAAATATTAAGTGCACGAAGCTGTTATTGTAGTGAGGCACGGATGGAAAATCTTGTAAAGAACAGCCAAATGTGGGAAATTTTCACTTCAGCTTTGTTCCGCTGTCCAAGCTGACAGATAATTGCAAAGTCCTTTTACTGATGGCAAATGTATCCTTGATGTATAAGTACACTGTGTTAAAAGCATCCTCACTTTGCTACTTGATCATTTTAGAAGCAAGAAAAAGAAAAAGACAGCTGAATGAATGAGCTGTCCTATAACAAACAATATTTTAATATTTAACTAATTCTTTTTCAAGCTTACATCAATAGGAGATGTGGTCATTTACAGCATGCACGCCAACAATATTGATCGTCTCCACCGTTTTCATGTGTTGTTCAAGACAATGCATCGTTGAGCCATCAGAAAAGGTCAACACACAAATTGCATACATGTTCGCCCATAATATGTTGCAAGTTTCTGTAATTACGTGAATGAAAATTCAAGCTTTGATTTTTCTGGATGTGATCAAAGACAGGCTTACGCCTAAGAACATGCGCCAAATTGTGGTGTGGGGGGGGGAGCTTGAAGCCCTTCTTCTAAATAATTTGATGGAATTTCTCATACGACGGCATTTACTACAGCCTGGATGGGGTCAAGCAACTGGACAGCGCTGGCTAACCCATTTTTCTTAGCACATAAAAGATCTCATCAGGATCCAGCTGATACTAAAATTCTCTCAAAGCACAAGTGCACCTCCCTGCTTAGCCTTATTTTCAGGCTCTCCGCCATCAACTGATGTGAATCTGTGAACAGAAATGGAATGGCAGCAAAGAATTGCAAAGCCTTTCAAAACTCAATTATAAAGAAATGGGACACATGCTAAATCGGCCATGAATATGGAAAAGCGGTGTGATTAAGTTTGAATAGTCACAGACTAATGAATTGAACCGATGAGTTTTTTTTTTTTATTATTATTTTTTTTTTAGCCAAATTGGCATGGTGCATGTGACAATTGGTGAATGAAATTATAGCTTCAGTGAGCGGCATATAATCTGATTACAACTTTGTGTTTTGGCAGAAAGCAATAGTTTTTGCTTATTTTTTTTCCCCTTCAAATGAGATGTTCCAGAGTCTGCTTTTGAATTTAATTAACAAAAAATAGGACTTGTGTCCATTTTTAAGCAGCAACAATAAATGTCCAGATAAGACTTTGAAATCAGACAGGATTCCACTACTCGAGTCATAGTATACACAGTAAATTCTTTGGAGTAAAATTTACTCTATTTAGAGTGGGACCAAAAAGACTCACTTTTAGAGTAATATTTACACTTGGAAGAGGGTTAAATAAAGAATTGAAATGAATAAAGTGTATCGCTCCTGTCAGCTGGAATCTTCCAGTCCAAAAAATTTATTTGGTATCCACTTGGAGATAAGCAAACAGTAGGAGGGGCATAGCTCAGGTGGTAACGTGGCAGTCTCACAAGATGAAGGTCGTGAGTTCGAGCCTCAGCCCTTGAGTGATTTTTATTTATTTTTTTCCAATTCTTTATTTGACTTTCTTCCAAGTGTACCGTAAATATGAGCCTACTCTAAAACTAAATCTATTTGTTCCCACTCTGAATAGAGTCAAATTTACTCTACAGAATTTAGTGTGTGAACTATCTGTTAAACGTAGCAAAATCATTGCTGATTAAATAAAACCCAGACACTGGACTGAACACTGCAGAACAGTTTTTTTGGTGCATTAAATACAAAAGTCAGAGCTCTGTTTTTTTTTTTTTTTCATTTTAACAATCCCCCCAGAAACAAGAGTAAAACATGAACCTGATATCATCATCTCTTGGTCTTGCTTTGAACCGAAATGTTAGTGTGTGCCTTGTGGCAGTGGACTCATTTGCATCAAGTCCAGAGCAAGCCAACATTAAGCAGGTCACAGAGTTCACAGCAGTCCGGATAGCCTTATACCTACCATGAATAATCAGCATGTCGCAGAGAACAGACTAATAATCTCGGCTTTTATTTGGAACCATATTATCTCATAATGCCTCGCTGGATATATTTTTGTTCTCTGACCTTTTGCCTTTAATATGTTCCAGACAAATTTAAATTATACAGCAGCGCAAATGAAGGATCTCAACTCTTTTTTTTTTTTTTTTTTTTCTCTCCTTGTGCTGATGTCATTAAGGGCAGTTTATGTGGTAGCCGATAAGAAACCTAAATATATTTAACAAAAGCATAAAGAAGTCAGCCTCCTACGGTGCATGAAATAAAAGACGTTAGCTTTAAAAATGTGCTGTCATGTTCATTGTTTTCCAACTGATCATTTGTGTGGGCCCTAGCTACTCTCGAACTGAAACTCAGGCTAACGAAGGCAGTGCATACTTAGCAAACCAAAAACAAAACCAGTCAAATTCAGTGTAGTGTGTAGGTGCTAGATGTCACACACTGAGGGCAGTTTACTCCATGGTTAATAGCTTACCAGCTTATTCGTATCATCCAAAAACTTCTCCAGCAAAGTTTTAAAAAGTAAAATTGTACAGTTCCTAGAAAATATGTAGGCTCCCTTTTGCTTTGTAAAAGTGTCGCTTCAGGGATTGGACGAGGAAAGACTTATTAACTGAACCTCAGAGGCTGCCATCACAATTTATTTCCACAAAAGCTTGTAGAAGCCTGGCACATGGGCTAAGGGAGAACCTATTAAGTGGTGGTGTTGGTGAATTTGCCAGTGAATGATGCATGGTGAAATTCAGGCATTTGTAGGATTTGCTTATTTATGAGAGTACTGATAGATACGCATTTGCAATTTAGCCCCTAGCTAGCTGCATTCGAGCTGACTTGCTAGCTGCCATATACTTTTGCTGTAAAGTAGTTTTTTGTTTTTTTTATGGGTGTATTTATGTTATGTTTTAAAATTTACATCACGTTAGTTGATAGTTACATTTTATACTTCAGTGACAATGTTTTTAAATCCTAAAGACGAGCTAGCGAATCAGCTAGAATTTAGCTCGCAATCAGCTTGAATGGAATGCATACATTCACAACACCCATCACAGATGGTCTAAATTAGTTGGACCGAAAGTTAGTCACGCCAATGTCAATGGAAATAAAACAGGAAGTATACCCCTACCAAAAGAGACTCAGTAAAAGAACACAAATATTTTATTTCTGCTCAGACATGCACAGGCTATTGGCAATCATCTTCGACTACTGTATTGTACTTGGGCTTTCATGTGTATGAATCTGTTTTTGAAATACTCGCAAAACGCCGAAGAAAAGGCAGAAAGATTGCTGCAGGCTGAAAGGATCGAGGTCTACTGAGGTGTGTTAAAAAACAAAAAAAACAAAAACAAAAACAAAAAAAAGATAAGACAAAGAACATTCACTGGAGTTTACCTGGAGTGGACTATGGCAAATTGTTTGTTTGTTTTAAATGTATAGTGGTACTAATTCCCATTATAATTGCCTCAACACTGCAGTTTTATGACCAAGACTTTTCAGATAGGCTGGGTGACGATCTAGTAAGTGGACTACACTGTCTGGAACGTTATGTCAAGGGCAAACAGAAGGGGGAGCTGTATTGAGTATTGTAAGCTACACAACCTACATGTTGATTGCTCCATTATCGACAGGATGGAAATGTAACCGGTGATGAAATAGTAACGTTTCTATTGTCTTGAACGGATGCTGACTTTGTGCCACAACTGGTCGTCATGGTAATGAAATCTGTACTCGCCACAGTTTCATCATGGTGACAATTGGGCACCAACATTGCTTAATTCTACTGATTCATAATAATTCAATTATTTAATATTACTATATTTCTGTTATGTGGCCTAGAACGTATTGTGTTTGACTTTGGAGGTTGCACTATATTCTACTGAAGAAATGAATAGACTTGCATCCCTTTCCACTTTTGTGTTGCGTTTGGAGACATAAAGAGAAAGCACATATACAGTATATGTAGGAGGGCTCCTGTCTCATACTTGGCTTGGCTCCATTGCTACTGGCGGTACAGTGTAATTCCTCCGTTTATTTTTTAATTTTTTATTCCGCACTGAAAAATTGCAAGCAGCTGACTCATCTATTATTCCCTCTTTTTCTGCACTCGGCAAATGCATAAACCCCTCTCCCTTTTCTTCATCTGCAAAACTGCTTCTCTGTCATTACTCGAGCCTCTTCATCTCTCGGCTCTTCTCTTTTGTCATGGCAACAATATATTTTTTTTTCCTCGTGTAGTAGTTCGCACTGTCGTGCAGTCACCCACGCCCACATATCAACAGGCAGGCAGGCAGGCAGGCTGGCCTGTACTGTACTGAGAAAGTCATTGTTATGCAACCTATGTTTGTTGTGT
Organism: Festucalex cinctus; assembly: GCF_051991245.1. Classification (NCBI taxonomy): domain Eukaryota; kingdom Metazoa; phylum Chordata; class Actinopteri; order Syngnathiformes; family Syngnathidae; genus Festucalex; species Festucalex cinctus. The sequence goes on from NC_135427.1 coordinate 6,955,505, forward strand.
TGTCAGTTTGTCCGTTCACCCCCCCCACCCTCCAGCTCTACTTTACATATCTACCTGTACATGTTACCTCTGAGCATATTCTAGGTCAAATTCTGCCAAGTTTTGTCAGGCATTGTCCAAAAAAAGTTTCATTGAAAACCTGCTGTTGTTTTGGTAGAAAAGCAGTTTTACGAGCCATCTAACTGAGCAGAATATTTTGAGGATGAATAGATGTTGACATAAAATGATGAAAACCTGTGTAAATAGCGCCTTGAAAGGCTATGGGCTTTTGTACAGTTGTCCTAATCTGCTGCTTGTATTGAGAGCAAGAATTTGAAAATAAACAGCTTGTCGACCCTGATTAATTTATTTTTTCTCCCCTCAAATCATTCACTTCATGTTGCAGGGTGCACAGTGTACGCCCTTGTACTGAGGGAGTATGTGTGGTCCCTTCTGTGTCTCTGCATAAGCATCTTTAGTCACACTTAAACGGTAAGCAGGTTATGTGAGAGTCTGTGAGAGGCGGGAGTCAAGTGCTTCTTATTTGGCACGCTGTCTATCTGTCGGGTACACGAGATGCGTTGCATCTTTTCTGTCTGTTGCTCTAGTGGTCCTCATCCTTTCGGTCCATATCTCCCCTCTGCAGCATGAGGACGTTTAGGATCACGGAAGAGTAAAGAAGAGGCCTCGCTATGAGACACTCGTCGGGGTTTTCATGCGTGGCTTAATGGCTATTGAAGAAAAAAATGATTTGGATTCCTGTGATAAAATAATCGATGCTGGAACGGATGGAGCCATTAGACGTATTGCATAGAAGAGGATATAGTCAGGGGTGCGCATCAAAATTTAAGAATGATTCTCAAATGAGCACCAGAGGTTCTCATTTTTTTTTTCCCCCCGACCCAGCAAACTCATGGATGAACTTATGGCACATCTAGGCAAGGTTTATTGTTAATAATAATATGTGTAGATATGTCATTTTAATGTCAATGAATAAACTTTTTTTTTTTTTAATAAAAGACATTAAATGAATATTTAACACAATTGAGTGGCATGGTCCATTGGAAAAATTAATAGCCCACCTGATTTGCAGTATCCTGCGATCAGCTAACTAGTTTACCATATTTCTTAAAGGAAAGTACATATTGTAATGAACCGTCATGGAGATAACCTATGCAGAACCAAAATAAAATTAATTGAAGTGAAATTAAAACAAATATTAAAAATGTAATTCGAAAAATTAATTGCCCACCTCAGATTTGCGGTATGGGATCCTGTGATCAACTAGCTAGCTTAGCACAGTTCTTAAAAGTAAATATTTTGACGGAACGTCGAAGCCGTAGAGCAGCGACATGGACATAACTCATGGAGGACCAAAACTGCCAAAATTAAAAAATATATAGATAAATAAATGAATAAAAGTGAATATAAAAACGAATAAAAAAAAATTATTCAAAAATTATTCAAAAATTAAACACAAAAAAATAACATAACCATCTCGTCGGTGGCCATCCTCACAGACTTACATATGGACTCAATCAACTGGCCCCTAAGCCAAGCCAAGTCAGAAGACAGCCATCTTACGTTGCCACTTTTACTAACAACTTCCATTCTTTTTTTTCCCCCACTGAAAACACAGTTAACGGTGCCTGTTTTATGCTAGGATGTATGTAGTAACGAGAGCCTCTCAAATAACAAACTTCACAGTTTGCATCGGCCATTCAGATTTTATTCTCTCAGTATCGTGAATTGTGACTGTAATTGTGACTGCTAAGTCCGAACTTAAACTGGAGAACGCTGTACACAAAAGATTTATACAGCAGTCAATAGAATTCATGAATTGGGTTGGGTGGATATATTGAAGAAGATTAAATCACTCACTTAAGTGGTGTACCGTACAAACCGTTAATTTCATTTGCAATCTCTTCTCCTTCTCATTTTTATTGTAGTGAATGACTTGAGAAACGCATTACACAACCACAAACTGTTGCTCCTCTATGTGTCTAGCAACAGTGTGAGGACGAACATCCTGTTGACAACTCACAAGGACGTGCTTTTGTGAATGTTGCACAGGTTTAATAAGGGAGACAACATCACTCTTGACACATCCACATCACAGGATAATCAATTACGATACTCTTATTAGATTAATCCAACATTCTATTGCTGACTATTGGTTTGTTTCATTCATTTTTCTAGTTTCGGACACATTACAGCTGACATCAATCACATCACATCATTTGCAACATTGACATCCGAAAGAAGGGCTGACTGGTAGAAGCCGTTGGCTTATTCGAGACCCGTCCCCATCTTCGCTGACCTCGAATCAGCTTTCACACGTTGTGGCTTCCAGAAGAGTAGATCGGCTTGCATTCGGCCCATTGCTTTCAGGCAATATTGCCTCGACTCTGGTCAGCTCAGCCACCGCTGTTGCCAGCTACTTGTAGTTCTTGATAGAGGACTCCTGAGTGCTACCAAGGCCAGCTCGCCCAGCAGGGCAGCCCACGCCAGCCGCATTCCAGGAACCAGACCACCAACCCCCATTTTGCGTATTGACAGCAGATTCATTGTAGCCACAATACAGCTTTATCATGTAGCCTTGACTGTTACAACAAATGTCCAAACGGAATTCGAGCCAGACAATATTTAGAATCAAATGGGAACAGCAATACATGTTATCAATGCAGGTGTATAAACAAGAGTTCGCCTTGGTAATGTCAGCAAGTAATCATATACAACTCCAGTTTTGGGTAATTAGTGATGTAAGTTACTGTTGTTGTCTCTCATGCTCGTGCAATTCCTCCACTGTTTTTACGATTCGTGTTTTTTGTTGACCAGTTATCTTTAGCTTGAATAAAAAATTGGGCAGTCTTTAGTCCACATGCTTTCGATAACTCCATTCTTTCTCATTTGTCGCACCTTTTTAGCAATGTCAGCATTTCGTTTGGTGAGTGTTTCGTTGATGTATATCATTGGATAGGGGCGTTGGATGCTGGAGTTTATTAATTATCATTATGGTTTCACCCCACTTTAGATGAAAGGTTTTTACTTTCTAGTAACATCATTTGAGAACCAAATAGTACTTCCAGAATGATCCTCCCATATCAAAGGCATGTCATTGGCACACGCTTTCATTTGTGCCCAGAAACAACGCCTCGAGAACTTGAGGATCCAGGCCCCTGAATTATACATGATATGCAGCTTCGCCCCAAGGGCTGCTGTTCTTAAATTCATTGGACATCGCTGTCTGTTCCGCGGAACATGCCAGATTCTGCACCTAATATACGGCCTTGTTTTTCAAACACTGCTTATCTCATTATCATCACCATATGTCACTAGCTTAGGCTTCACTCATTAGCATGCCACTGTGCTCCCATTTAGGGAAATGCAAGCGATACATTGAAACGTGCATGAAAGGAGCCAACAATACCAGGTCTTTTTCTAATCCTCCTGAGTCTGCCATTAAACACATAGGACTGAGATGAGAAAGAAGGAATATTGAAAAGTCTGTCATGGGAAATGGCTTGGGGACGCGATAACAGGGAAAGCGGCTTTTAAACACTTAATTGTTCCTTCCTGAGCATTGCAAAGCACAATAGCCTCGGGTGCATACTTTTGCGATAAGATCCAGATGTCATACCGTTCTCATTTTGAACTTCTATCGATTACTATTGTACCCGCCCTTGATTGTTTCTATTATCATGCCGCAATCCAGTGCATTGACTTGAGTCTCAAAGGACGCTGTTAAGCCCGGCAGCAGAATCAACAGTAAGAAAACTCCCTGACATTTATAAAACCTGAAAGCTGTGTATGGTAAAAATACATAAATAAATAAAATCACTAATCGAGATGAAAAATGTTGCGATAGGAACTTTTGCTATCCTGTGAGACACTAATATCCCTTAAACATAACCTCATTTTTTAGCATATTCGACAGTTTCCCTTTTCACACAGCACACTTACCTTTTTAATCTGCCTCACCCTCCTAAACCACAACAGATGGGGGCAACCATTTGTAGCGACATTATAATGTGTCCTTTCAACTCATTTCACACTCATGTTCAATGCAAAATGAATCAAACTCGGTTGCATCTATCGTGCTTCAGTGATTGGAAATAATTCACGTGCGAGCGATTGGAACAGGCTAGGCAACGTATAGTGTGTAATAACTGTCATTTTATATTGAAGCGACATCATCAACAGCATCATATTTCAGCGTTAATCAGTAGTGGAATGTGCTCACGTTGATAAATGGGCAGCGTGACACATACTTCAGATTGGCGGTGATTGTTACATATATTCAGGCAAGCCGGGCTGCACTCTATCTACTAAGGTGACAGCGTTTATCATTCAAGGAGTCAGCAAGAGGTACAAACACAGCAAAATAATACCTGCTCCACTAAAGCACGACTGACAAAAGGAACCCTATTCATCATGATGATGGAGAGCCACTAAATGAAAGACAGTCACAATAACATCATCGAGGTCTATTGTGTGTCTCAACGATCTTCTGTCTCATTCACACAAAGACGACTTAATTAACTTTGAAATATTGCACTGCTTTTTTTTTTTTTTTTTTTTTTTTTACAAAAGAACAAAAAAAAGCAAGCCATATTTCTTCCTTCTCCCTTCTTCATCCCCACTCCCACCAGTGCTGCTCGAGTAAATATTTCTGATTGACAGGATGCTAACACCGCAGCATGCTGTCATTCACTAGTACCTCCGCCTAATGGGCCGTTCGGGCTTCCCCATCCGACGCTATGAGTCAGCGGCGGGAGCGCTGCTGCTCCGTTAACTGAGGACGACATTCTGCTCTAGACAAAGCGACACAGACGAAGAGTGGCAGGTAGGAAGGAAGGAAGGCATGGGAAGATGGCCCTGCTAAAGGATGTGTGTCTCCACGGAAAGCTGACAAGACGTCAGTTGTTGTGACCCAGTTATCACTAGCGGACAAGGCTTCACTCTTCTCTGCTTGACTGTCACTTATGTTATTAGCACTTGTAAAAATAGAGATTTGATAGGAAACAGAAGCATGGAGCAGTAGTGGTTAGCATGTCTGTTTGCTAACATATACTCACAAAAAAAAGTTGTTTTTTTGGTAGTTTTTTTTCTGTCTGTCGAGACAAGTACGGAATGGACGAGTTGTTTTGGATCACTGGTACATAGGGTATATCAAGACTCAAAATAAGCGCTTTCCCATAGCAGCTTTCTAGTCAAAATTTGCATTTTGCACCTCATCAAAACACACAGAATAGCAAAACTGAGAATCGCAGATGTTTACGTTTTTCCAATAATTGAACTAAGATGCGAGTAGTTGGAAGTCGAGGCAAGGTCGGTGCTATTTATGTCGCACCAGCTAGTTAGCGACTAGCTTCAGCTGGTTACTAGTGTGCCTAAGCATGACTCGCTATTAACTCATTCACTCCCTGCCATTTTCACTGAAGCAACCCTCTTCGCTCATAACTGTTGTACTGGATTTTGACTGGGTAGAAATTTTACATTCATTCTGTCAGATTTTGGTACTTATCCCCATGATTTTGTCCACTGCCAGTACAGTGGCTGCCATCTCTCTTCCACTGGCACTTGTGTTGCAAATTCTTGAATGGATGGCACCGAGTCAGCAGTCCAGACCAGAGTTCCCTGTTCCAAGCCTTTTTGTATTGTTTCATTTCGAATCGGCAAAACGCTTGCTATTCAACAGCGACTGTCTTGTTTTTTGTTAAATATTTCAATTCGTTAATGCGTCCCGTCTTGCGTTTACCTGCTTTTGATTGTGCTTGTCTCATTCTGTCTTGTTGACACTTCATTGGACCTCATTGTCATGCTCCAGCGTTTCTTGTCATGCCATTCACTCACATAAGCGCTGAACCTGTTCTTTTATTGACGGTGCCTTTTTGCTACGCTTACATTATAGAGACATACAGGATAGGCAAACAACCGTATCCACATTCTTTGGCTTAGAGCTGGCCTTACTAAATGTAGTTATCCAATTAAAACACATTTTTATTTTCCTGGGAAAAACTGTCAGCATATCCAAGTATTTTTTTTTTTTCCCTGATATAAGCTAAACTGATATATTTGTCCCGGCTTCACATTTAATCCAGCTTCCTCCGTAGTAACAAAGCAGACAGACTGAAGGCAGAATGCTGATAGTATTTAATTACCTGCAGCCATCCCACTGCAGTATTTTATAATCTGCTCCTCTGGCTCTGCTGAAGTGATGTTTTGTCTATAAGCTTTAGTCTGCTGCACCTGGTCTTCACGCTGAAAGCTTGGCAGGTGTGTGTATGTTGGAACACAGCTGTGAAGGGCTTTTCCCAGCCTCCGAAGACAAAGATGGGGGGGCAGGAGCCAGAGTTCCCCCCCACCATGCACATACGCACACAGCCTGCCAAGTAAACACAGCAGCAGTGGCTGCAAGTGGATAAGAAATGCATTGTGCTAATTAGTGAATTTCGGCAGCGACTGTTGTACGCAATTCAAACGGCATTAAATCAATCAAATTAATCCTAAATTGCAATTAACAGTTTGGGGAACAAAGTAAAGTTTGTCTAGTGGTACGAGCTGCCATAAAATAGAACAGAACTCAATAAAACAGAACAGTTTATAAGCGTGGTACTGTAGTAGGCTAGTATTTACATATAAAGTTACTTTTCATAATATATTATTTATTATCCTATATATTATTTATACATTGCCCTCTGCATTGCCGTAACTCTCCATGTTTTAGTATTTATACTTTTTTTTTTTTTTTTTTTAATGCAAATGCATACAGAAGGCTTTGGTGCAGCTTATGACATGAAGAGGTGGCTTAAAACAATGGTAGCTACTACAAAAAATGGCCAGCAGGTGGCGGCGGACTGAGATCAGCCAGGGCTATGTTGCAACAAGCTCTTTTTGATAGTGTTTTCACCTGGAGTTTGCATGTTCTCCCCGTGCCTGCGTGGGTCATTACTTTTCATTCTCCCAAACTGTGGAAACAAAGATGTCCTGCAGGTTGTTTCTCACTACCTTTTTTTTTCCCACACTGTTTTGAATCAAGGTGATAAGAGGTGCAAAATAAGAGCTTCATTGATAAGCTTAATATTTGGAGTGATCTCTATATTCTGCCTCTCTTGTTCCTTCCCACGATATGCTTTTCTCATATCAGCACATGGCAGGCACCCGGCTCTTATCTATATGGCTATTTATTTGCGTACAGGTTTATCCTGCATGGCACTTTCCTTGAATCGTCATTCTCAGTATGTATCTCCCCGTATGGTTACCTTCTTGTCCAGATTGAAAAAGAAGGTCATTGAAGCACACATCAGCTTATTGGATACTTTCCCCCTGCTTTTCACAGCTCATGAATGATGTACAATTTGGAGGAATGCAACATTATTTCAGGAACCTCGCAGAGGCCCAGAGGGACTCCTCCTCACTAAGAGATACAGATTAGCCCCTTGGTGAATACCACACTCCACCGCGCACGCCTGTCTGTTTTCCGGCCGCAAACACACCTCGCTGACGTTCTATTATTAGCGACGTAAACTAAACATGGCACGTATTGATGGCCCTTGATGCGGTAATCGTCTTGGGCAAGACATCTCTACTCCCTTGGAGAGATGAGGCTAAAATGGAGAGGGGAGAGGCAAAAACTAGGTTACGGAAGTAAGGAAGGCTGCCTCGCCTCATTTGTGGGCAGGAGAACACAAGCACTGGCAGGAGGTACAGTGCGTGTGTGTGCGTGTGCATTGTTGTGTTCCGTGTGGAAATGTCTTTGTGGGAAAGACCATGACTGAAAGTATCAACAATACAAACAGTGGCACCATCTACTTTACTCTAGCTGTTTTGTTGTTGTTTTTTTTACTCATTTGTGTGGGTTAGCTTATTTGTTCACTGGTTTAGTGCAGCTTTCTGTGTGAATACCTGTTACATAGGGCTGGGTTCAAAATATCAATATATCAATATCATATCGATACGCCTTTTCATATCCCAATATCGATACATAAAAACATGTATCGATCGGTAGTGCCCCCGCAGCCAGCTGGGATAGGCTCCAGCACCCCCGTGACCCTTGTGAAGAAAATGGATGGATGGATGGATGTCACGACAATGTGAATGTCATGTTTTTTGTTTGTCACTTTATTTACACAGCCTGTACTGTGGTTGTAATTGATTTCAAATTATTTGTTTTTATAAGTCCATGTTAAATAAAACAGATTATTAGTGTAACTGCAATGGATTCAATTCTTAATGTAAATATTCATATTTTTACTAATGCATTAAGTTAAAGAAGTTTCTACTATTTGCAGCATTGGTAATTTTGACTGTCTAAAATAACTACTGCGTGAATTCCTCAATTGAATCGAATCGAATCGAATCGGGCCCTTGTGAATCGAATCGATTCTGGAAATCTGAATCGATACCCAGCCTTACTGTTACACATTTGTATTCAAATTCTTCCAAGGCAAATGGTCCTTCAAAGTGTCACGCACGGTTTCACGAATGGTACAGTTCAGATGAGCTCAGCACAGGGATTGAGTTTTGGTTTCATATTGAAAATATAGGATAGCTGGAGATTGTTTACCATTATCTTGATAGCCATAATTAAAGTTTGAAAGTTGGAAGCTTGTAAATTTGAAGCGCACAAATTGATGTTACTCGCAAGCTGAACATATAGTGCTCGATGGAAACTGCAACATTCGTGTCATGGCAACGAGGAGTGCGAACGGACAAAGATGCCCCCCTCGGCTCGATGAATACCGCAGTGCAGACAGGCAGGAGACGGCTCCTCTGCAACAACGGGTGGTAAGAAGTGGGTCACTCGGAAATCCCATACGGGTAACCCCTAAACCACTCCGTCCAACCATCCATCCTTTCATTGCCACTGGGCTTGAATGCACTGCCAAAAAAAAAAAAAAACTCTAGCCCTGAGTCTTTTTTTGAGTGAGAGAAGCACCCGAAAAAACGCAAATGGTACTTGGAAACTTGCAAAATGAGGGAAAAAAAATTGCTTGCTTATGAATAGGACATATTTTATGGTAATAGCGCTGTTCGCTCGATTGCTTCCAACAATAGTAAACTGGAGAAAAGAAGTATGCTTATATAGTGTAGACTTGTTTCGTGTACCATTAGTGTGCCTAAATGTGTTTGATGCCCTTGTCCTTGAGTCCAATCAATGTATACAGTATAAATAACATGCTCTCGTCTCTGTGCCCTTGCGCAAATCTACTAAGAATTCTAAACCCACGCATGTCTTTCCAAATGAACTTCATAAAAAAAAAAAAAAGTAGTTGTGGGAATGCTTTATGATTTTTATTCTCCACACTTTTTTGCCGCCTAACAACTCCCACATAATACTTCCAATTTACATTGTTCAAATTTCAACTAGCTTAAAAAAATCACACCTCCCGGAGTATGTGTTGTCTGATTCCACATTACTTACAGTATTTGCACATTTTAACATTTAATATCAACTTTTCCCCATTCGTTTTCAATGGGACAGACATTGAACTTTTTCTATCACTTTCCACGCCCACTTCCATACATGTAGGTAACTTATCATCGTTACCAGGTGTCCAGATCTAGTTTTTATATCGGGCAAAACTATCAAACGTGCTTTTTTCTCACTAGAAGAAGATAACTGTGTTGTTTTTACATTGGAAATGCAGTCTGAAATGGCTTGAATGCATTTGAATTTAGGAACCAGCAGATAGATATTGTGGGTCAGAGGAGGCAGTCATACATAAATCAAATCTGTTGCGCTGCCGGCAGTGCTGTGCGTAATGAATTATGTATCATTTATAACTTTTAACTGTTGATCTTGGGACGGAGCGGAGCTGGTGGAACAATTTACACAACGTGAAAAGAGGACAGGATGACAAAGACGGCAGAATATATTGGAATTGGTGAGAAGAAATCTCGGCTTGTTTGGGTGCACTGAAGATTAAAATCAATACAAACATGCAGCCCGACTAAATGGCTGGCACCGCCAAATAAAATCCAATTTGTTGCTGGTATAACATGAGAGGAGATGGGCAGAGTCATTAATCTTTGAGCATGATTACTCTCGCTGGATATGCAAAATGTTCGGATTCAGCTCCTTCTACTTGACGTTTGTGAATATTCACTCAAATTTTCCAAGCATATTAATATTGATATTAGAAAATGATTTCCACCATAGCACACCTGCCCATTTACATTTTTCAATGCATGCATGCACCACGGGCTGTAAGTGGACAAAACCACTGCAGGGTGGCATACAGAACGGCCGATTAATATGAAACAGCTGTGACCGTGTTTGGAGAGGACGCTACGCAGACTGGGATGCGAATGTCAATCTCCCCATTTACTTGACATGTTTCCCTGGTGCACATATATTGTTCAAGGCAGCATGGTGAGTTGGTCTGCCTCGAGCCCAATTCACACTGACTGCGGAACGGACGCGGTGCGTTTTCCGTACGGCGACCGTATGAGACCTGTAGCTTACTTTTTTTTTTTTAAATCTTGTACTCCGAGCCTGGGCACTTCCATTAATCGGCAATTCCCGTCTTTGACGACGCCCACCTGGCGGCAAGTGCACAATGCCACAAAGCCTCATATAACTAGACTAAGTGCAATTTCTGGAGAAATTGCGTGGGAATGCTGAAAGCTGAACGCTAATATTTGATTGCAAGTGGAATGCTTAGGAAGCCAATTGAGAGATTTATGAAATTATAACCTCCTGGTTAGTGGAAAGTGATACTGAGAAAAAGTTCAACGTCTGTCCCATTGAAAATGAATGGGGAAAAGTTTATGTTAAATGTTAAATTGTGCAAATACTGTTAGTAATGTGGAATCAGACAATATATACCCCGGGAGGTGTGAATTTTTTTAAGCTAGTTGAAATTGGAACAATGTAAATTGGAAGTATTCTGTGGGAGTTGTTAGGCGGCAAAAAAAGTGTGGAGAATAAAAATCATAATAACATATGTGGGAATGCTTCAGCAACTAAACTGAATGAGAACGCTTTGATGGTACTGTATGTTGAAACAATCGGGGACCAATCCAATCCGATGTGCTTCCTGATTTCATTTACAGGTCGAAGCATAGATTTATTCACTGCATCTTTACACAACACATCTGTTGACTCTCTTTCCTCCATTCTTCTTTTCTGAGCTTTATGTTCAGTTTGATTTATCTTCAGCTCGCTGCTTTTTTTTTTTTTTTTTTTTTTTTTTTTTTTTTTTTAACCTGTTCAACTGCCTTCTGTCAAGCTGTATAGCATATTAATACAGTAGTGGAGAAAATCGCAAAGGTGGTGTAGAAGGATCAGATTATCTCTTCATTCATTCCCCAAGATTCCTGAGGGAGTGTGATTCAATCGCATCCTGCTGGTATGTTTGACAGTGACATCTAAGGGTACCTCTCCCTTGTGACGCCTTCTCATGCTTCTCTAGAATTGTTGTTTCTGATCTTCGTGCTGCACTCCTTTTTTTATTGCCTCATATTTTTCTATGCAATCATTGCAGGATAACGCTTGTAGGCATCTGTATGCATGCAGACTTGTGGCTAACATAGCGACGACACGGTCTCCACTCCGAGACCTTCAACAAAAGATCATAAAATATTCCATTGCTCATTAAGGTGATTTGCATCTTACTGAGAGGGTTTCTATAATTATTGACATTATTAAAACTATGAGCATTCTACTGTATGATTCCTGTCATGGCCCTGCATTTGTTCCTTTTGAAGATGATGTTGCCAGTTTCAACGTAGTTACTATGGTCCTGTATTTGCCACTCTAATTTTTTCTTGTGATGATGATGTCAGTTGCTATGCAGTTGCTATCATCCTATATTTGTCACCCTTGTATTTTGTCACGTAGGCCTTTATTCCGTCATGTAGAATTGAGTGTGGTCGAGGTTTCTTCTCTGCATCCAGGTCGCTCACGGTTCTTAGTCAAGGTTACTCCCTCAAGTGTTTTTCTACGAGGCCATCTGAATCTAGCCCTGCTCACTGTTGTTACTTTGTATTTTTGTCTATAAAGACTGTTTTTCAACTTTGGTGTCTTGCCTGCTTTTAGGTCCAAATTCCACACCTCATGTGACAAACTGCAACATGTAAATTATTAATAGATTCAATTCAGTCAAGCTCATTAGGTTTTGACTGCCCATTGTACGTACATTAAAATGGCGGTTCCTCAAAAAGTATTTATTGGTCATTTTTCTTCTTTGGCCCTTGCTCATGATACTGAGGTAGTTCTGGCTGTGTGATGATAACAACAGGTAGACAAAATAAAGTACGAGATGTGAAAGTAAGGCTCCCAAAGCAGGCTATTAAATGTCCTGGTGTAAATCCTCCAGCAGCATTTTGTTTCTCCTATCGGGTTTTGTTGCGTTCATAGCTTGGAAACCTCAATGCATTCTAAGCTTCTTGCATTTATTCATATAACTCGTTTATTTCTTAGTGCAAATGGGGGGATATATAATCTAGGAACAATAACACAAGCTAAAAAGCTGATTTTGATCCTTGTGAGCAATAAATCCCAAGGAAAAAAAAACAGAAACGGCTGTTGGACGCGAAAGGAGAGCTGAAACAGGATGAGAGCTGCAATCAGAGCAATAAAAAGCAAAACTGTGCTGTTTTTTTGTGAGGTGTTCCAGGCGGGTAATCTGCAGACAGGAGCAAGAGCTATCAGAGCAAAAAGAAAAAAGCCCAGCATCATGACGCATTTCGACCAGCCACATGTCCTCTAGCCGCAGGCCAGCACCCAGCAGGATTGGGGGTGGTGGGTGTGGTGTCCATATGTAAGCAAGAGAGCAGCAGGGCGAGCTTGAGAGGGGGCGCCAACGTGGCCCTTCCTCCTCCGGGCAGGGCGACGTATGAGCCAGGCCATACTGACGCCTGTGGGCAAGAGGGGACGGTGGGCGGCGCCTCCTCTCCAACGGGTAGGGGGAAGGTTCGCGAAGGCGCCCCCAGCGTGAGCTTTCCCAGCCTGTGAGTTTTACATCGCTGGTGGCATCAAGCAGCTTTCCAGGCAAATCTGCTGCCTGCCCCCAGGCTGCAGGCCCAGAAAATAAATGTGTTCATGTTGCTGTGGCACATGACCGCTTGTTGGTGTCCTTACGCATGTGAAACTATTCTCATAATTGTCACAGATACGATGTAAAACAAACTCCTCCTTCGTTTGTATCGTATCATATTTTAATTGCAGTGCATTGTGAGTTGCTTCATACATTTAACAAGGCCATATTTGGGAAAACTGACTTTTTAATTGTTTGCGTACAAATAGTTGGGGCTCTGGTGTGCCTGTACGCTCATAAAATGTGGAATTATACAACCAATTAAATGCGAGCAGCTTATTTTCTTTGAGCAAACCGTTTTCTGAATTGTGATCTCACAGTTGTTGTTTTTTTAATAGTACCAGTATGACTCAGTTAGTCCAGGCCTCTTGTTTGTGTTAGACTAGAGTGACGGGAATGTCGCTTTAAACGAGACTGTCCCGATTTTTTGAGCTTTGTGTCCTGAGTCCCATTGGATTTCGCCAGCCCCACATTTATGCCGGTCCCGTCCCGGCGCCCAGTCAGCAACCCAATTGTTTGAGCCATGTGTATGTCAGTCACACAGTTGTCATAGCGATTCATACAATAAAACCAATTAAAAAGGAATTTAACTGTTAAATTCCTTCCTATTTACGTTAACATTAACGTTTGCATTCTCATCTCCAGCTAATTCGTCGGTCAAACCCAACGCTAGCTGAGCAGGGACAAGGTAGGTGAGCGTGTAAACTTGTTAAGCACTGTTGAACTTTCAACCACGATAGCATTTAGCATTATGTTAAGTAATAGCACAATCACCAGTCACCAGATTGCAAGCATGCTAGCAATTAGATTTTGTTCTGAATAGCTCAATGTGAGAATATATTGTTTATTTAATTTTCAACTAAATTCAAGTGAATTTTAATTCTGAAAATCTCGTCATCCTAGCACAGATGAGAAGTGATGTTTTGCTTTCGGCCAATTCGTCCAAAACACGGCTGTTTTTAAAGTTGCGGACACGTGCACAGTTTTGTCCATACTTGCCCTCACTCACACCATTACACTCTCCAGGATGATGATTTCTCGTCTATTGTCATTCTACAACATGCAGTTGTTGCAGTGATAGTGTATTATAACACAGGCGACACAGAACAGGGCTGTAATAGAAGCAGATTACACAGGATTTGACACGGCACAACACAGCCACATGCGAGAGAGCCCATGTGGACTAACAATGCAAATACGAGCTTTGCCTACACAGTCAGCAGTCTTATTGTTCACAGGAACGTAGCGGCTTCAATAATAAAGATGCCTGCGTTCAACTCAGCAAACACATCCAAGCATCACAAATAAAACCCACGACTCCAAGCTGTGCTTTTTTTTTCCAGCTACTACGTTTTGGTTAATGATTAGGTTTGCGCTTCACTTACTGTGACGGAAAAAAAGTGTCAAAATATTTGCAACTCTCTTATTATATCAGACGATTAAAAAGAGCCAGCGTAGCAGTTAATTACAAACCAGTGGCGATCACCACCTGTTTAAACATACAGATGGGAGCTCTTTCAGCTGATTCTGTGACGGCCTGGCAGCGCTGCATACAGTAGATAGACCGATGGTGCTACAGTATATGTAAATGAGGAAACATTAGGAGAGATGGATGCAATTTAGCTCTGTGCACTCAAGATTTGACTGAAGTGCACCACGGGGTCATGTTGCTGCCATTTGCATGCTCAAAAACTGCTAAACACATTAGTGTACATACTTGGACACATGAAAACGCTCCCGTACGTAATTAATTACCTGTCAAATGCGGTGGAAGATGAGATGAGACTTTCTCACAGCAAATGATATAATTAATATTTAGAATGAATAGATGGGTGTGCTGGTAGCGGGTGCAGGATATTCTCTTTCATTACTTGGATACAAATGGCAGAAGTGCTTTTGTCTCAGTATGAGCAAGGTGACAAGCTACAGGAATTCAAGCAGACATTCGCGGCCACTACAGTCATACGACATAATGAGACTCAAATCACATTTTGGCTTCACTAAAACATAGTTATAGCAAAATTGAGAATCACAGATTTGTAAGTTTTTCCCAATAACTGAGCCGCTGAGGCTGTCTGGAAAAACCACCTACACATACAAGTAGTGCTATTCGCGCCACACCAACTTGCTAGCAACGAACTTTAGTTGGCTAGCTTGTTCGGCTAAACATGCTGCGGAATCATCACCTCCATGTCGATAAATAAGATGCACTCCTTACAAGTATTGATCTCACCTAGGGATGATGAGTACACAGTAAATTTTGTCAAGTAAATATGACTATTTCGAGTAAATTTGACTCTATTTAGAGTGGAACCAAATAAAGTTTTAGAGTAGGCTAATATTTACACTTGGAAGAGAGTAAAATAAAGGATTGGGGGAAAAAAATCAGGGTTGAGTGTGACTACTGTATTACTCTAAAGCTGAGTCTATGTGGTCCCACTCTAAATAGTCAAATTTACTCTATAGAATTTACTGTGCAATACAAATGTTTTCACGTACACATAGACCCGTTTACTCAAGTTGATCTGATACATTACACTGGTGTTCACTCAAATCAAGTGAATGACACCTTAGGGGCTCGTTGACCGCAAAACCTCTGTCTTCACGTAAAAAAAGCCCTTTGAGGAAAAAAAAAAAAAAATCCACCTATCTACTAGACTTCTCTTATTTCTCATCATTTGCTAAGACTACAATTCCTTCTCATCTCACAACTTCCCAGTCGCAATCTCTCGATGTTGGCAGCGTACTGTCCGTGTTCCCTGAGTGGATTTCTGTCATCAAGTTGATGGTTGCTATGCGGCACCTAGGTCCTCATAAACAGGCGTCTAATGGGGTCTTGTGGATGCTGAGGGGCCTCACATTAAGATAATTAGGCAGTGAGAGGGTGCAGGAAGGAAGAACTGGCGAGAAAGAAGTCGCTGCTGAACGCCCTGACTTACAGCCTTGTTGTCTTGTGGCCCATATACGATACGATGCGATATGATACTATACTATACTAATGCTATGCTATAATAAATACTATACTATATAATAATCCATCCATCCATTTTTTAAACCGCTTTTCTTCACAAGGATCGCGGGGTGCTGGAGCCTATCCCAGCTGGCTTTGGGCAGGGTACAAGCGGGGTACACCCTGAACTGTATAATAATATATAATAATATACTATAATAATCTACTATAATACTCTACTATAATATAATATATAATATACTATAATACTATACTATACTACAATACTATATTTCACTATGCTATATTATACGGCACTATGCTATACTATAATAGTATACTACTTTGTATACTATAATACTATGCGATACTATAATAGTACACTATACAATAATTGTATTCTATTAAATACTATAATAGTACACAGTAAATTCCGTACTGTAAATTTGACTATTAGGAGTAAATTTCACTATTTAGACAGGGACCGAATATACTCAGTTTTAGAGTAAACTAAGGTTTACACTCGGAAGAGAATAAAATAAAAAAATTGAAAAAAATAAAACTCATTTAAGGGTTGAGGTTCGAACTCACAACCTTCAGCTTGGGAGACTACAACGTTGCGATTTTTTTATTATTTTTTTTTTTTACTCTAATTTTGACAATACTATTCAGTAAACTTGTACTTGTATACTGTAAGATTATCTGAAACTTCAGTATTATACAGGTTGTAATCTGTTTCATGTTTGAACAGCGTTGAAATAAAATATTACGGCTTAATGTTCCATTAACATAACATTCTCCCATGCTTAAAATGTGAACCGTAACCCTGATTTCCGATTTCCCAGCTTTCGCCATCACACCGAGATTGAAGCGGGCGGCAGGCATTACAGTGCAGACGCGACCCGGATCGCTCGGTCCTGCCGAGTCATGTTCCTTTTCACAGTCTCTTTTCGCCGATGTATTTTCAGCCTGCCCTGTGAGTCGGATCTGTAACTGAGGCTCTCGCTTCCGCTCTGACACTCAGCAATCTGATGTGAAACAGTGAAGGCGCCAGTGACAGCGGGGAGACAAAGGTCACAGTACTTTTTTTTTATTTTTTTTGTAGGATACACCAAGCTTCTTTTTGACAGGTCTGCACTGTGCATTAAAAGAAAAAAAGGTAGAACACAGCACCCATGTGTGCTTCTCCCAGGCTCAGATGAAGTATTTTGCAGATGCCTGTGAAATCTCACAAGCAATTACCTATTAAAAGTTTTATCTTTCCCATCTCGGAATGTTTAGGAAAAGATGATAACTGCTGGGGGAAGATAATTAAGACTGCAAATGGGGGGGATTGCATTGTGAATACAGCACACACTGTGTGCGTGCAGCGATCTTATTAAAGCTAACCGTGCACCTGAAGCTCTAATGTGAGACCCCCAATGTCAGATACATCACTGTCAATATTGATTAAAGTGCGAGAAATCAGAGTAACGATTCATTCGTACTAATATAAAATTACCCTGTTAATTAAATCCGACTGGGATGCGTTGCTGTTGTAACTGTTCAGTCATCAAAGCATCCATTGCTGAAGGTATATTTTAGGTGTGTGTACAACAGTGCTAATCAATTATTTTATGTCATGCCCCCCAGGAAGAATAAAATATTTCACACCCCCAAAACTGTACACCTCTGCATAACGTTTTATCCTTAGTAACTCTTTGACTGCCAAAAACGTTTAATGACGTACGATAAAATCCGAAAGAATTCCGCCATAAACGTTAATTGACGTTTAAGTTTTTTGGGGGGGGGGTTTGCCCCTCAATGGGCAGTGCAACGTCTTGTTTAGCGCTTTGAAACGTATCCCAAATGAAGTTTGAATCCCCTGAGGGGTTTTCTGTGTGTACACTCCTCCGTCCTCAATTCCAAAAGGGAAAGCCTTCAGAGCTTCGGAGATGGCTGCTGCCATCAGTGTGGGTGTTTGCCACTAAGATCTTTTTTACTCCACACATTATGCTGTTGCCTCTCCCCCGTTCCCGCTTCCGCTCTTTCCCCGAGCCTCCCTTTTTTTGTCTCTTCAGCTCTTTGACGCTGAAAGTGAAGCGCTGCAGGATTTTGAGCCTTTGAGGATTCAAACTGACGCTATTGGGTATTGAGACTAAGTCAGCCCAGCCAGTCAGTCCAGCTGGGGATATAAAAACAAGAAACTTGTCCATTTTTAGTAGACTGCCAAAGCCTCTGTCAAGGCATGAGAGTCTCCAACATTACAAATACCTCAGGAAATTAGCTTATTAATTAATATTATTGGGCGGGGGTGTCAAACATAAGGCCCGCGGGCCGGATCAGGCCGAAAACGGTTTTAATCCGGCCCGTGAGATGATTTTGTAAATGTAAATAAAAATAAATTAAAAAAATAAATGTCGGACTAATTAACTCATTTGCTCCCAATGACGCATAAATACGTTCTATTTTAAATATCACCAGTGTCCCAAAGACATACTTTTTTGTTTTTTTTATGCTAGAGCATACAGAAGGCTTTGATGTGGCATCTAAACTAAAGATAAGGGTTAAAGCAATATTATTACAAAAACAGCCAGCAGGTGGCAGCAGAGTATAAGAGATCAACCAGTGCCATGTTGCAACAAACTGTTTTTCCCCGGTTTGAAACAGATCTATATTCTAATGCAAATTGCTGCAAAACGGAAACAGAAATATACTTTTTTTTTTTTTTTTTTAAACCTGATGAATCAAATCAAAATCAGTCAAAATTCATCAAAAGAGCAGGGCGGGAAGGGGGTTTGCTTCAGTGAAAATGGCTGGGAGTGAATGAGTTACTCTTCTTTCATCAGGAAAAAAATGCATGTTTCTATCTGTTTCCGTTTTGCAGAAATTAGCATTAGAAGAGAGCTAAGTTTCATCAGTTTTCACAAATCTATTTAAAATTGTAATTTGTAAATTGTAAGTAATTTAGCTTTTTTTCTACATAGCCCTGATTATCTCCTTTGCTCTGCTGCCACCACCTGCTGGCCGTTTTTGTAATGACTACCATTTCTGCAGCCGTTCTTTGCTGTTGAGAGGCTGCATCAAAGCCTTCTGTATGCTCTAGCATTAAAAAAAAAAAAAAAAAAACGTATAAATACGTCTTTGGGACACTTAAAACATAAAAAACGTATTTACACGTTATTGGGAGCAAATGAGTTAATATCGATTCAATTCAATTAATAACTGAGAATCTCAATTCTTTTATGAATCGATTTTTTTGGCACACCCCTAATATGGAACACCTCTACTGTGAAGACAAATTCTTTGTGCGTTACATACTTGGCCAATAAATCTGATTGCATGTTGCCCTCGTATTGTGAACGTGCAACAGTCGTTAAAAGTAATCACAGACACTTGTCGATGGGAGTACACGCTCGGCAAAGCAGCAGCCCTCATCACAGATCTATTCATTTCTATTGGTTGACTGGAATGCACAAAAGACCTAAAAGGAATTATTTTCCCCGACAAGGACGGCAGAGACTTGCCAGACCAGGTCCATTGATACCAGTAAAAAGCTAATCATGCCACAAGCTTTAATCAATATATGCACTAAGAATAGATTTTCCAGCACAAACCTGTGCTACATGGGAACAAATCTCCTTTGTGCAGCACAAGCGTGCGGTCCATTTAACCTTTGCACTTATCTTTACATTGCAATTACTATCCATCCATTATCCTCTTCCCTTCTCTCTGCTTTCACACTGACACCTTTTCACTCTGTGCATCATCTGATCATCATTTCAAACAAGAAGAACACGATGCTTGCATCCAGCAAATCCATACCTAATTCCTCTCTGCCCCCCCGTAATGAATAGTCACCCGCGCCAGCGGAAGAAGCCCTGAACCGATCAAGTCCGCCCTGTCTCATACAGAGGTTTCTTTTCCCGATCCCAGAGGTTAATAACAGTCCGCGTGATTACCCACAAGCTCGCGGATTAGAGGGTTCACGGAGTGTCGATTCCGCACCGCAAATAGTAATCGCCATTTCACAGCAGCGTCCACTCAGGTGATAGGCCGTCCCACTATCTCATCTCTCCCACTGTGAGGACAGGAAAAAAAAGATGCCCACTCACAAAAGAGCAAAAGACTTCGTGTTATTTTTTTTTGTCCTTTCATGACAATTTGAAATAACAGCAACTTATGTTTTTTCACCGTGTGATGTATTGTTCTCACAAAGTTGTTTGCCAGGAGCGCCTCTCGCAGATATTTCTCACGCTGAAAGGAATTTGATGTAAATATCAGATGTAATTGGGCTACCTCAGGTACTCAAAGCGCTTTAAACACTCGATCCTCATTTTCTACTGATGACACGGCATCATGAGCAACTGGGGATTCGGTATCTTGCTCAAGGACACCTCAACATGTTCAAAAGGGGTTTAGGATCGAACCTACAACCTCTTGGTTGAGAATATTTATTGAGGCACACATTGAGTTCCTCCACATATTGACTCGGTTCGCAAGCATATTATGTGCCTCTCCATCTGATCGTTAACGTGGATTTTAAACACAGGATGGCCAAAACATGCCTTATGGAAATTAAACTGCACTAAAAATAAAAAAAATAGTCACCAGGGGGTGCTAGAAATGCACAAATGGAAATCAACCTGACTTTTTGAATAGATGTGCTGCTTTTAATATCGTGACATGACGCCAATTGCGATATCCCGATATTGCCGTTATCGTTACATCACTAACAGTGAGCCACACGACCCCGCCTAATCTATTTAATATTTTTAGGGATGTTCCACAACACCCTAAACCCTAACCCCTTTTTTTTTTTTCACACACCGATGCCAGTACGAGTACTCAGTTCTTGAGTAGTAACTGATACCAAATACCGAAACTACTAGTACATTAACATAAAAAAAAAAAAAAAAACTATGACAGGTAATCTTAAAGAAGACCTCTATATAATTCCAATATAACATTTTTTTTTTCTTAAAATTGCATAAAATTAATGGAAATTTCCAAATTATGTTCCCATTTGGAAAATTCAACAACAAATGAATTTAAATGAATGAATGAATAAATAAATAAATAAATACATGTTTATTTTATTTGAACTGAGTCAAATGTCATTTTTTAGCATATGTCGCGGGCCACTGAAAATGGACGGCGGGCCGCAAATGGCCCCCGGGCCGTCTTTTGGACACCCCTTGCATTAAAGGCACCAAGGAAATGTAACTACACAACATAATGAACATTAATCGTATCACTAAGCAGAAGTTGTCAGCCAAACATGAACAAATGTTGAAGCTTGTTGTTTTAATGACATAACTACTTTGAAGTGTTTGGACTGCTGCATACTAACGCATATTTACGTGTTTATTTCGTTTGCTCTTGGATATTAAACCACAATGATGCTCGGTTGTATAGTAGCCCACGAGATTCCACATAAATGGATGCCACTCAGATGTTCTCTGATCTCAACACCACCTTTGAAACTCGCAGCCTCACACACTCGCACACGCTCTCCTTCCTCCCCGGCCCACACGCCCACTTTCCTTATTCCAGAAACACATGAAGCACATATTTTGCCAAAATGGATGCATAATCTAGGCCAGAGGTGTCCAAACGACGGCCCGGGGGCCATTTTTCACTGGCCCGCGACATATGCTAATAAATGGCATTTGACTCAGTTCAAATAAAATAAATAAAAATGTTTGGTAGATGGTCAAAGTAAGAAGGGAGGGTATCGAAAAACTGGTGCCATTAAAGGTTATTTTAGTTAACTAAAACTACTTTAAAAAAAACAAACCTAAAATTCAAAAAACAATACTGTTACCGAAATAAAATAAAAAAGGAAAATGCTTTTAAAAAAATGAAAACTCAATTTAATGCATGAGCCTTTGGTGATGATTTTATATGTGATTTTTAGTAGATTAATTTTGATATAAACCAGAATGACGTTTGAAAGTGTCACACAGAAGTGACGTCATCTAGCAGCAGCCAATAGGAAAGCACCTTCAGATGACGTTGCTCCCATGCTGTTTTTTAAATATTGTGCACAAGTAATACACATATTAAAAAAAAAAAACTAAAACTAATAATAATACTGAAACTAACAACCTAAACTAAAACTAAGCACCAGAACCACCCTGAAAGCTAATAAAAACTAACTCAAATGAAAAATTCCAACAAAACTATAATGACCCTACTGCCATATTACAAATAATTTGGTTTATATACTGTGGCATTTTTTTTCTGAATATGTAAAAGCACAAATCAATTATTTGTACAACATAGCATTATGTGGCCCTTGCATCCTTCTGATTTTCTGTATGTGGCCCTCAAATGAAACAAGTGTGGACACCCCTGATCTCTAGGCAGTTATGCTTCTGTCCACATTCAAAGTGGGCTAAATGAGAAGCAACTTACGAAGGTTGGCAGCCCTGGAAACGTAGTGCTTGGAATGCATGCCGAGGGCCTCCTCCCCCCGGTACTGCTCACCTGGACACCCGCCTTGGAGCACATTGGCCACCGCCCTGTGACACATTGGAAGAAGAGAAAGAAGGTGACTTTGGCTTTCTGGTCACCCTATTTGTTGTTATGTGGCAGATGAGCACGTGGATACTGCAACATACAGTACAACTTGTTCAGTGTACTATACGTGCTCAAATCGGCCGTTTTTCCACAATGAAATAACGTGCGTTTATGTGTGTAATTTGATTATTCAGACTGAACCGCACGATAGGCCGACGCTACGCAGCATCTTTCTATGCGATTTCTATGGTTGCATCGCCAATGCGGGATTGACAACAACAACTACTTGTTCACATTAGTTTCCGCCGTTTTCCTTGATGGTTACACATGCTGCAGTTAAGCTCCTATGAGAGCATTTGCAGAAATGGGAGCGCGATGCCTCTTTCTACTCGGGTGAAAGAAACCGCCCCCGCCTGTTGAGAGGAGCGTGGCTCACGTAATGTTATGCCACAGCACACAAGCTGAGAGAGGGAAAACAGTATCCACATTTTTTTATATCTATATTAGGGGTGTCAGGCGCTTAAAATTTTTAATCGGAATTAATCGCATAACTTCAATAGTTAACTCGCGATTAATCACGTTTTAGATCTGTTCTAAATGTGTAGCAAAATGTACAATAAAATGTTTTTTTCAACTTTTCAGACTTTTTTTTTTTACAGTAATGTAATAATTCATAAAATGGAGGTAATATTAAAAAAAATGGACCTACTGTTAAAAAAAAAAAAAGTGATATTGATTTGTGTTGAGGTCATTTTTCTGCCAGTAGATGGCATAATTGCATCTGTAAGCTGGTGACAGCTCAGTGCATTTTTTTTTATTTTATATTAAGAGCCATCTCATCTTTATCAAGTAATGTAATAATTCATAAAATGGAGGTAATATTAAAAAAAATGGACCGTACTATTAAAAAAAAAAAAGTGTGATATTGATTTGTGTTGAGGTCATTTTCTGCCACTAGATGGCATAATTACATCTGGAAGATGGTGACAGCTCAGTGCATTTTTTTTATTTTATATAAAGCGCTATCTCATCTTTAACATCAAGTAACTTTTGAAATTCTGCACATTTTTTTTTTTAAAAATGGCAAAAAACAGCCTGAGCTCAGTCTCCACAAATATATGCATTATTATTATTTCATGTATTGCTGCTTAATTTTTACGTGGACGTGTCTGCTGCATTGCAACTGGAATTACCCCAGTACAGACTTTCCAATTAAGGGGTGCTCATTAATTAATCGTGCGTTAAAAAAAACAATTAGTTGCGTTAAAGGAACTTTAAATCAACTCAAAATTAACGCACTAATTTTGACACCCCTAATATATATATATAAATATTTTTTTTTTTATTTTTATTTTTTTGGAGGGGGGGGCATTTAACAGTCGCCAATTACCTGTACATGTTCTCTCTCTGAGGACGGTGCGCCTTTTCAAGCCCCAATTTGGTGAAAATCCCCACGAGAGCCATAATGGCCACAACTCCACATATGATGTAAACAATTAAGTTCGTCTTGTCTTTGGTGCTGTCGTGCATCTTGTTGGTTTTCTTATACGGGGTCTGGCCGGTCTTCATCCACAGTGGGGTGTCGTAGTTTTTACAGGTGCTCTGATCCAGCCGCGAGTGTTTGTAGGAGCAGCAGAAGCGGAAGCCACAGGTGCCGCAGCAGTATAAATAATTGCCCGTTTTGCAAGTAAACGGAGGGTCCCACTGGCCCATCACGTCGTAGTAGCCCCGGCATTTGTCCTCGGTGTGCGGGCTCTCCTCGGAGACGCTCTCCGGGTCCTCCCTGGAGCCGTTGTGGGTGGCGATCATCACGAAGCCCCCGAGCAAGCCCGGCTCCCCGTCGGCCTCGCACACCAGAACGCTAACGACTTTGAGCAGCAAGAAGCCGAGGAGAAAGGAGTCGCCTCTCATGGTCGCGTTTCCTCCTCCGGTCAACTTCACGCCGAAACGCCGACACTCGGAGACGGGAGGCGGTCATGCCACGCGGAGAAGTCCAGAAACGTGCACCCGAGCAGCAACGCGCCCTCGTCCGAGCTGATGATGAACATCTTAACTAACATCATCTAAAAGCACGCGAGATTCGAAGCACTAGTTGCTCTGCGTGTTTGATCAGTTGTTGTTTTTAAATCCCCCCCCGCCCCCCTCCTGGAAGTGCTGCGCTTTACGCATCCGTCGGCGCGCTCTTACGCGCCAGACTTGCAGCACTGAAGAGGAGAGCGCAGTGAGAAATGTGGTGCGCTAAAAGAGAGGAGGAGGAAGAAAACAGGCGGAAGGGGGAGGACGACAGTGAGAGAGGGAGGCGACGAACGCAGATCCAACATTATGAAATCATGATTTAAAAACAAAATAAAGCCATTTACTGCCTTGAGTCAATGAATGCTATGAGAGCTCCTTTTCCACCAATAAGCCGAATATTTTTGAAAATCAGATTCAATGTGTGAAAATTGACAATGTAGTCAGTGGTGGTCCCTGGAGAAGTGGGTATATTTTCACCCTTTTTTTTTTTTTAAATAGTCCAGAAATGTCCAAAAAATCTTGTTCCCAATAATAAAATTATCATGACTTGATCACGTTGAGCAGTTGTCGTTATTACGAGGGATGTAACAATAAGCGCGATATCGTCGTCGCCATGTTAACGACATTTAATTGCAACACATCTGTTCAAAAAGTCAGGTTGATTTCCATTTGTGCAGCTTTAGCACCCTCTGGTGGTTAGTTGTTTTTTACTGCAATATAAGTTTCATAAGGGATGTTTTGGCCTTCTGTGTTTAAAATTATGCTAATTGTCAGATGAAAGGGAACGGAATATTTAGAAGTGGGTATATGCAATGCTGCTGTTCTTTTCCACAGAGCTACTGTAACTGTTGACATCCTGGCAACAATTCATCCGCCAAAGCACCGCATGTATCAAACGCAAGGCCTGGGGGCCAGATAGCGCCCACAACCGTTTCATGTAGCCCAATGAAGCAAATCAAGTGTGTCAACTTCATGTTTATTGCTAAATTGATTTATTCTGATTGATTGATGTATTATTTGGGTAGAAAATCGGTTTAGAATTTCTTTTGACAAAATTTAAAGTGGAACTTATAGGAAATGAGTTGTTTTCAGGGTTAAAACTGTTGCCATCAAAAAAACCTTACAGGGGGCGTCAACCCAAAAATATTGTTTACCATCATGTGTTTTTGGAATATGTGGGAGATTCCACATAACTACAATCACAAAACAATTTTTTTCCCCTTTTCTTTTGTACAATTGCACTGTGGGATTAGAATAGAATAGAACAAGAAAAGGAAAAAAACAATAGAATAGAACAGAATAGAATAAAATAGAAACAGAAACTCTTTGCTATTGCACAAGCAAGTGCTATAAAAACAAGCACGAGCTGAGCTACACATGAACGCCACACGGCAGAAGACACTGGCAGACAAAACAGGCATTGTTAATCGATCACGGATAGTCACCCCACCTAAACACAGATGCATATTTAAAACACTAGAGCTACCAAAGAAGCATATGAATAGTTAGTTTTAACACGAGCATGCTGTTCTGACGGCTGATTGTAACACCGGTAGGCTGTTTTGATGGCTGAAATGGGCACCCACAGCAAATTGTTGCCTTAGTTTACTAGTCAAGAAAAAATAAAGCCAACTATAGAGCCACATTAAAACTTCAGAGGACAATATGCCAACGCGCTCCCACAAATGATTTGCATGAATTTCTGTATTTTTAGATGATTTAAGTCTTCGCGTCTCATTCCGTTGTGTTCATTTTGCTGACTGCTGCGTTCATGTGTAGGCTTATGTGCACAGGGTCGTCATACGAAAACATTTTTATATATCAAAACAAACTGTTGTCAATAAATCAAACAAAAACCATATGCAGGCGCGGATGACAGTTTCTTTACCAAACTGAGGCTGAATGCACATTATAATGACTTGCACACGAACTGCCTACTAGGTGACACAATTGTCATTTATAATTAGTGTAAAAGGCAACATTATAATCAAACAACAAAATATTGGCTCCAGCGATACCCATTATGTATGATAGTTGTCTACATGACAGAAAATTGTCTAGAGTTAATTGAACAGATTTTGCAGGCTGTGAGAGAATTTGCCAGTTGGGTTGCTTAATTTTGAAAGAAACATTTGAGAAGACTCGGAAAAAAAAAGAGCTTTATTGTTGAATTCAAAATGAAAACCGATGCAGGAGGACTATGAAACATATTTTATGTACAAACTACAATACACGTTGCCAGTTTGCTAAAAGTACAAAAACATCAAGTGACAAAAACTACACAACCTACGTCTCAAAAGATTCCAAACTACGATGGCTGTAGCAAGTCAGCAATTTAAGTTGCATTTTTCTTTTACACTTAAAAACGTTATTCTGCACATTCAACATGGGTCCACCGCAGACAGAATTCACATTGCACCTTAAAATAAGAAGAAAAAACACACACATTAGTGAAGCCCCAAAATTGTTTTTGAATAAGTGTAGTACAAGCATCTAACTGTCACTGTGCCATAATAATAACGCACAGTGATCCACGACGCTAACTGCAGAACAAAACTTACTCTCTGAATAAAATACTTTCACTATATAAAATAATTACAAAACGAAGTAAAATGCAGTTCTAAATAATCAGTAATTGCATACTTTTACTTACCTGTCAGCCGAGGTATGCTGCTCCGACGAGTTCGACAGCGTGATGATGTAATTGCCTACTGCGCATGGGTAGCGCGTGCGCAGATGTGTGAGGTATGCTACTTCGACGGGTATGCTGGTTTGTCGGAACACCGGACAGTCAGCCACCGTGACAGGAGGCGGGCTCGGCAAATATCACAATCTCGGGACGACTCTAACCTGTGAATCCAATGGCTGGGACGGAGGATGATATCTTTCTCAGGGCAAAACATCGGACATTCACCGGACTCAGTGAAGGTACTTCCGGCATAGTACCCGTTACGAAACTTCTATGCTAACGGTTTAGCTCTCCAGCCGTTTTCATAAGTTTAGGTCGCCGGTTGCGTAAAAGCCGTTACGACGTAACTTGTGTTTTAGTTGTGTTGACAATATATCCGCGTGTGCCATTTAAAGCCAAGTTAAGTTGCCGTTTTGTTGGCTTGTTTTTAAATTGTGTTTTCCGAACCACATTTACACATAATCGAATTTTATCTACAGTGTGTATCATTAGATATTTCGACGCTCGCTTAATTTGTGTTAAATAAACCTTCGTTCTTTGAAACGGGGGCATTATTAGAAAGGGGAACTGGAACTTGTCATTTGTTACTAGCATGGGTTTCACTTTCGCAGCCCTATTTTTCTGATTCACTTTTCTTTTAAAGGAACTAGTGGTGACAATCCAACAAGACCGGATCGTATGTTGAATCAGACCATATAACGGCATCTTGAAAATGAACTTGCTGGTGGAAGGACATGCAAAGTTATTATTATCCTTCTGTATGCCATGTTCTGGCTGTAAATTCCAATTGGTCAAATAAAGAATTGTTTAAATGAAGGCAAATGAATGTCTCAAATGAAGGTAAATTCTATTTCAAGTTCAACGTCTGTCACATGGGAGATTCTATGATTTGGGTTTGAAGATGTGTACAGCCTGTCAGGTGAACTTTACAGGCTCCTCTGAGTCCTTGTGTTGTGTGCGTGTGTGTTTTTAATCTTCCTCTTTGTCGGTAAAATAGCTCATATAATCTGACTACAGAGAGAGCCATTGTTCTATAAATTGCGCCCGGAGCAACAAAAGGCTTGCAGGATTAATTTGACATCCCCGTGCAGCCCTATGAAAGGAGTGTGCACACATGTAGAGCACAAATGCTTCATATGCTTCTCTGTGTGTTCGATTTTCATCCAAACCGTAGTTACATTCGTAACTGTCCATTTAAGTATGCAGTTGTGTGAAGGGAAATGTTTTAAAATCAAAATGGGCTTGTAGAGTAAAGGGAAAAAAACTACATAATATGCAAACTTCGCTAACATTAAGGATGAATTAGGGATTCTTAAAAGAGAGTGTGCATGTTTTTTTTGTTTTTTTCCCCCCAGATAAAAGAACAGTCAAGGATCAACACTGCACAGCTTTCACTCGCTGGCGTGAGCTCAGAGATGTCGCTATGTGCTGATCCTCATGGGAAATGTGGTCTTTCTTCAGCCAAAACAATGCAACTTTTGTCCATATGGCACCACCATAATCAACGAAAATTGAAAGTTCCTTAGTGTTGCTTTAAAGGCAACATATAAAGGAAAATATACTTTGTAATTATATGAGTCGCTCTATGGTAGTTGTGGCTTCACACATTTGCAGTCTGGATGATGTGCGGTGTACATCTGCTCCATTAGTCTTCAATAACAGCCCCGCTTTCAAAAAAAAAACTAAAGAAATAAAAAGCTTCTTAATGGGTTGGAAAAGTTTCTAAATATAGTGAAAAATGTGTTACATTGGCAGCGCTAACTGTAGCGACTCTCTTAGTCGAATGGCCTATCGCCCTCCCTGGTCGTCATGGTAACTAAAGCTGGAAAAAAAAAACAGCCACCCAAAATCGTGTGAGTTAAATTAAAAGTGCGACAAGTGGAAATTAAGTTGTAATTCCTCTTGATATAATTATTAATCCTTACTTTGACTGAATAGTGTTAACGACATGGTAACGTTTTGAAATTCTGTGATGTGTGTGGGAGCACAATTTCTCTTTTTGAATATGCCCAACGTGACGTCATCCATCGTTACAGACTGTCTGCTTCGCACAATTTGCTCTCGTTAATGAATATTATCAATATTGAGAGTGATTGGATTTTAGGGCCCTCCTATTATATAATATCAGGATTATGCAAATATACTCACCTTTGCCTTTCAATCACTCCAACATAGAGCTTTCTGTTAATCTTTTTTTTTTTTTTTTTTTTTTTTTTTTTTTTTTTTTTATACACACAAGGGTTACTCATGTAAAGTGGCCCAACAAGTCTTACATAACAGTTGCCTTGCCTTCCACAGCAGTTTCATGAATAATGTGGTGATGAACTTTGCCTGCAATTTTAGTTTCTGCATGCTTTGGAAATGGACTTTGACCTAAGCATATTAAATGATTGTAACAGTTCCTCTTACAGGAAAATGCCACAAATAATGGAATATTTTGCTCCCAAACAGTGTCTTAATGTTATTTATTTATTTATTTATTTATATATTTTTTCAATTCTGCAGATATCGAACATGAGTGGAGGGGACCATTCTACTTCATCCAGGCTGCAGACCCCCAGCTCGGCCTGATGAAGGCGTGGCGAGAGGGCGATTCCAAAAGTGGGGGAGATGAATGGACAGAGGAAGTTGAGCTCACCAAACAAGCGGTGGAAGCCATGAACCGGTTGCGTCCCCGGCCGAGGTTTATGGTGCTGTGTGGCGACCTGGTCCATGCCATGCCAGGTAGTACAAAATTCATTCTAACTATTATTGATGATGATTGGTTGTTTCTATGCATGAAGCATTTCTGCATCTGGTGTTAGTTGGCATGTCAACTTCCGTTCAACATGTAAATGCATAATAACAGCATCAGACACTTGATAAAAAAAAATTTGAGTTGGCACAATCTGGACAGTATTGCCTTAGTGCAGTGGTGTCCAAACTTTTTCATTTGAGGGCCACGTACAGAAAATCAGAGGGACGCAAGGGCCACATCATGTTATTTTAAATTAAATTGTACAAATAATGTATTTGTGCTTTTGCATATTTAGAAAAATGCTACAGTTATATAAACCAATTTATTTGTAATAT
Organism: Festucalex cinctus; assembly: GCF_051991245.1. Lineage (NCBI taxonomy): Eukaryota > Metazoa > Chordata > Actinopteri > Syngnathiformes > Syngnathidae > Festucalex > Festucalex cinctus. The sequence continues at coordinate 6,985,761 of NC_135427.1, forward strand.
GGAAGTAGGGTTATTATTTATAGTTTTGGAATTTTTTCATTTTAGTTTTTATTTTGTTTTGAGTTTTTTTTTTTTTTATGTAGTTAGTTTTGATTATTTTTCAGGGTGGTTCTGTTAGGTTTTTTTAAAAATTAGTTTTGGTACTTTAATGCTTAGTTTTAGTTTATTTAGTTTCAGTATTAGTTTTAGTTTTTAGTTTTTGTTTTTTGTTTTGTTTTAATGTGTATTACTCGTGCGCAACAGTTAAAAAACACCATGGGCGGGACGTCATTATTCCGGTTTATATTACAATAAATCTACTAAAAATCATCCCCAAAGACTCATGCATTAAATTAATTACCAAAGACTAAAACGAAGGACATTTTTGCTGTAATTATAGTTTTATTTTAGTTCGTTTTGTAAACATAAAATGTAGTTTCAGTTACCTTTCAGTGACCTGTTTTCTGAAGGTGAGCTGTGATTGGTTGCTACCTGAGACCTGCGCAACTGTGATTAGTATGAGCTCTCTTTTTTTTTTTTTTTTTTTTTTTTTTTTTTAACAATATTGTGATATTTTTTAAATATTGCCAACCCCCCCCATAATATCGTGATAATTATCGTATCGTGACCTTCATATCGTGATAATATATAATATTGTATCGTAATGTTTGGATATCATTACATCCCTATATTTTGCATATGGAAATACAGGAATGTGCCTTTTTTTTTTTTTTTTTTTTCCTGTTTTGCTAATTATTAACGATAATTGATCATTGATTTCTGTTGGTCGCAAATCTCTTCTGTGGCCTTTTAGGAATAGTTACATGTCGCTTATGTACAGTGGGTGAGATTGGACGTGAGTGTTCTTAAGAAAGCTGGAGAATAAATACATCCTCACGACAACCAGCAATCCACAACGGCGGTAAAGCCTTCCCAGCGGATATAAAGGCGTATGGGCAGTAAAAACAAGATAGTAGCATCACTAGAGGAGCTGGCAATTATTGGCCTCATGTTGGAAGACTTCACGTCAACTCACAGATGCCAGCTGTGTGAGTTTGAACACGGCGGAGTTCCTTTCGTCCGACCAAATGATACTCAAGTGGCCCCAAGAGCGTCATTCGGGACCTCGGATTGCCTCACAAAATGCAGCGCCTATTTCATAGCGCCTGAAATGACTCCCCCAAATTGCTGTTAACTGTTTCGAAACACAAGCTGCGCTTTGACTGATCCGCTCTCCCTTTCGCCATTCAAATTGTACATGACAAAAATGATAAGGAATCAAAAGAAAGGTTAACCGGTGAATTTTAAACATGAGATGTGAAAAGGTGTCAGTCTTTCATACAAGTGTTGATAACAAGCAAGACATTTCGAGGTGGTTGATGCAGGGAGTGAAGGCCTTGTGGGGCCGATTAAAAGATAGACTGGACATACATGCGCACAAATTATTGTTAATGCAACATTCCCTGGCTTGCATTGTTCAGATCGAATTAACTGATTTGTGTTTAGGCGATGGGACGCGTCAGTGATGTAAGATATTCCATGCCAAGGAAGGTTTGAGCCTGAGCCTGCTCTGTTTCCCAGCCAGTCTGTCAACAACATCCTCCCTCATGACAGCAGCTGATATTTATCTATGAAAAAGCGCAGCCCTCCTGGCTATTCTCTGGAAGCTTTAGTTTCTATTCTGAAGAAGATTTCGGCTTTTGATCAGGCCAGATTAGCTGTGCTTTTTGCTTTGGTTACCGCTGGGAAGCAAAAAAAACAAAACAAAAACAAAAAAGTAAGTTCCGTGCCCTGTTTTTTAATATCATACTCTCAGACAAGAACAGTGTGTATTGATTTTAACCTTCTACTACATATTGTTCTCAGTAGGGGTGTGCCAATAAATCGATTCATAAAAGAATCGAGATTCTCATTTATGAATCGAATCGATATTAATATCCAAAAATCGATTTTATTTCAATTAGAAATGAAGAAGAATGGGAAAAGGCAGTTGTAGCCCACATGCTGTTTTTGTGGAAAAAGGCACTTACGATACAAAATTAATAAATGTTAAAAAAAAAAAAAAAAAAAGACACTTAACTTTTACTGCCACATATTATCAAAGAAAAACTTTGCTATGACGGAGGCTTTGATCATTGACGAAAAGAGATACAATGCTTCCATCTGCTGGACATAGTTTAGAGTGTTTTAGATTACACAACCCATTGACCAGGTAGCGCTGCACTTAGACGTTGCACTGGGAATAAAAAAAAAAAAAAAAAAAAAAGTTTAGTTGACGTTATTTAACGTTTATGGCAATATACGTGGTGATTTTACTGATCGTTATTAAACGTTTTTGGCGGTCAAAGCGTTAATGTCTCTTGTCATTTTGTAGACTGGAGTAGATCATGACAATGTTGTGCATATCTTTAAATTGAAGCAGAAATCATTTGTCAATCGAATAATTTTGAATCGAAAATCATTTGAATCGAGAATCGATTCTGAATCGAATCGTGAGACAGTCAAAGATTCCCAGCCCTAGTTCTCATGCATATTGGTCATCAATTCATGTCTCCAGTCCTGTTCAAGGCCAAAGTAGAAATGCATTGTTGGGAATAACCACAATGTATCCCCCACTGAACATCCAATCGATTTTGTGCGTTTCAATCCACTCGCAACCATCGTTCTCACCCTGCCACTGTAAGTCTCTCTTTCCGCCACACAATAACGCAGTCATAGAAATGGTTAAAGTATTTATGAACTGTGTGTTCAACAAACAAAAAAAGCTGCAAGCCATCCACCACTGCAAACTACCTTCGCATGATAATGAGGGAGCGAGCACAAGGTGCCTGTCTGGCCCTGAGCAGTGCACATATAAAGTGAGTCGAGAGGCAAATCCATCCGTCTCTCGCTACTCTCGTTACTTTCATTATGATCTGAAAATTAGGCGGGCTATTCATATTTTTCATTAGTGTATGCATGATATCATTTCCTCGTAGGTCCCTTCCTTGCTAAGGGCTGGCCGACCCTGCCTAAGTCGCGCCAAACTGTTTACATTGGCGAATGAATGGCTGTTGCCAGGGGAGTGAGCCGTCAACCACCGTTGTCAATGCTGCTTGCCTGTTGGTGACAGGAAATTGGCAACTGTCTTTCTGTTCTCACATATTTCTCTCTCTATATATCTCCTTTGGCTCAGTCTGACATCTTCTCTCGACTTCTTCCCTCAATCTCGAGTAAACAGCTGCTGTTTACTATCTCTTACCTTATTTTGACATCTGTCATTTAATGACACAAACATACCCTTGGGATCCTGCTTCTCATCTGTCTTTTCAGTGCGTCCAAAGGATCGAATTGAGTCCAAAACAATGATGGCATTCTCCGGGAAGGAAACAGAAAAGCAGACTGATGACCTTTGTTCACAAGCTACAGTGTCATTGACCCAAACCAAACTTGAATGTCACCCGTATAATTGAACTGTTAACGCAAATGGAAACAGTGTGGAGGATTGACCACAGACGATAGTTTTTATCAAAATCGAGGCAGTGATGTCGGGAGCTTCAATTAAAATCGAGAAGGATCCAGTTGTCAGAGTTTTCAAAGGTTCGGAGCTCAAAATTTTTTAGATTACCTTTCTTTCAGTTCGTGTTTTGTCGTGCTAAAACACTTTGGTGATCAAATCGACAAACCGACACAACTTTGTATGCAGCATAAATGCAGTTGAAGGCTGATGAATACGCAATACAAAAGTACTGACACATAATAGAACAGAATAGAATACAAGGTCGTTTTTAGTCTCGCATTGGGAATTTTTTTTTCCAATTCATTTGTATCAAATAATTAAAAGCCCAAAAGTATATGTACAACAAATCAGGCAACAAGACAGAAGTGAATGAGAGTAAGAATGTGACAATACATGAATAATAAGTACCAGTCGGGCTGGGAGATCATTCAATATCAATATGGATTGTGGTTGTCAGGTCATCATTATCAATAGAAAATACGAATGTTTGTTTGATTTGAAAGGAAATCTGGATCTGCAAGGCCTCCAACCGTTATAAGTACAGTTATAAATTATTAGCACAAAAGCGTATTTTGAGTGTATAAGACCTTTTTTTTTTTGTAGCCTTGTCTGCCAATTGCTCGCCTGCTGAAGCTGAACAAGCTGCCGAGAAGAAGATGTGCGCGCACGCACGAGCGCGTGGAATACGTGTGCTGAATCAAAGTGTGGCCTGTTAGAAAGAAGAATCGTATCTTTTGATACGATGATATTGTGCAAACTAACATGACTAAAATACCTCCGGATAAAAAGCCTGCTAAATACAGAGGAAGAGCGTGTGCTGCTTTCATTCATTCCTAAATGCAGCCTATATAATTAGCAGCTCCTCAATATTGATATTTAAAAGTTACATTTATACAGTGAAACAAGTGTTTAGAAGGGTAGGAACCGTAATGGCTTAATGACCGTTTACTCCCTTTTCACTTCCTGTATGTGTTGATTTGATTTGATTTGAACCTATTTTCAAATAGTGGATGCCTTGAAAGCTTTGGGTCTTGGGGTTGATTTTTGGGAATTGGGTGCTCATGTTATCTAATTGGATCATTCGTCGATTTGCAGGCAAGCTGAGCCTCTATTACCGCTTTCAAACTGATTAATTGAAGCCATGTAAAGATTTAAGAGCTCAGGATGAAGCAGAATTGAGAGCCTGTAAGGAAACAATACGTTTATCATATCATGTTTTGGCTTTATTGTGCTCCCCGTCCTCTGCAAGAATATCAATGTTTGTCAGCTGCTACAGATGCCCCAACACAACTTTTGTCTTCTCAACTGTGAAAGGAACTCGCTCTGACCACTTGTATGTGCGTATTTGATTTTTTTTCCAGTCTTCAAAGCGCCATGGGTGAAGATGGGAATGTTGATCGACTAGTAGATCAAAAGCTTCACCTACAGGCTTAGATCCCTCTTCATCCTTACAGTCCAGTGAAGCCTTTGCATTAGTGCTGATATCACACAAGTTTGATCCAGCTCGCTCGCAGTTCTCGCATCAATTTGACGCCACTTGCAAAAAACTCACACGTGGAAAAAGTGTCTTTGCTCTCACAGCATGTACTATTGACAGCTCAAGATGCATTTATGATAGCAGCTAGTAGGCTTTTGGTGTTGGGTTGACTTTGTAAACATTTTATGGTCTCTATATCACGGATTTTAACTCATTCACTCGCCGCCATTTTCACAGAAGCAATCCCGTTCGCTCCCGGCTGTTTTACTGTTCTATTGCTATAAAAACACAGAACATATCAAAAGAAAGATGAAAGTCTCTTCTTTCATCAGGAAAAAAAAGTATGTTTCTATCTGTTTCCGTTTTGCAGCAATTAGCATTAGAAGAGAGCTAAGTAATTGAGCTTTTTTCTAGATGGCCCTTGTTGATCTTTGCTCTGCTGCCACCTGCTGGCCGTTTGTGTAATAAGTACCATTTCTGCAACCGTCCTTTGCAGTTGAGAGGCTGCATCAAAGCCTTCTGTATGCTCTAGCATAAAAAACAAACAAAACAAAAACGTATAAATACGTCTTTGGGACACTTAAAACATAAAAAAAAAACGTATTTACACGTTATTGGGAGCAAATTAGTTAACCTATTGTCGTTAGATTCCCTGTGATAAATGGTGGTAAACTGAAAACTAAACTAAAGCAACAACTCATAAATAAAAGTTAAAAACGCTCGATTTTCTAATATTTTGTAGGTCCAATGGACCTAGAGAGTTATCCCCAGAATATCCCTGTTTCCGTTATTGCTCATCCTTATTGCCAGGTGAATCAAGGTGTCTCAAATGGAGATTAATGGACTCCTGAATGAGGGTGACTCATAGATGGACGTGTTATTTCACTGCTGTAGTGGCGGCAGACAGCTTGGAGGTGCGAGGAAAGGAAACAGAAGGCACCACAGCTTCTTAAAACCCTCCATCTGGTGTATGGCTTGAACTGATGTTTATTCACATTCAGTCTTCCGGAGAACCTTGATGCTGGCTTCATGGCACCGTCAAAAACACAACTATTTTTTTTATTTTATTTTTTTTAACAACTTAGCTGCTCTTTTTGAGAAATTGACAATGACATACACTATGATGGACATTGGACAATGTATTTGAGAAAACCTTTGATTCACTTAATTAATCAGTCAGGATCTGCCTTGGCCCCTCATTTCCCTTAAATCAATTAAAATTGCAATTTAAAAATCTTTTTTTTTTCCCCTCTGCAAAATTTTACAATGTACTGTTTGATTTTGTGAATTAAAAAAAAAAAAAGCAGGAACTGGTGCACTATCTAAAGAAGGAATTAAACTCGTGGATTTTGCTATCTCTGAATGTGAGCTAGATACCTTCCAATAATTACAGGGTACATTGGAAAAATATTATTCCCCTGTGGAGTCAATACATCGACATGTTATGCTGACTTGAGTGAATATGCTGAATTGCTCTATTTAAAATCCAAACGGGCGTAACAGTGGGGGTAATTACAGAAACGAGCACGTCCAACACTTGCCTCAGCATTGCAAATGACAACCTGCGCATTACACCCCATCTTCCATTCCAGCTTCAGGAGTGTGACAACCGCTGCTGTGTGGCTGGAATTATAGCAGTGGCCAGATAGTATGATGGTGAAGTGATGCATTTATGTAGTTAGGACTGTCGCCAATGGGATGTGGTACTATGGGAAGCTTCCGGGTGGCATCTTAATCACATTACCACCTCTTAATTGAAGAAACCTAGCTATATTCTAATGCCAATTGCTGTAAAACTTGCCGCCCTTTGCCCTTATAGCCTTTTTATGAATTGAGCAAAGTTGCCCCTTTTTTTTTTTTTTTTCTCATCTGCAGGACACCCTTTCAAAGAGGCTCAGGAGCGAGACCTCAAGACGGCGTTGAAGGGGACAGACCCTTCTATCCCGCTCGTGTTCGTCAGTGGCAATCATGACCTTGGAAACACCCCGACCCCTAGCACAGTGGAACAGTACTGCACTTCATGGGGGGATGACTATTTCAGCTTCTGGGTAAGCAGCGACAGCTCATATTTTGTATGATATATTTTACAACTACATACAGTTGCAGTCCGAATTATTTAACACCCATTTTAAATGACTGTACATGTACAGTATTAGTATTACGTAATAGTCGAGAACTTTTCATAGATGGTCAGTTCCAATAAATAGTGACCACTTGCAAAATAATTGTGTTGAACTGTCATACTTTGCAAAGTTACAATGATGTAATGATGTACAGACATCATTATCATAAAAGTTTTAGTGAATGTTTCAATATTTTATGATTTATGATAGCAATAGATTATTTCTATTGGTACTTTCTATGGAAAAATGTTTCTAAACGTTGAGAAAAAAAAAGAGATAAGTTATTGTTTGATAATTATGATGCCATCTCTTTCACTCAGCGTACTATATTGTTTTAGGCTAATGTGCAACACTTGTAGCATGTAGCATATAATAACTGTCACCTGTTTCTGTTTTCAGATTATAATTTGTGCTATTTTTGTCCCGTTCGGGTTTAATGAAGGTTTAATTTTGCTTTGACACTCATTGGAAATTGTTAATTGTGCTTGTGCAGGAAACGAAATGAGTTGTCTGCACTTTTACCTCTCCACTGACTTGAGCTATCAAAATGCAGATTAGCTGACGTCATCAACGTGACATTTAAATGTTTATCCATTTGTTCCTCCAATATTAACCACTGATTGGTTTTGACGGGATTGGATGAGTGATGGTTATCAAGAAAATCAATAATTGCTTCGAATGAGAATTTGTTCTTTTGGTTTGGTGCTGCGCTGCAAACTGTTTTGACATGTCTGTAGAAAATGTTTGGTTCATGCAGTTTTTATTTTATTTTTTTTAAACCAGCAGAAACGGTGTTGATTCAATCTCAGCTGTAGTTGAAACACAAACAACAGTTAATCCATGAACTGTATTATCGATTGAAATATTTTGTTGTTTGCGCTGTCTTCAGGTGGGCGGAGTCCTCTTCCTGGTTCTGAACTCCCAATTGTTCTATGATGCTTCTGCATGCCCTCAGTTGAAGGAGGCTCAGGAAACATGGCTGGATGAGCAGCTGAACAAAGTCTCGTCTTCCTCTGTAAATTTTGCCCCCCCCCCCGCTGCTTAATGTCAGATTCAGATATTCATTGACAGTAGAATCGTCATAAGTTTGTCCTTCCTTGTTCAGGCACCCAAACACATCCTGGTGTTCCAGCACATTCCTCTGTACATAAAGAAGCCTGATGAGGATGATGACTACTTTAACCTACAGAAGGAAGTCAGACAAAACCTGATGGACCGATTTAAGAGCGCTGGTAGGACTTTTCTGTTATTCTGCTCAGTCTCACGAGGACTAAAATGATCAATTAATTTTATTGACGTTGACAACTTTGTGATTTTGGTCATTATAGTTAGCATTTTTTTCAGCTTTTTTTTTTTTTTTTTAATTCATTCACTGCCATTGACGGAAAAAGACGTCAAATGATGCATTTTTTTTTGCTGGTCTGGCAATGAATGTGTTAACTCTTTGACCGCCAAAAACGTTTAATAACGATGAGTAAAATTACAATGTATGCCGCCATAAACGTTAAATGATTTAAACTATTCTTATTATTATTTTTTTTAAATCAATGGGCAGCGCCATGTCTAAGTGCACCACTGCTTGGTCAATGGGTTGTGGAATCAAAAACACTCACTAACTATGGCCAGCAGATGGCAGCATTCGATTTTCAGTGTTCTGCCGGTGTATGAAATTACAATGAAACATGACAAAATTTGAGGAAATAGAACTTTTCAAGGATGATGTAAATGGTCAAAGCCTTTGTCATATTAAAGTATTTTTTTGTGGCAGTAAAAGAGTTAACACACTTTTCCTGTTCGGCGATTTGCAGTTGGGTGGATCTCGATGCCTTGTTATGGGGGAACAGTTTTGCCATGCCAAAGCAGAGTCATTGTTTGTAAAATTAGATTTTGATCCCTGCATCTCACAGTGACGTCAGGAAACTTGATTGAGAATGATTTTATTGTTTTGTTCTCTGGCTGGCGGGTTCTTGCCAAAATGAAGGAGCTAAGTCTTATTGTAAACCACTGTCTCATGCCGTACTATCAAATATAATACTTTAAGATGATTTTAGACATCTGTAAAGTGGTTTTAACTATTTTGTGTTAATACTTTGTAGCTTCTTAGCTTTGTGTCGGCGCTCTTCAATGCCAGCATATCTAAAGCGCACTTAAGATTCTTTGCCCAGGAGGAATCATCCGCAGCTAAAACCACAGGAGAGGATTACTTTTTCCGCGCACAGGACAGCCACAATTGATTTCAATAATGGCTTCCTTAAAGTCATTCCTTCTTCAAATTCCATTATTATGGACTTAATAATAGTCTGTAACTGCTACAGAACACTGAAGGATGGTAAGTCTTGACGCACAAACTTGCTTGTCACACTTATTGGTCCAATTTTTACACGGCTGATTGACGGGGCCTCTTATACAGACACAATCGCAATCATTCATCAAGGAGGAGAACATTAACGAAATTACCCATCCATTATGTCCGCATGCATTTGCCTTGTTTTGGTCTGATGACCGTTTTTACGTGATCGATTCCCCCTTCAAACAAACGGTAGTTAATGGTTAGAAGGTGCAACCCTCATTTTATATGCGAAAAACAGGGTATGACTGGAATTGCATTTCTCGAACATGTCGAACGCGTCCTTTGTCATCCATGCATGTCCTGACAGCAGTCATACATTCATAATGCATATGGAGTAGGACATGTAATACACACAGTTCATATGGTGATAAATATGTCTTCACGTCTTATGAACACCAAAGTCCTCTGATTGTTTTCTTTAACATCACCACATGGTTAACGTGTAAGTAAAATGTTTTATTGATTTAATGTTTCGAAATCTGGCAAACAATGACATTTTCCTTAAGTAATAATAGCTTTTGTTTAATTACTGCAAAAAAAAAAGTAATCTGGATATTTTACATTCAAATACCGGAATTATCATGTATGGTTTGAGATGGCACAAAATTATACTTTTACTGGCCATAATGAATGTCCAGCAGGTGCTGAACTTCATATTTCATCTTTCCGGTTCTGCCAGCATTACATTATTCAGTGGTTGTATTCATGAATTAATTTAGAATGGTTAACATCTGCGTAGCGATGCATCCAAGAATTTATCTAATGACTAATACATAAATTTCACGTTTAGCACCATTATGAATCAGATCAGTTTCTATCTGTGTTATAAACTGTAACCTTTTTAAGATAACAATTATGTAAAAGACATTAGGCCAAGATTGCTGCATTGTTAAATATTAGGGGGGGGAGTGTGGATTGTAGTGTTTATAGTCTCGTCTGGGTGCTAAGGGACTGTTTGTTCTAGTTTCATTCATGCTAAATCATATCTCTCTGGACATATAATGGTTATGATAATTTACCTCCCATCTTACCCCATTGTGTCGCGTTATACATGCATCATGTCCCTCCCATGTGTGCGTTCTCACCGCTGCACCCAATGATCTGCGTCCTCCAGATGTGCTCTTGCACTCTGGTGAACAGTACTGTCAATGTGGTAAAGGGCGGCATCATTAACCTCACATGCACGCACACACCTTTAGCCATTAGCCAGTAGTACCGGTCGTCTTTGTCTGGTTGGTCGGAGTGAGCAGTTACACCACGGGACTGTTGACTGCATTCCAACTCATATGAACTCATTCACTCGCCGCCATTTTCACATTTCGCAATCCCGTTCGCTCCCGGCTGTTTTACTTGATTTTGACTGATTTTGCAAGGCCCACAGAATATTGTGTTCTATTGCTATAAAAGCATGGAACCTATCAAAAGAAAGGTTAAAGTCTCTTCTTTCATCAGGAAAAAAAAAGAATGTTTCTATCTGTTTCCGTTTTGGAGCAATTAGCATTAGAAGAGAAAAATTGTAAGTAATTGAGCTTTTTTTTTTCTACATGGCCCTGGTTGATCTCCTTTGCTCTGCTGCCACCTGCTGGCCGTTTTTGTAATAACTACCATTTCTGCAAACGTTCTTTGCAGTTGAGAGGCTGCATCAAAGCCTTCTGTATGCTCTAGCATAAAAAAAATAAAATAAAATAAAAACGTATAAATATGTCTTTGGGACACTTAGAACATTAAAAAAAATGTATTTATACGTTATTGGGAGCAAATGAGTTAATGATACGCTGTCTGTGTTATGACCCTCTGTTGGACTAGTAAGTCATCACACAGTCCCTTTTTTTTTATTTTTTTTTTTTTATTGCACTTGCCGCAGGTTGAGATGTGACAGTAATTTATTTGATATAAAATTTTGCCTTTCCTTTTGTAGCACTTGATGTGTTTTCTTTATGAACGTTTAATCAAGCCATATGTTCAGACTTGAGTTTCAAGTTGTAGTTGGTGTCATCCGTCAAGTACTGTTTGTTAGCACCATTCCCACACTGATCAAATGACCCCCAAAGGAAGTTTCCCATTGTTCCCGAAGGCGCTTTCACGCCGCTTCATCACCATCATACCTGTAATCACTGTAAATAAAGCTCCCTTCGGCTTTACTGTTGTTGCACTGAACTTCTCAGTGCACTGTGTGCAGTTTACAGCATTTTTGTTGCTGTAAGCAGAAGTCAGTACGACGTGCACAAAGTTTTCTGTCATATTTGTCGAGTAAGTTTGATACACTTCTTCTTGATGAATAGTGAAACCCCCGTGGCTGGGGACCGGCGTGTCCTATTCAAGAGGCAATTGGAGTAGCAGGAATCCCACTCGTGCTCTCAGCCTCTCCTCTCGCCCTACAGTAGAGGAGATGGAGGACTGTAATTAGATTCATATGCCCTCCACTACTCCACCTTCACTTCCTCCACTGAGAGTTTCTACTCCTCATCCAGAATATTTTCATCACACAAGCACGGTTAAATTGGTTTATGTACAGACTGGCAGTATATTCTTCTCTCATATGAGTAAAAACTGAACAAAAACAATGGCACAGCTGAGAAAGTCATCGGGATTCCCAATATTGCTAGCTTCAAAGTTTGTAAACAATGTGACGCAATTTAAAGGGGCGGGGCTTAGCTGGAGGCGAAAACACCTGAGTGGCGTGCGGTTCTAACACCGCTCAGCATATTTTCACAGGAAGTTCACGTCGGAAAGGACGTGGAAAACGGCCATTTGAGTTAATATGTGAGTAAACTGATGAAAATAGAATAGAATAAACAGACAACCAGCGATGTTTACTCCTAGCTGCACTTCGTTGCGGTTGTTTTTTGCCGTCCAGTAAACACCGTGATGTCATCGTGACGTAGGCCATGAAGGGGTCCATGGAGTCGTATATACATTAGCCAATTAGTGTTGAAGATAAGCCGTCGAGTCTGTTTCTCTTCCTTTGTCGCGCACTCTCTTCTCATTGGGTCTTGTTATCAGCAAGGGTCTTCCACTTTTCAAAAGAGAGGCTACATTTATCACCCAGAAGGGATTTGATAAGAGGCCACAGCTAAGCCTTTAACGCCGTTGTTTTAATGGTGACATTGAGCAATGCTTGTTTTTTTTTTTTGCTGTAGATTATCTAGGAGAGTATCAAGGAGAGTATCTGTTGTGTCCTCGTGCTTCAAGCAAGACTTGAGATTAGCAACGCACTGAGCCTATAACATTCGGCCCGTGGGCCAAAATTGGCCCGCTGCAATTTAGATTTGGCCCGCAAGATGACGCTAATGGAAAAAAAACCTGTCCCAATATAGTCAAGGTATTAACTCATTCACTCGCCGCCATTTTCACATTTCGCAATCCCGTTCGCTCCCGGCTGTTTTTCTGGATTTTGACTGATTTTGCAAGGCCCACAGAATATTGTGTTCTATTGGTATAAAAGCTTGGAACCTATCAAAAGAAAGATTAAAGTCTCTTCTTTCATCAGGAGAAAAAGTATGTTTCTATCTGTTTCCGTTTTGCAGCAATTAGCATTAGAAGAGAGCGAAGTTTAATCGGTTTTCACAAATCTATTTAAAATTGTAAGTAATTGAGCTTTTTTTCTAGATGGCCCTGGTTGAGCTCCTTTGCTCTGCTGCCACCTGCTGGCCCTTTGTGTAATAACTACCATTTCTGCAACCGTTCTTTGCAGTTGAGAGGCTGCATCAAAGCCTTCTGTATGCTCTAGCATAAAAAAACAAAAACAAAACGTATTTACACGTTATTGGGACCAAATGAGTTAAAAGTTCCTATCGTCGTGGTCTTGTTATGCTGCAAAAATAATGAGCCGTTTTGCTTAAAATGTCTTTTTTGTTTGACGATATCGCATTCAAAGACCGCATACAGCCTGGTCACATGTCAGAGGAAGTGCAATGATTGACACTGACTGACACATGTGACTTTCATCGATTGACACTATCAGTGCACTTACCTGCCCAAACCAGCCGCCCCCCACCCCAATTTCAGTTCAGTCTTGGAACAGATCGTTTGCTACCTGAGGTTTCACTGTACAGTAATCACCTCAGATTAGTTTTACTTTTGCATATGTTCCATCTTGTTTAATTAAGAGAGACGTGTATCACTTAGTAAATTGAGGAGGATTCACCACCATGTTCCAAATTGCCCAAAGTCATGTATGCCATGCAGACTTTTTTTTTCATTTCCTAAGCCCCTTTTGTGTGTCTGCGTGGCTGTTTGTGTGTAACCGGAGGACGTACAGTCGGAAAAGGGATGCTTGGTGATGACTGGTGATTTATGGGAGGCTGCGGCTGGAAGATGCCTCAACACACTGCATCAGTTTTGCTTCCCTCTGTCATGCAAATTACCAGAACCATTTCAGATTTGTAATAATATCGCCGCACTTTGATGACAATGTCTCGTCTGCACAAGCGTACGCTTTGCATAGGATAGGAGGACCGCGTTGACGGAAAATGGCTTCTTCTGTAATAATTCAAAAGGAGGGTTGTTTTGGTTGCAAGAAACTCAAAGCGCAATTAGTCAATCCCATCTTGTAGCCGGCAAATCAATGACCAACAGATAAAAGGGAGATGAATTAAAAGGGCTGCATGGAAGAAAGGCTTGCAATCAAACATAATTAGATTCATGAAGGTTGTTTTTTGTTTTTTTTTGTTTTTTCTGTTCCTTTAATCTATCCTATCATTTGGTAGTCATTGTCTGCAGGGACAGTACAGCAAAGAGTGTTTACGATTATTGAACGGTCTCAGCAATTGTGTAAAACATGGCTGCAATCAGCCCTGTACATAACAGTCAGGGGGGGATACATTTTAATATTTTAAATGTACTTTGTTCTCATTTATGTAAAATTTCTCACCCATCCGAGAATTCAATTTGACTGCATGTCATGCCTCCCCTCTCCCTTCGCATTCTGTATGTTTTCATTACTGTGGCTGCTTACTGTGGACTTTTTTTTTTTTTTTTTTTCTAAATGCACAAACAGCTCTCTCCCTCTTACTAGTTAAAGCAAAGGCCAGTCCCCACGTGGGCGTCTTCATCATAAAAGCAAAGCACAAAAGAAGCGGGACTGTTTTGTGGCTCACCGGTAAACAGGATTTCCACAGAGACCCAGACAAGGACCAGGAATGATCAGCATAGCGTGTGCACGTTTTCATTCGGGTCGCTCAGCAAGAAAAGTCTTGTGGAGACACATAAACTGTACTCGCGTCGTCCTGTAGCAAGAACCGATGGTTGTATGGCGCATTTCACAGCACGTAATTGTGTTTTTCATGCCGTCGTCAGTAAATGAGAACAATTATTATTATTATTTTTTATCCTTGATGCAGCTTGGTTGACTACAGCAGCGACTTGAACGTTTACTTTAAAGGTTTGAAGTCCCAGAGGGCCCGCCCACACCAACTGCGCCGCAAAGGCACTTTGATAACAATGCACAGAAAGTGATGTATGCCGGGGAGATGAGAAATGATTTGTTTCGTATTTTGTCTTTGTCAAATCCGAGGCTATTTTCCCAGTAGGGGGCCAGCTGTCATTAACCTTGAGGCAGAGGTAACTTATAGCAAAGCATCAAAGGCCACCCGCGGCGAGCCGTTCAATCCTGCAGAGAATTATAGCAGTCGACGTAGCTTTTCGGACTGTCTGCAAATTCCAGAAGCCTCATCAATTTAATGGTTCAACTATGTAGAATGGAACATTTGACCAGAAAGTAGACTAGACGGTTGAACAATCCTAATTTGATCAGCCTCATCAACTGAACAGCAATGCATTATTAATTAATACATTATAAATAAATAAATAAATAAATAAATAAATAAGACTTGCGTGATGGAAAGCTGCATTTGTCACAAATTTCCATTACAAAAAGCTACATTCTTATGTTGACTACCTTCACTTCATTGCAAGCAAATCAGAGCTCACCTGCGCATGGCTTCAATATTCATAAAATGTGCGAGCTTGTTCCAACAGAGCTCCGGAGAAGAATTACGCAGATAAACAACAATTTCTCATCCCTCGTTCAAAGTAAAGTTTGTTCCACGCATAATTCCGCATGGCCAGTGATTACACCACAGTGACACGACGGCGCCGCTGCGGGGCGAAGCCGACCTGCGCCGCTCTGATGAGAATGCAGTTTGTAATTGAAAATAAATTGAAAATCCCGACTCCCTAATGCGTGTCCCCGTTTTGTTAGAATATTTCAGCGTAAGGCTGAGAGATCTTTC
Source organism: Festucalex cinctus (assembly GCF_051991245.1). Classification (NCBI taxonomy): domain Eukaryota; kingdom Metazoa; phylum Chordata; class Actinopteri; order Syngnathiformes; family Syngnathidae; genus Festucalex; species Festucalex cinctus. The sequence continues at coordinate 7,001,422 of NC_135427.1, forward strand.
ATCGGAGCTTTCTTTCCCTCCCACTTTCTTTCTCGTCTATACCATTACTGTCTTAGGCGATATTAATAATTGCGCTAATGCTCCGTGAGCGTCAAGTAAACATCACTAACCGAAGAAAGAAAGCAGCAGGGCGTCGTTCTAAGCACGCTCTGTACTTGTAAGTGAGCTATTTAAATCCACATCTCCACAATGTAGCATTGAGTCACTCAGTGTTGGCCTATTTTGGTCATAGTGCTTTGAGGTGTTAATCATTTCTTTCTTTTCTTTTTTTCTTTTTTTTTCATTGTCAGTAGGATGACGAAAGGACATCAAGGTCAGACGTGCTGTGAATCAAGTGGCACTGTAAAAAAAAAATATTAGCCTATCTTATCAGATATGGAACATCAGCCCACATACGTAATAAATAAAAAGCAAAAGAAGCGAGTTTGTGATACCGGTTTGCACCTCTCCCACTCCAGGGGTGAAGGCGGTCTTCTCGGGCCACTACCACCGGAACGCGGGCGGTCGCCACGGCGGCCTCGACATGGTCGTGAGTTCGGCCATCGGCTGCCAACTGGGCGAGGACGTGCACGGCGTCAGGGTGGTGGTGGTGACGGCCGACGGCGTGGTCCACCGCTACCACAGCCTGGAGCGCATGCGAACGGCGGGGATGGACGAGGACCTCAGGAAACTTCTGCAGGCATGATGGTCTACAGCAGGGGTGTCCAAACTTGTTCATTTGAGGGCCACATTCAGGAAATCAGAAGGACGCAAGGGCCACATCATGTTGTGAAGAGAAATTGTGTTTAGTCCGAAAAATTGTACAAATAATTTATTTGCGCTTTTGCATATTTAGAAAAATGCTACAGTATATAAACCAATTTATTTGTAATATGGTAGTAGGATTATTATAATTTGGGAATTTTTTATTTTGTTTTGAGTTTTGTTTGTTTTTTAAATTTAGTTAGTTTTAATTAGTTTTTAGGGTAGTTCTGATTTTTTTGTTAGTTTTAGTTCTTTAATAAATGCTTAGTTTTAGGTTAGTTTCAGTGTTAGTTTTAGTTTTTTTTTTTTTATGTGTATTACTTGTGTGCAATATTTAAAAAACACGATGGGCGCGGCGTCATTATTCCGGTTGATATCAAAATAAATCTACTAAAAATCACATTTCAAATCATCCCCAAAGGCTCATGCATTAAATTAATTACCAAATACTAAAACAAAGGACATTTTTGCTACAATTATAGTTAGTTTTATTTTAGTTAGTTTTGTAAACATAAAATGTAGTTTCAGTTAGTTTTCTTCTTTTAAAAAGCATCTTCCTTTTTATTTTTATTTCGTTAACGAAATTGTTTTGGGAATTTTAGTTTTTATTTTATTTGAACTGAGTCAAATGCCATTTTCAGCATATGTCGCGGGCCACTAAAAAATGGACAGCGGGCCGCAAATGGCCCCCGGGCAGTAGTTTGGACACCCCTGGTCTACAAAGTCATCTTTATTTTTATTTTTTATTAAAATGTAAGAACATGAATTTTTCATGTCCTACCGTTGTTACCGTATCAACAGATTTTGCAATATTGCAAAGTGGATTATGAAACTCTCGACTGCAGCTCTCCTTACCTTTCGGCATCGACATGGTTGTGTTTCAGTCGCCCTTCAATGTGGTTCTTACACTGTAGAACTTTTTAGCCAGCCAAGCTGGCTGAGAAACTCTGAGTGGTTATTATGTAAACTAGCCGTTATGTAACAGCAACACACGTTATTTTGAGGCATTTATTTGACCACAAGTCAACTGATGTATGGAACTCAAAATTTAAAAAAAGAAAAAGAAAAAAAAATTGGTGACGGCAAGGTAAGGTAAGACTTAATGAAGAGTGATTTTTAACATTCTTATACAACAAGCTAATTGCTAAAAACGTAAAACAGTAAATTGTATAAGCTGAACCAACAGTTTATGTATATGATTCAGACTTGCAAAGGATGAAAATCCATTGATTTAATTGGCCAATATTAGCTCGTGCGTCGTCAAAAAGCTGACAATTTTTTCCCATTTTTTTACCCACACATAACACAGAACAACAAAAGTTAAAAAAAATGATATTCAAACATCCCCACCCCCAAAACCTTCATTTTTTTTGCTGAATTTTCTCAGTTGTAAAGTTAAATATACTCAAGGACAAAGTAAACGATCAAATCTTCTGCCTGTAATTTATATCTTTATTGATATTAGATGTGATTGAATGCAGCTTTATTCTTTATATTATTATTATTATTATTTTTTTAAATCTATATTAGAATTAATCTGCCACTTAGTTTATCTGAATTTTATTTTGTCAAAGATTTAGATAAGATTTAATAAATAAATAAATAAAAATATATATCAGTCTGCTAGCTAAATGCTAACAAATGCAAAACACCATAGATGGGCAAAGGGAAATTAGCATTGATGGTAATTATAAACCTTCCATACTGTACATGGAGCGGCAACACATACAGACAGCTCACAGAGCAAGTTTCAATATTTTCTTTACTCTGTGGAAACAACTATTAATAGAGTTTACAAAGTCGGGGACTTCCTCTGAAATGCAAAACGTGAATATGTGCCGGCGTCTCGCTTGGCGACAGTCGGAGCTGTTGAATTTTTAATGCACCTGTAATGGCTTGGTTTTTCTGTTTTGTTTCCAAATTGTACAACCGTTAGGTGCGTTCCAATTTTAAGGTTGCACCATACTGTGAATTCTCCGTACAAGGAGTCGCTGACTACAAAATGTGCCACATTGGAGGCAAGACGTTGTCGTCATAAGTCGTGCTAAATATCGGTGCTGTTTATGTCATGGCATTGTATAATGTTGTGGCAACGTGAAGTGCAGCTACAAATAACAAGGTTTTGCAGCATAGTGCAATAATTGTAATAATAATAATATTTTTTTTTTAAAAAGCAATTAGAAGTAGCATGTTAATGTTGATAAATGTGATTGAGCCGTACCAAAGAAATGGGTTTATCTATGCAATGATGCCTCCTAGGGGTTGTGAGGTGCACTGAGATGATGATGATGATGATGATGAACCATTGTTGCTTTATTATTATGATTATTATTTTTGCCCATGATTGTGATAACTTGAAATGCTATGACACATGATTCAAATTTTTAGCATTTATCAATACGTGTATGGTTGAAGTGGACTCGTACAAACAAGCAGGAAAGATTTGGTAAGCTTTTTCATTTTTTTTATTTTTTTTTAATCATTTTAGCTATTGCACAGAGAAATGTTTTCTTATAATAGTTTGTGTCTGACTGATCTGTGCTAATCTTTCGCGTCTTGTTCACATTCTGAGCAAATAATCCCTTCTGAGTTAATTTGTTTTCTGTGCTGAGGATTATAATGCAATTTCTCATATTTTAAGGCTTGATAATGAAAACAGAGTCAGACGTGTTTTGTTTTTTTTGTATCCCTGTGATTGGATTTTCCGCCTGCATCTTGCAACACTTCATCTCATTTGAAGCGTCGTCGGAACACGGCATTAAGTGCGATCACGTTATTAAAGTATCAAATGAAAAGAGCCGAGTTCCGGGATAGTTTTGTGTAATTGACGGCGTTTGAAACGGTTTGAAGCTGAAGCCGTCTTGTTGTGCTGCAGTCTCCACCTCTACGAATATGCTGAAACAAACGTGCTTTGCCGTTCGCAAATGTTTCGGTTCAATGACACGCGCGGAGACTCGCACAATCACCCAGACGTGCTGAGATAGGGTTGTCATGGCAACCTTTTAGCAACACATCTGTGTTGTCTTGGAGAAACTGCCAGAAAGCGTGTACACGGGTTTGTGTCCATCCACTGTCTTGCTTGGTTTCATAGCTGATTTTTTTTTTTTTTTTTTTCCTCCCCCCCCATCAGCATCACTATCACTGACCTCATTTCACACTGACAGTTTCTGTCTCTTCCCTTCCAAAAATGTCAGCAGGTGATGGGCGGGTGAAGGGGGGAGGAATGGCTAATGAGCATGATGTGTGGAAGACCATCTCCTTCATTTCCTGCCTGAGGAACAACCGTACATGCTTTTTTTTTTATTTTATTTTTTTATAATATATATATACTTTCCTCATAGCCGAGCACAAATCACATTAATATCTTCACCCGGTGTTGTTGCGGCGTCACACGTTTGAAACGTAACGAAATGTAATGAATGACCGTGCAAACCCTGTGACCTGATTATAGTGATATTTTTATAATAAATGTTGGTTTTAATGTGATTACGACATTGTCATTTTTCTCTATTTAAGATGATTGCAATCTTTGTTCAGGTTTTCCGCGGGTCATTAAAAAGCATTCAAAGTCCTTGAATGGATTTGAGTCACTATAACACAATTTATCAATAATACACGTGTTAAAAAAAAATAAAAATATGTGCTGTATTTGTGGGTACTAGTTGTAATTTCCAATGAACAAACTGACCTGGAGTCCACAAGTTGCCTCATGTTCCAAATAACAATTGCTCTGAATTTGAAAAGAAAAATGTACTGTTCATCTCACTGACATCCAACATGAAGCACTAATGCCACCAAGTGGCATTTTATGGTTCAATAAAAATAATACAGTGCTGTATATTGTATGTGGAGCCTCAAAACCCAATACAGAGTCGTAGTTTTTCCATTGCCTCGCATCAGTATGTGTGCGGTGCCTCACCCTTGATTTTCAACCAATAGTTGCCAACTGTAATTTTTCATGGTGGCCACTGTATCACATTTCTGTACACAAATAGAACTTGGCACACACGTCATTTAAACACTTGCAGTTTGGTTTGTTGAAGGAAAACAACACGCGGTCCAAATGTGATGTTTACAATTGACCAACCAAACCAATTGAAGTCATCAGAGAGACCGATTGTTTTTATGATGCCCAGACAACGGCGTCGCTTTTAGACTGTTTGTTTAACAATTCCTGTGACGGTTCGTCTGTGGCCTTTTCAGAATGCACAAACATGGATGGCTTCAAAAACATCGCCTCCTCAATTCTGTTCACTAAATGGTGAGAAATGTGGCCGTGTTCCCAAAATCGCTTCATCTATTTTTTGTGGCTTTTTTTTTTTTTTTAAGACAGATGCAAGTCTCAACCATTAATTTGTTTTTAAAGCCAGTTAAATGGCTTAAAAAAAAAAAGTGACAGCTTTTGGTACATGGCCTTTCGACACATTTATTTGTTTTTTTGTGGCTGTTGAGAACTCTGAGTTATTTATCGATCCCTACGTCGTGTTTCCTGCCGCTCGAACACAGACGAACATGCAGGACAGGCACACTTATCAGCACTTCACTTAAGGAAACGACACGAGAGAGCTTTCACCTGCTGCCAGAGCGAACATGTCCAACGTTTCCCCGCTTCGCAAGAGTGCACAATTCAAGTGGAGGCGGTGAACTTGAGGGCATCGGACGCTTTTTGTGCGAGCCCACCGAGTCATCACGGACACGATATACACTGTAAAAAAAAATAAAAAATGCTGATTTTACGGCTGTGGTTGCCGAAAATGTAACGTTAAATTACACATTTTCTACTTTTACGGTAAAAAAAAATGTTTTGACACTGTTGATTTTATAATTATAAAAGTAAGTTATTCAAGATTTTTACTGTAAACAAAAAAAAAGTTTGGGCATTTTAAAAAAAACAATGTTTTACCTGAAAATTTACAATTATATAAAGTGCTTAAGTCAAGAATATACGTAAAATAATAAGTTTTGGTGTTTAAAAAAAATAATTTTTACCTGAATATTTACAATTATAAAAAGTACTTAAGTCAAGATTTTACTGTGAAAAAAAATAAGTTTTGGCATTTAAAAAAAATTATGTTTCACCTGAAAATTTACAATTATCAAAAGTACTTAAGTCAAGATTTTACTGTTAAAAAAAAAAAAAAAAAAGCTTTGGCATTTAAAAAAAAATATTTTATCTGGGAATTTACATTTAAAAAAAAAAGAAGAAGCTATTTTTATGGTAAAATACCGGCAGCTGTGGTTGCCAAAACACTACCATTAAATTACGGTAACACATTTTCTACATTTACGGTACAAAAATATACTGTTACTGTTGATTTGACCATTACGAAATGTACTTATTTAGGTTTTTGCTATTAAAAAATAAAATAAAATACCTGAAAATTTACATTTACAAAATGAATCAAGTTTACATTAAAAAAATGTTTTACTTTGAAAATGTACATAAAAAAATGTCTATGGTAATATACTGACAGCTATCTGTTTGGTGGCATGAATGAAAGCCGAGACGTGGTGCTTATGAAGTGATAAGTACTGACTGGGTGCCAGATATTGGCCGCTGCGTGCGGCTGAGCCGAGCTTACAGGGCAGGAATTCATCCAAGGTTCATCACTTTTTCATCAAAGGCTGCTCAATTTTATGCTCCGTGACACTCCAGTTTGTTTGAAAAGAGAATATTTCACAACACAAATCTGCTCAAGCTTAGGTTGGGACTACAATCCCTTTGAATTCCTACCTGGTGTCTAAATTACTTGCATTTAATTTGAGGGATTTTGGCATAAAGCATTTTCTACCTAAACGCCTTCTCACTTTAGAGTAAATCTCTGGTTATTGTGTATTTCCTTGTAATTTGCATGTGAGTGTCAAATCAGGACCAACTTGATTCAAGAGCAATGATCTGGCAATAATATTTTAAGATCATTTTATATCCAACCCTCCAGAAAATAAATGGGATAAAACCACAATTGTCTAGTCAGGACCAAAATTGATCCCGCAAAGTCAGGAACAGAATTGTTTGGATTGTCGGAGAGAATTAAGATTCAGAAGTGGTATCGCTAACCCCTAAACGGGCAATATCCAGATGGATATTTTCCGCCATATCCATCTGTTACCTCACCACGGTAATTTGCTCGGGAAACACGGGACATTCTGTACAATAATTCGAGCTGATTGGTCGATGCGTCATTCTACGCGTTTATTTTAACCAATCACGGCCATGGGTGAAAATTCCGTCTTCGTTCACGTCGAAGTGGGGGGGAAAAAGCACAAATGTCTTTAGCAGCTAGAAATGCACGAAGCGGCCCTCGCTGTTCAACGTTCAACAAGGAAACGGTGAATCATTCTGCGAGAGCAGATTTGCAGCGTCCATTCGTCCACGTTAGGTTTGTTTGTTGTTCGTTGGATTCGTCACAGTTGCATATCAAACACAATGCCGCTCTGTGATTGGTCGTTCGGAACGGCGGTTATCAACGGAAGTGCTACAAGATGCGTTCTCCGGGGTATGTGAACTCACAAATACCGCGAGAATTCATCTTGTGAGAGCAAGGTTAGCTCACCCCCATGATTCAAGAACTAACCAATGCTTGGTTCATATAGTGCAGCTTCCATATAGAATCGACATGACAAGCACGGGCACAGATATCCGCGCTTGGCCGGCCTCCCGGATCACCGCCCAGTCATTTATGCACGCAGGTGTTCGGAGCGGCTCTGAATGCAAGTTGTACATGTAAACGATCAGGGTGGCTTTTTGGCCGGATGACAGAGTGAGCCATCTGGGCCGCAGATAGCTGGTGACGGCCCACATCCATCGCTGTGGCTTGCAGCCAGCTGGACAAACTGCATGAATGGGGCGGGGGACCAAAGTCCTAAGTGGCCCGTTTAAGCTTAAGTTTTGATGATTTAGAGATTTGTTGGGAGTCGACGATTCACAGGATTTGATGTAGCCGATCGTCACTGTGTAATCCTCAAGTATTTCCTAGTGGTCTGCATCTCTAGTGAAAGCGGTTTCGCATCTGCATGTCTTCTCTACGGCCGTCCATTCGCTAATGGGGCCATTTCACCAAGCAATAAACGGAGTGGAACATCATCACAGGAGATGCAAGCTAATGATACATTAAAGTGTCAGGTGCTGCGAGTCGCTGAAAAGAGCCTGCGGGGGCGAGGCGGCCGGTCCTTCGTCATATTTCTAATATTCCTTTCTCAAGTAAGGATTGGACGATTGCACACTTGTGTGCATTCTGGACGCTTATCTTGTTAATCGTAAGCTACATTATCAATTCATCACAATCGGGAGTTGGACTGGTCCTCTTATTTCCCGCTCGTAACAATCCTTTTTTTGGTCAGTTGTGCATCCAACGTTGTGGCCTGTTTTTGATTCAATTGTGCGGAGCAAAAAACGTACTAGTTCTTGAATTCTACTAATATAATAATAACACTTGAATGCTGATATTACAACTTAAAACTACTGTCAATGTATGCGTACTTGCAGTTCTTTTTTATTTTTTATTTTTTTTGTCTTATCTGTCATTATTTTCCCCATTTCAGACTTGTTCTTTGATTACAAATAAATAATGAATGGATGCTTAGGATTTTCTGAAGAATTTACTAGTTTTTTTGTAACTTTATTTAGTCAAGAGGCCACTCAGAGTGTGGTTGTTGGTTAATGATGCGGTGGGGTACAGAGAAACCATGTGAGGAAAAACACCCAAGGAGACCCTGAAAGGGTTAATAAAACTTCTCAGCCGATTTGTGGTTAAATCTAGCATTGAGGGGTTGTTGTGTTTATCAACAGAAAATAGGGTTCCATTTAATTCCCCAGCTCATTTTCGGAAGAACACGTCTCCTGAATAGAGCTTGATTTAAGTACCTCCTTTCGAGGGAAAAAAAACCAAACAAGAAACACGTTTGTCAATTTGAAATGCTGCCTCGAGATTGCCCCCCTGCGTGTTTATGACCATGATTGGATGCCTGTAACATGTTGACGTTCAATTTTAATCCGTCTTCGTAATTAGCCAGGCATCACAAAAATAGAGGCAGAGTGATTTAAAAGAGGAAAATCCAATCAAACATGCTTCTTACGACACATGCTGATGGGAGTGGACGCTGAGCGCGTGCAAACAATTACCTTTCACACACCCTCAAGGTACACAAACGCATCCAAACGCTACTCGGTCACGCACGCATGCTGCCATCGCTATGCTAATTAACCCCACAATATCTGTTCCCACGCAGGACATCCTTGGCTTTCATCCCATCCTCAATTGGATTGAACTTCCAAACTGCTGTTGGTGTTTGGATTAGGCGGAATTATGAAGCAATTCAAGTGTTTGAAATTCTCCCTTACCTTTGACCTCCCGCGTCAAGCGTTTGACAGCTATCGGGCTTTAAGAGGGAGAAGTGTGTCTTGCCGTACTTTTGTGCACAGGAGCTCGTGTTGTTGGCTAAACCTTCCTCGCGTGTGCCGTTACTACCGTATGTGCTGTCATGACCTTACGTCACACTCCTTAACACTTCTTCTTTTTTTTTCTACACGGCTGAGCGAGATGCGGGTCAAAGCAAGAGCAGAAGCTCTTCAAACGTTTCCGCGGCCGTCTTTGTTCTAACCTTTTTTGGAGCTTTTTGAAACTGACGGCAAAGAATGTGAATAATCACATGGAATGCTAATGATCCGGTCTTGCGACAAATACATAAAAAATAAAAAATAAAAAGACACGCAATGATGCTGTTAAATGAAAAACTAAATGCTATGGCCCTCTTGTCTGCTAATGAAGAACAGGAGACTAAGCTAGCATGCTAATGTTCGGGAGCTAACGTGCTAATTGCTAGCTTAGATATCCTACACGTCGCTTTGGCAAAAGTTTGGAATTTCCAACAAGACCATTTGTCATTTTAATTAAATAGATGACAAAAACAAGAAATATCCATTTTTCATATTTTTCCTGCCAGTTTTGACGGAAATTGTGGAATTTCAGTCAAATGTATGGCACTGCTACTATTTGCACATTTGGTGTTTGTGGGTATGTCTTTGGATGTAAAGTGGCGTTATTGGGCTTTAGTCATATTCAAAATATGTACACACATGCAGTACAAGCATCTCCATAATGCGTCACAAGCAGCCACTCAGGCCTGCCAACATGTCTCCCCTGTTACATGCTGATACCAGCCTCCAAACCTCCATCCAATCTGTCTTGATTTATTCAGCTAATACTCAATAAGCTGCAACGTCAGCAAACATAACAGACATGGGATGTGTTTTGACATATTTGTAAATATTGTCTTCATAAAAAGCATATATATTTTCTTTTTATCATTTCATTTTTTTTTATTTTTGCATTCACATTCTCGTGCAGGGTTTTTATTCGTGACTTGTACGCTGGTGCTGCTGCTTGACCCAGCTCGGGGTGACTCAAATGTGCTCCTTGATCCTCATCGCGATTTAAGAGGGTGCTGTAATAATCCCAATTTATGAACATGCAGCAGCCACAGCAGCGCCATTTCCACCATAATAATCACCTGTCTTCCCATTCTGTGAAAGTGTTGGCGTAATAAGGGCTGAAAGGCAGCAGTGGAATACTTCTTTTTTTTTTTTGTCACCCCGAGAGCTGCTCTTAACACTAAAAGGCTTTCTGTGAGTCATATTGGGTGGCTGATACAATCTGTGGTGTGGTCAGAGATGATTTTATTTGTAAAAAAAAAAGATTGTGACTGTACTAGCATACTCGATATTCCCTCAAGTCTATTCATGGACCATTTGTTTTCATGTACAGTACCATAAAACTCTACTTGGGAGAAAAGTTTTCCTGTCACATCAACGTTTGACTTGAGGCTTTCATTCTGACATCAAACTGCTGCTGATCATCTCACAAAGGAACGCGCACGCGCAATACACGCGCCAGTCCAGGAAAACTGGATGAGCTACGTTTGAAAATCGGTGCTCCACTGCCCCCTACAGGCTTGATGTGGGAAGCGCATGACAGCAATCATGGTAAATGCCAATAATATATAAACCAAGCGGTGTTCGAAAGCTCGTCTAGAAGTGGCGCATTTAATAACATTATTAATTAATAACATTACGTAGTGGTAAATAAAGTAGTAGTGGGAGTAACAATACTGTATTTTTTCATAGTGTGTATGGAAAATGAAAATTGGGAGAAAATGTATTACTTTTTTCTGAAATGACACTAGTCGTCAAACAATAAGTCAGAGTCAACCAATTGGCAGGAGAAAGAGTATTAGAACATCTATGTGCTGTTAACTTGAGACACTTTAAATTGTTAGTTACGGATCATGTGTGCTGTTGTAAGTTTGTTTAGTTTTCAGTATATAAAAAAAAAAAAAAAAAAAAAAAAACTAATTCTCATTGTGTATCATCTCACCAGCAGATGGCGCCCGTACGTCTCATCATGATTGACGGTTTTTTGTTTTTTTTCCTTCCTCGTCACGTGACCGGAAGTGTAGCGTGTCAACACAATAGACGACAGCACGAAGTACCGGTCGATTTTTTTTTTTTCCCCCCAATGATTCTTTCTTACTGCTTTTAGCTGACATTGGAACGCGAAACGGAGATTATTATTTCTCCTGCTTTGGGGTTCGGCTTCCATCATGGCCGGCCCTCTGCTGGAGTTTGAGACTGAAATGTTCCTGAGCCTGTTCAGTTGCGACGGGCTGTTGGTGGTGGCGGAGGGGATGGGGATAGACCGCATTCTGCTGCAGTTCATGCGGGTCTACTCGGAACAAGGCAGCCTGGTTCTACTACTGAACACTACCACCCCCGAACAGGTCAGAACCATCACGTTGTTGGTCATTTTGGGGCGTTTTCAGAAAACAACAAGAAAAAAAAAAACACCCATAACAAATCAATAAACAAGAAGAGTCTATTTGACAGTGGTTCAACATTCACAGATTACCATTACATGGATGACTGAGAATGAAACTCCACACGACATGCATGCAAGAAAAACTTTTTTTTTTCCTTTTTTTGCAAGCTTAGCACATTGATATTTCTTATATTGACATTCTGTCATGAATACTAAACAAGTACCGACTGTACTGATTCAACGTGTACTTGTAAAAGTAGACTATTAAACGTATGTAAGTACAAATGTAAACATGCAATTGATCTATTTCTTACACAAAGTAGTATAGTACTGTCGTAAAAAGTCACCAGAAAAATAGATACCTGAAAAATCTTCTTAAATTAAGTAACAAAATATTTGTAACAAACAAAGTATTTGTCCCTCTTCCAACTGCTGCCAAACACTTGCACGCATTTTCACCAATTTAGGAGTATTTCACGGAGCAGTTGCGAGTGGAGGGTGTGACCCACTTGCCGAGGACGGTGACCAGCGAGGTCCAAGGCACCGAGCGGTACAACGTGTACACCAAAGGAGGGGTCCTGTTTGTCACCAGTAGAATCCTGGTGGTCGACTTCCTCACCGATCGCATACCTGCCCATCTAATTTCAGGTAAGTGTGCACGCATCGTGCCTGAAGTCGCATTTTGTGTGGTTTGCCTACTTAGGATTTCTATGTACCTTAGGAGCGGAACGCGCATGTTTTTGTCCTTTCAGGCATCCTGGTGTACCGCGCTCACAAAATAATCGAATCGTGTCAGGAAGCGTTCATCCTGCGACTGTTTCGACAGAAGAACAAGACAGGCTTCATTAAAGCCTTCACTGACAAAGCCACAGCCTTTTCCACGGGGTTCTGCCAGGTGGAGCGCGTGATGAGGAACCTCTTTGTTAAGAAACTCTACATTTGGCCCAGGTGTGTGCTGTCGCTTATCACAACTCACGGCAGTCAGACCCCAAATTGGGAAATGTAATCAGATTCTAAACAAATGGAAATGTAAACAGCCCACAACCACTCACCGTTTTTTCTCTTCTGTTCTCTATTGTTTATGTTCAACAGGTTCCAAGCGTCGGTAAACACGGCCTTGGAGAGACACAAGCCGGATGTAGTGGAACTCCATGTGTCACTGACGCCTTTCATGAGGGCCATCCAGAGCTCCATCCTGGACATCATGGGCGCCTGTCTGAAGGAACTGAAACGTTACAATCCCACCTTGGAAGCGGAAGATCTCTCCTTGGAGAACACGCTTAGCAATGCCTTCGATAAGGTTTGTATGTTGTTGTTTTTTTTATGTAAATCTGCCATTGTCTGATACGAAAGTGCATTTTGTCACCCAGACCATCCGCCATTACCTGGACCCCTTGTGGCACCAGCTGGGATCAAAAACAAAGGCGCTGGTCCAGGACCTGAAGGTGCTGAGGGTTCTGCTGCTCTACCTTACCCAGTATGATTGTGTCACATTCCTCAATCTGCTGGAGTCCCTCCGCTCCAGCCAAAAGAACTTTGGCTCCAACTCAGGTGATTATGCGAGCCGAGTCATTTCAATTTAGACGGCAAAATCCACCTGTTTGTACCCTTCTCAGGAGGCGGCCATTTTGTCACTTGCTGTCAATTTCAAATGACATCACAGTTGCGCAGGTAACCAGCAATCGCTAACCTTTGCTTTCGCAAGATGAATTCTCGTGGTATTTGTGAGTTCACAAACTCCGGAGAATACATCTTGTACCGCTGCCGCAGATAACCGCCGTTTTGGTTTGGACCAATCACAGAGCGACATTGTGTTTGGGGGGGGTAAGCAAACGTGACGAAACCAGGAAGCTAGCGCCAACTGTGATGTCATTGCCAGTCGACAGCAAGTAGCAAAATGGCCACCTCCTGACATGGATAAAAATAGGTTGATGTTGCTGCTTTTAACTCATATTCTACAAACACTATATTACTCAGAATACCATGATTAGCTTAGTGAGGCTGTTTTTTGGGTTGACTTCCCTTTAATAATCGTTGATTTCAGGGTGGCTCTTCTTGGACTCCAGTACATCCATGTTTGTGAACGCCAGGTCCAGAGTCTACCACATCCCGGAAAACATGAAGAAACTTAAAGTTGGAGCTGAAGCGGAGAAAAAACAGATCGCCTCTGTTTCAGGTGACGCTGAAGAAATCCCAGAAAAATACTAACAACTAAGTGACATTTGAGTTTTTTCATTGTTATGATTGCGTGTGTTGTTTCAGAGGTGAAGCGCGTATTGGTGCTGGAGAAGAGCCCAAAGTGGGAAGCGCTGACTGATGTCCTGCAGGAGATTGAGAAGGAGAACAAGAACTCCCAGCATGAGCCAGGTTAGAAACGTCATCCTTAGGAAGGTTCATGGGAAGTCGCAATATGAGGTGGCACTGCGACTTTCTAAAGTGGCAAATTTTTGAGGAAAAAAAATCGTGAATTTGCGAGTTTAGAAAGTGGCAAATTTGCGAGAAAAAAAAAATCTGTGAGAAATACACGTAGCATAGCTATAGTCTAATCCAAGGATGGGCAAACTTGGTCCTTGAGGGCCGGAGCCCTGCAGGTTTTGGATGTTTCCCTTCTCCAACACAGGTGATATATAGCTCTGCATAAGACTGATAACAATCCTGTTGATTGGAATCAGCTTGTGCCTCCAAAACCTGCAGGACTCCGGCCCTCAAGGACCGAGTTTGCCCATCCCTGGAATCATTTGAGAATTCGTTGGTGGTTAATGGGACTGTTTATAAAATGAAAAAGGCAGGATGGAGACGGATTCATTCTTAATTTAACATGGCAGCTAGCGCGCCAAAACTTCCTGCTCCCCCATCAGCTGACTTGCACTAACCAATCAGAAGCTGGCATACTTTAGGTCAGTGCAAGTGAATGACGGAGAGCAGAAGATTTGACACATCAACTTGGATACTTGTACAAAAAAAAAATACCAAAATGTATGGATGTGTAACTAATAATTCTGGAAACATAATGTACACGTTAATATACATTTTTAACAAATCAACTTAAATGCTTGATCCTCAGGATGTGTTCCTTGGCAAAGCGAGGCGTCTCTGTCGCTGGTTTAACATCATATGGTTAATCTCTGCTATCTTCTTCTTTGAGAAGCCGACCCAAAAGTATTGGCGCAAACATCCAAGTAGTACGATACGTGTATTTCTTGTTTTTTTTTCTTGCAAATCTGCTACTTTATAAACACGCAAATTTGCCACATTCTAAACTCCCAAATTTCTGAGGTTTTTTTTCCTCTCAAATTTGCGAGTTTTTTTTTCTCGGAATATTGCCCTCATCCTGAAGTTTTTTTGTTTTTTTTCCCCTGACCTCCAGGTCGCGTGCTGATCTGCGCCAGCGACGACAGGACTTGCGCTCAACTGCAGCAGTACATCAGGCACGGCGCCGAGCGGCTCCTGAACAGACTGTACGCCCGCACCATCGCCAAACAAGACCCGTCGGCCGCCCCTGCTTTTCCGTTGGCCAAACATAAAAAAGGCAAGGGCCTTCTCAAAGGCGGCCGAGGGAGCTCGAAAGGGAAAGAGCAGAAAAAAGCCACGTCAAAATCTAAAAGCAGACCGTCGCTGACCTTGACTCAGATGGTTGGCAACGAGCATCCCGTTGAAACGGCGGCGATGTGCAGCAGTGAGGACGAGGATGACTTTGGCGATGAAGACGGAACGGCGGAGGAAGACGCCCCGAAGCTGGATTTGTCATCTGACGCGTACTACGCAGTTCTGAAGGAGCCCCTGATGGTCATTCACCCGCTGCGGGGCTGCACGGACCCCCACAGCCTGACGCGGGTGCTGCACGAAGTGGAGCCCGCGTTTGTGGTGCTCTACGACGCCGAGCTCAGCTTCGTGCGCCAGCTGGAGCTCTACAAAGCCTGTCGACCTGGCAAGCCACTCAGGTATGTGAGCCGCTTATTACCTCCGCCAGAGATGGATGAATTTTTCATTCTTGCATTTAGTCAGAATCGAAACATTTTACTGATTGGCTGGCAGAAATCAGTTTTTTACAACCTGATAAGCTGCAGTGTCCTAAATTAACTAATTCACTGGCCGCCATTTTCACATTTCGCAATCCCGTTGGCTCCCGGCTGTTTTACTGGATTTTGACTGATTTTGCAAGGCCCACAGAATATTGTGTTCTATTGTTATAAAAGCATGGAACCTACCAAAAGAAAGATTAAAGTCTCTTCTTTCATCAGGAAAAAAAAGTGTGTTTCTATCTGTTTCCGTTTTGCAGCAATTAGCATTAGAAGAGAGCTAAGTTTAATCAGTTTTCACAAATCTATTTCAAATTGTAAGTGATTTAACTTTTTTTCTACATGGCCCTGGTTGATCTCCTTTGCTCTGCTGCCACCTGCTGGCCGTTTGTGTAATAATTACCATTTCTGCAACCGTTCTTTGCAGTTGAGAGGCTGCATCAAAGCCTTCTGTATGCTCTAGCATTTAAAAAAAAACGTATAAATACGTCTTTGGGACACTTAGAACATAAAAAAATAAACGGATTTACACGTTGGGAGCAAATGAGTTAAGCGGTTTTGAGTTATGTTGTGATGTATTCATGATATAACATAAAACTAAACTTTACATGCAAAAAAAAAAAAATCAAATCTCATATCAGTATATGTTAAGCTTACGTATTGCTCAGATTAAGATTCGAGATCACCGATTTGCTTCAAAATTGATTTCTCATGCGCATTTGCCTCAATAGGGTGTACTTCCTCATCTATGGCGGCTCAACAGAGGAACAGAAATACCTGACTGGGCTGTCGAAGGAGAAGAAAGCCTTTGAGCATCTCATCAGGTCAGACTCGTCTCATTTTTTTTTTTTTTAGCATCGTTCACATGTAGTTGATTTTGCAATTGCCGAATTTGGTGTCAAATGAGCAAATCGGTTCAATTGTGACTGTGCAGGGAAAAGGCTACGATGGTCATCCCGGAGGAGAGGGAGGGCCGAGAAGACACCAATTTGGACCTTGCGAGGAATTTAGAGCCTGCCAATGCCACCACTAACACTCGCAAAGCTGGCAAGTTAATATTATTATTTTTATTGAACAACCGAGGAACGTAAATTAAGAGGATTTTAAAATGTGCGATGCTTACTGGTGGCATTTAAACAAATCCGATTGGAGTCCGTCCTGATGGTGATCTGTTTGCGTTTGAAAAGGAGGCCAAGAGCCGCCCCAAGAGCCCTCGCGAGTCATCGTCGACATGCGCGAGTTCCGCAGCGAGCTTCCCTCTCTGCTCCACCGCCGCGGCCTCGACATCGAGCCCGTCACTCTGGAAGTCGGCGACTACATCCTGACGCCGGATATTTGCGTGGAGCGCAAGAGCGTCAGCGATCTGATCGGCTCGTTGCAGAGCGGCCGCCTCTACGCGCAGTGCCTCTCCATGAGCCGCTATTACAGGAAGCCCGTGTTGCTCATCGAATTCGAACCGGCCAAGCCGTTTTCCCTCACGGCCCGCTCCGACCTCCGCCAGGAGATATCGTCCGGCGACGTTTCCTCGAAGCTCACCTTGCTCACGTTGCATTTCCCGCGTCTCCGCATCCTCTGGTGTCCCTCGCCGCACGCCACCGGCGAGCTCTTTCTGGAGCTGAAGAAAGGTCGCAAAGAGCCGGACGCCGCCGCCGCTCAGGCCGTCACGGCCGAATCAGACGCGGTGGCGGAATCGACGGAGCTCTACAACGCCGGGCCGTACGACTTCTTGCTCAAGATGCCGGGAGTCAACGCGAAAAATGTTCGAGCTCTCGTGAGGAACGCCGACAGCTTGGCAGATTTAGCCAAGCTGAGCCAGGACAAGCTAGCGCAAATACTTGAGAATGCCAATAGCGCCAAGTTGCTCTATGAGTTCTTGCATAATGTTGCAGAGGTTCAAACTCCAGCGCAGAAGAGCAAATAAACGCTTAGTATGGACTTTTGAATACATTTTTTTTATAAAACAGTGTGAAATGTTTTTGTGTGAGTGTACAGAATAAACTAAAGTATTCAATTTTTAAAGTAAACATGAATGAAATAAATATTGTGTTTTTAATTTAGCTGTGTTGTGTCTTATTGTGAAACCAGTCTGAGCAACAGTCCAGTGCAACATGTTTTGCCTTAACCACCATTTATTTTCTGTTTTCTTTCTCCTCGGTGTAAGTTAGAGCCTATCCCAGTTATTTTATCCATTGTGTTATTGCTTTCTTCATATTCAAGTATATTGTGATAAAATTTGAGAGAAAATTATCTCCTTAATTTCACACTACACTTTTGTATTGTTTTTGTGTATTGTATTGCCTGTGACTACTAGCATACAAACCAGGCATATGTTTATAGTAGTCAATCGACATTTCATCACATTTTGAAATCAAAATAATCCTCACAAATCAAATTTAAAATATCCAATGCTTTTCAATAAACGGAGAGCGTCCTTTCACCGACTAAGACCGCCATTTTGACTTGTGACATTAACTCGGAATTGTCCAGGCATACAATATAATCTCTAAACAAACAGGTGAGCATGTGATCTAACACTGTGGCAGAGTATAGTAAACAACTCGGTCTATATTTATTTAATGCAGGCGTGTCATGTAATTACAGAGTAAATGAAAATCAGCTGGTTCAGTTTACGTCTCTGTGTACATGTGAGTCACTATTACGTAACACAATAACACTGCGGTTATCAGGTCGAGACGAGAGTTCACGCATGCGCAGTGTCGGTGTCACGACACTGATTTGATTTGACACCAACTTCGTGTCAGGTTTCGTGTTTAGTCCCCGAATGTTGACCCACAAAAAGTAGAGTTGTCGACCTCTTGCTTTCTTGTGACCACGCCCCCTCCACCCCCTTCCGGTCCGGTTGCGTCATGACGTCACTCTGCATCGGCACCCAACGGAGCAGTCGGCGTCGCAGCCATTTTACTCCGCCAAATAAACTTCAATCTCATTGCCGGAGGAGAGCAAAAACATCACAGAGGGACAAGCTTGTAGTCACAACGAATATATCACCATGAACGTCAAGTCGAACGCTTTGGACTTTCCCGTGTCGCCGAGTTGGTAAGTTCCGCTCATCATGGCGGCGTCTTGTTTGTAGCATGTTAGCTTGTTGGAACACGCTAACTAGCCCAAAATGTAAACGCGAGCGAGATATGCTCTTGGAGACAGCGAGATAACTATTGAGAGGCTCTACACATTAAATAAAAGGTGCACCGTGAGCATGAAGTACTTATATTTATTTCAGTGTTCGAAAGGAGTAAACAATGGCGGAGTGTTTTGTGTTCGATAGTGTGGAGAACTCACTCACCTGTCAGATTGAAAGTGGCTGCTGCGCCCAACACCCACCGGCCTTCTCCTTGACTAAAACAGTGCACAAAGCAATGTCAGTCACAATTTCACGTAAATATCACGTCGTTGTAGTCGTCAGTCTAATTATGTGTTTATGTTTGCCTTCTTTTGTACGTTTATGAACGAATTTATTCAATATGTGTTAAACGCAGTTCTTCCCAATTAATCAAAATGGCCACAGAAAGTGGATACACGTTTTGTACCTGCTGCTTTCTTTCTGCCTGCTAGAGTGCCACTATATGGCGTTTTGATAGATAGTTGTGGACAGCCTCATTTATTTATGTATACCTGTGCAAAACCACAAGTTACATCATTAGCAATACCAAAATTGTATACTGAAATATGTTCTTCCACATTTTACTGCAGTCATACATTGCAATACTTTTGCTCACTTGTAGTTGGCGGAGTTTTTTGTTAACATATTTAGATATCAGTATAAATACCATGAACTTTTGTCTCATAATCGTGTTTTGACCTGAAACCCAAATGTCTTCCTGTATACAACAAAAACCAAAATAATTGCCGTTGCACTACTTTTGGAAGGTAATGTCACTGAACTCCATCTTGTGATTGTTTTTTTGTTTTCACTGTTCAGTGTCAGTCCTAAAAATCCTCATCGTGTAAACCGAGTTTGTACTCCATCTGGTTTATGGGGAGGAGACTCGCAATTGAGTGAGTCACTGTTGTTTTTAATGGTTCACTTGACTGACTTCTCTGCAGGCAGCATATGTTCTGCTCCCCCTAATTGACGGTGTGAATGCGAATTTGAAAGGCTGTCACTCAATATGTTCCGCGTGGTTCATTTGTGACCATTCCATCCATTGTGAAGTCCACTTTTCAGCTAGCCAGCTAAGATAGGCAGAAAATGGATGGATTTGAGTACAACACACTTATACAAGCAGCAAATGCACACGTGATGTTTTTTTTTTTAAACTCATGTGTCGGGTCTCACCAAAATCCTGAAAAGATGTTAAAAAAAATTAGTATGTGTAACCCATTCTAGGTTGTGCCTGTGTGCCTTGCGCGACTGAAACTCGTGCAAATGCGAGACAGAGCAAGGCCTGTCTCGCCGCATGATGTTATCACGATCTAATTGATCTGCAGAAGTGAGGTGATGCCTCAGCAAATCCAGACTCGTGAGTCATTCATGCTGGCAGGATGTAGCAGCCACATGTTGGAAAGTGTGCGTTAACTTAAACATCATGCGTATGGGTGGGGATGGCAAAGTCATCATCCCTGCCTGTGTTGTTGTTGCAGCCTCCTAGTGCAGTATGAATTTACAGAAAGACTGGTCACGTATCTGGCTTTTCCATCATTTTCCAGTATTGAGGGACACGTTTAGAGTCTTGAGCTTCAGGGCGGTTGACCTTCATCATTGACAATTAACATTGCCGCTACGTCAACAACAATTTGGACTCTTTCTTGCTTGATACGGTCTGAGCAGAACTCCAGCGAGGTTTCTTTGAGTTTTGCTAAGTCTTGTCGGTCGTTTTGACGTCGTTTCCAAAAAGCTTTGTTTGTTTTGCCCTTTGTCCATTCCTTAGCTGCCATTTTCAGTACACAAAGGCAGCCAGGAAGGAAGCGGTGGCGCACGTGCGACTGAGTCCAACTTCCAACTAAGTGATGACATCACCGCTCGTCTTATCTCCGGATAAAAGCAGACGTTTTTGTTGGACCAGATCGAGTCTATTTAGGGCCCCCAAACTGCAAACTCCAACGGAATCTTGCCACGGAGGGATTGGCGCGCGTGTGCAGATTGTGTGTGTGTGTGAGCTCAGTGCTTCTAAATATACCGTAGAATATGTTGTTTACAATAGGATCTGTTATCGTGAAGATGGTTTGTTTAAAGATGGTTTTTATAAAGGAATGGGACTTCTTGCTACTGCTCGCTCCTTTTCAGACACGTTTTGGGGCGGGATAAAATTGATACCAGTGTTTTATTTACCTTAATGTTTTTTAAAATAAACTTTTAATCAATTACTGTCTTCAATTAAATTTTCATTATGAACAAAATGAAATTTGCAGATTGCTTGTAGCAAACTTTTTTTTTTTTTTATGGGAGCCACTAATTCAAATTTCTGTTAACTACTTATGTTAATTTTGTATCTGTGCGCACGTATTTTAGCACTTGCATTATATTTTATCAGTAGAAAATTGACGTAACCGTTGTTATTTGTTTAATACGTCCTTTTGACCTCTTCATATTATTGCGCCAAGACTGCGGGACGCTGAACTTTCTATTCCCACATTATGATGGCAAAACAGCACATGTGTTTGCTTTTTTTTCTAAATGGATTGAATAATTTGGGGTGTTTTATTGGTTGACGTTCAAAACATTGCTACATACGAGAGGGTGTTGTTTTCATTAAGGATGGAAAATCACTAGATGAGGGGAAAAAAAAATAAAGTGCTGGTTTCCTGGCCTAAAAGTGTCTCAACTCTTTCAATTTGGGAATGGCTAAAAAATTGTTTAATCATTAAGAGATCAAGTCTATTGTGTGGAATTTGAATTATTCGTGAATCAAGAGGACAACCTGACTTAAGGGAAGTTTGTCACTTTGTCACAACTCCTCTGGGCAGTTTTATCGTCCAGTTTCAGTCACTTTCGGCCGTGCCGCTCGAAACGGAATTCTGCACATGCGTTTAACTCTGCTTGTGCAGTTCCAATGTTGACTCTTCGCTGGCACGTGTCAGCCATGACAGCGATGTGTCCCTCTCTCTTGAATGCATTCTCTCACTTAAGTTGTTTTTCACAGCCATTTTTTTTCTATTTCTAAACACCAAAACCATTTTAAGTTTTTTTTTGTTTTGTTTTGTTTTTTCACAATCTCGGCCCGAATCAAACGTTGTAGTTACACTTCGACGTGCTGTGGTCCCACAGGGGAATACCACATTAAAAAAACATCTGTTTGTACGAGTACAAAGGCTTGAAACGGCACCATAAATTCACTTGTGAACGCAACCCAAATGTTTTGTAACCTCGGCACATTTACTGGAAAGCACTTGAGCGTGTGTGTGTGTGTGTGTGTGTGTGTGTGTGTGTGTGTGTACTATCGATTTTCTATTCTGCGAGGCTCTCCCTTCAGACTGCAGCGTCTCTCTCGAGCGTTCAGTTCCATTTGGCCGCTGCCTTTGTCCCAAGCAGTCTGCCAGCTTCCCTTTTTCATTCCCTGCATCCTTGAACGTCACCTAACTTTCATTCAGGCTTCTTGAAGTGGTAGTCGTCCTCTCTTCTTTTGTTGCCGTTTCAACAGTTTTCATTTCCTTTGCAGATTTGTTTAGTTATTCATGAATCCTTAAGCAAGGACATTTGTAGAAATCTTACATTTCACGTCTGCTATCTGTCATAATAAACGGTTGATTTTTGTCCCCTATCAGGTGGGATTCGACGGCCTAACGTTACTGACAAGGGAAAGAAGCCAAAGACTTGTCCAGTCTCCTCCCCTTGCTGTCCTCTTCTGCTTCAGGTAGGCGCTTAGAATGACAACAGCAATTACATTATATGGTTATAACAAATGAAAGAAAAAGTTAATGGGTGAGGGCATAGTGCAACTTGATATTCTTTTGTTGCCAGCTCACCTACCAGAGAGCTTTCATCGTAAATCTTGCGATGGCGCCTGTCCAGGAGAAACACGATCTTCCGTCAAGGTTGATAACTTGAGACTTTATTTGACGTTGAGCAAAGTCTGTGAAACCGACACCGCAAGCAAATCAACATGACTCTTAGAAATACGTTTTATTACTTGTTGGCTGTAAAAAGGAGGACAACAACAACCTTTTGCTGGGCCCCTTGAGGGGAAATATAATGTTATATTGAGCATGTTACACTATTGGTATGAGCATGATGTCAGTGAGGGGGCTGCGCAAAAAAAAAAGCAAACCAAGCCATTGGGGGATAGATGGAAGACAAGCAATGCATGGGAACGGAGCTGGACCCTCCCCATATTTATATTTTGGTTCATATCAGGATGTGAACCAGTCGAATCATTACACAGCGAGCAACTGCTGCCAAAATCTGCAAAATGTGTGAACCCCTCACTGTTGTTGTGTTGTCTTTTGCTGCTTTTACGATAATGTACAAATACTTACTTTTATTTTTTTGTCATCGAGCATGTTGTTTTAATAGGAATGAGTGCTCATATCCTGGAAGATAGTTTTTATAATAGCTCCAAAATATGAGAATACTCGATACTTGAAAGTGCTTCTCAAATACATTTTAACCGAGTCTGAGTCCAAGTCACCTGATTTCGATCCTGATACCTCAGCAATGTATATTAAGGAAGGAAAAAAATTTTTTTTATTATTATTGTTATTTGAACAAACTATCCCAACATGACATCTTTTTTTTATGGCTAGTGTAGCCGTGTTTTAGACCAATTAAACATTTAAATCAAAATTGTAATCCTTTTTTTTTTTTTTGTGGTGGGGGGGGGGCGCGGTCATCAGTTTTTCAGGTGGAGTATTTAATTTAAATAGTTGCGTTAAAAGTAGGGTGGCACAGTGGATGACTGGTTAGCACGTCCGCCTCCCAGTACTGAGAACGCAAGATCGAGTCCAGGCTCCTGCGTGGGTTTTCTCCGGGTTCTCCGGTCTCCTCCAACGTTCCAAACACATGCGTGGCAGGTTCATTGAACACTCTGAATTGTCCCAAGGTGTGATTGTGAGTGTGGATGGTTTTTCGTCTCAGTGTGCCCTGCAATTGGCTGGCAACCAGTTCAGGATGTTCCCCCCCGCCTACTGCCCGAAGCCGGGTGGGATAGGCTCCAGCACCCCCGCGACCCTTGCGGGGAGTAAGCGGTTAAGAAAATGGATGGACGTTAAAAGCAGCTCTACCCTTTCCGCTACGCAAAATGCTTAGTTGCAAGTTGTCGTTGCACTGTCCCCGCTTTCCAGTGCACATTCAAATATTTCCATGCTGCAGCGTGCCGACATGATCATTGTTAAATGACGCCAGCTTCTTGCGACGGCCACCAGAACATTCCCCGCTGGCTGTGTTTACAATGTTGCGCCGTATAAAACGTGTGTATGTTTTTCGTTTTTGCCAATATCTGCGTACCTCTGGATCATTATGTTGCTTTTAGCCCTTAAAAAAGAACAAGCATTTTTTTAGCCCTATCTTTTCCCCCCAATTTAGCCGAAAGTGATGTGATTGGGCCCGGGGGTTACAACATAGTCGGGTCTTACTGTATTTACTGACTCTTAGTTCTGTCTTTTGGTTTACTTGTGTTTTCATCAAACCGAGAAGTCAACTAATCGAGTCTTTCGGAACATGTCTGTAAAGTATGGAGTTAATAAAAATATTAAAGTACTTCAGATGTTGCCAAAATATACAGACC
Source organism: Festucalex cinctus (assembly GCF_051991245.1). Classification (NCBI taxonomy): domain Eukaryota; kingdom Metazoa; phylum Chordata; class Actinopteri; order Syngnathiformes; family Syngnathidae; genus Festucalex; species Festucalex cinctus. The sequence continues at coordinate 7,025,680 of NC_135427.1, forward strand.
GTCCTGCATGACACATAGTTCTTACATTACCTTTTTTCAACATTTTTTCATTGTAGCAAAGCAATGTTTTTTTAGAGAGGTATGTTGTGTTGTGTTTTGGTTTGGATGTCTTACTTAGCACTAGCAGCAACCTTCACTTTCAGAAATGAACACACACATTTCAGTTTTTCTCTGTACTGTATTCTACTTTTGGACGGACCCACAGGAAGAAATGACAGCGTTCATGCCACCATCGCCAACAGTAATATCAGGGTGGTTAGTAAGAGGTCGTGGAGGTCCCGGAATGGAGCAATGTTGGTAATGGCACTGCTGCATAGTGATAAATGGCATTCACGTTTCAACCTAGCAGACTAGCGTCTACTTAAGTCCCCTTTGGGAAGCTTAAATGGTTTGTTTTGCTCCCCGAAACGTTTCCGTTCCCTCCGTTTGAAACCACCGTTACTATGTCATATTCCAGATTGTGGAGCATGTCTGAATGTCGACGTTCATGCGCAAACGGACGTCGTTTCCCAAGGGCAATTGCAGGCTCTCTTTAATGAGTAATTTGGGCTTGGATTGAGCTCTTCCAGATGGCTGAAATGAAATGCCACCCGTAGCATTTTGCCAGTTGGGTGAGGTAGTCATACCAACATGATGATGATGATGATTCTGAAGGGCTCTTGTTCCTCAAGAGGCCGCAAAATGTCTTAGTTCTTGGAAGCTTTTCCTAGCAAGATCATTTATTCTTTCCGCTTGTCTTTGGTGTCCAACAGGTAGCAACCACGCTCAATCTCAAGGACGGTGACCTGAACCTGCTTGCTTGGGACAGCTCGAGCATCCCCAAGTTCTCTCCTGAAGCAGGATGGAGCCCCAAGCTTCCCAGGGGCTCCTCGGGCCAGAAGGGATGTGTCTGCTGGTGCCCAGTCCCCAGAGTGAAGCGGTGACGCATGAGATGGAGGAGTTGACGCTACAGCCCACCCAGAACCTGCCGCCACTCAACGAACGCAAAAACGGTGAGGTTGCTAAGTGGATAAAATGCAATTTACTTGTCACGAGAGTCTTTTTCTTTCACTGCATCCTATTATTTGTCCTGTTACTCTGTCCTATATTAGCCGCTGTTCTTGGCATAAATGCATGCTAGCGTTTTGTTTCAGTAAAGCTTATTGCCTGCTTCGTTAATTACATAATCGGTAAGCTCACTAAATTGTATCACTTTCGCCGCCACGTCTCACTCAGTCAATCTCACGCCAATCTCAGTCAACGTCATCCGAGTGTTTTGCATGGTTGCTGAGGTCTGCGAGAGAGCCCAGTGAAACGTCTTAACGGTGGAAAAGTGTGTGGAATGTCAACTGTAGTAGTAGCCGCTCATCATCTGGGCTTTTGTCATTTCCCCTCCAGTGAGAACACACACATGCCGACTGATCCATCTCTCGCACTTGGCCAACCACAGAGCCCATTTAAAAGACTGGCTTCACCGTTAAGATGTAAATCTGTCGGCCACCATCCCCGTGTCGGTATAGTAGTAAACAGTCGCTCGGAGTTTGTTTTGGCGAAGAGTGAGGGCGTGTTTTATTAATCCAGTGGTTCCTAACCTTGTTTGAGGTACTGAAGTTACTTGTGCACATTCACCGAACCCTTTTTATTGAAAAATAAACTCTGATTTCCTTTATGTATTTATTTATTTACAAATTCACGAGATGGGTATAGGATTTACCTGTGAACAAAATGAATCTGGCTCTCTTCACCTTGAGTTCCGAAGTCGTTAAACGCATGAGTCAGGTGTTTGTCTTGACTTCCGCAGCTGTGTTGCTGCTCATCACGTGTGTGTTGAGTTGAACAGCATTCGACTGGAAGTGTCTGTGATTCACTCGAACCATATGTGGCGCCGTGTGCCATTCTTGATTGTGTTGCTTTTGTTAGTTCATATTGATGCAGATGAGATGTCTGTAATTTTAAGGCAAACGCAATTGCCCGACAAGCCTTTTAATAACACAAAAAGCACACTCTTTAACATAACAGTCAAGGTGACGCAAGTGTTAGCCAACTGGGTAGGACACAAAGAGCTCGAATCCAGCGGGGCCAGTTCGAGCTGTGGCACACCCTTGTGAAGCTGCTCACAACTGCTCTGTTGTATTCTGCTAAAAATACACGCCCCATCTATTTTTGACGGAGAACTCATTAGACTGCACAGAGCAAAGCAGATCAAGTCAGGCAGGAAGTCTTGCATTTAACTTAAAAAAATAAAAATAAAAAATTGGCACAAAGTTCAGTAACATAATCATTTATATGCCATCATTACAAGCACCAAGAACAATCAATGTAAGTTTATTGCGGGATGTCAAATGTAATCATTTCTCTCGATTAGGGATCACCAACCTTTTTTGAAGCTGAGGGCTAGTTTTTGACTACGCATTGGTGTGAAGGGATACCCATTTGATATACGTTTCTGAAATAAATTTGCTCAAGGGGATTCACTGGAGCTCCTCTTCCACATAAGTTAGTGTGGCCAGACACAGTCAGAGAAACAATGTGGCTTTAATGGTGACTCAGTTCCAATTTACAAGCGTCAATAAAACACTCGGTCCACCTGATATTGTCTGTTACATTCCTATTATCTTCCTTCATCACTAATGTTGCCATGTAGGAGGACTGCCACAAATATTGCCACCAAGGGCCTAACAGACTCGCGACATCCCCCTCGTATGACCACTTAGCTGTCTAACAACATGCCTGATGTAAAATACAAAAACTGAGCACGGGAGTCATGCTTGCATACAGGCGTGAGTGAAACAAGAGTTCATTTGTCCCATTTTAAATCCGTCTTTGTCGTCTGTGCTAGCTTGTTGTAGCTTCGTCCTCACTAATGCAAAGCTTGCTAATGCTCCGCTAGTAGCTTTGTCTTTGCTAATGCTAAGCTCACTAATTATACGCTCGTGACTTAGTTTTTTTTTTAACTGCTTTATTGAACAACTGTTGCAAACTTACAATAAACCTCATCAAAGTGATCAAAGTATTGTAACATTAAAACACACAAAAACGCAAAACAAAAACGCTTGTGACTTAGTCCTTGGTACAGCTGAACTAGCTAATGCTATGCTGGTCGCTTCATCCTTGATAATGCTATGCTTGCTAATGCTAGTGCACTTGCTTATGCTAAACTAATTCATCTAAGACAGCGTGAGAGGCAGCCAACGTTCACGTTTGCAAAGTCCATTTTGTTTGTGACGTAAGAGGCCGACAACTCGACTTCAAGCAGCCAATGGGGTCGATGCCACGGACCCTCCGACTTCCGGTTTCACACCTCAGCGTCGTTTCCGGCCACCAATCACTTATACAACATTGCTAGAAAATCAAAGTGTGTAAATAGTTGCTCTTTATATGCGTCGTCGTTGTTGTTGTTGTTTCTGCGTCCTTGATGATCAAGACAAAGGGACAAAGGAACATCTGAGATGAAAGCGCAGGGTGCACGTGTAAGCTTGAACATTGGCTCAAGTGAGTCATACGGCGTGCGATGTGACCGATAGCAGCTCTTGGATGTGTGCATCCTGTTACCACTCGGGAATAAAGCGACGGAAGAGCCGACATTCAATTGTAATCCTTCACTTGACTCAATCTATCAATTGAGTCTTGGCTGCCTGCTCCCTGTCTTAAATCTTCAGCAATGACCGTCAAGCACCGACGGAATGAACTCGAATGGCGATTGTAAGTTTCCCAATACTGGCGAGTATTACAGTATTGTGTTGCTTTGTGTCCGTTCGGTTGAAGTTTCTTTCATGTTTGCGCTTTTGTTTTGATTTCAAATCATTTGCATCCATTTTGTTGTTCTTCTAATGCTACAAGTACTTTTGTGGGACATAATCTTTTATTTTATTGTATTTTATCTTACCAGTGCTGCAGTTGAGACTTCAGCAAAGACGAACTCGGGAGCAGTTGGTGGATCAGGGCATCATGCCACGTGAGTAATGCCACTTGTCACTTGTGCATCACTATGGCGTGTGTGTGTTTGTGGGGGCGCTTACCTACTAATACTGACAACTCTTGATTTGTATTTTAGCTTTATCTTTTAGTGGGGGTTCATTTTTTTTAGGAATAATGTTGCATTAAAATGTGTTCTTTTTAGCGCTGAAGAGCCCGGCTGCATTCCATGGTCAAATACGCAGCTTGGAGAGAGCCAGGGTAAGCTAGCTACACAGTATGAAAATCATTTTGGACAAAATAATAATAATAATAAGTGTGTGAAGTCTTTTAAAATGATTTTGTCTCTTTTGTAACTCCTTAGACTGAGAATTTTCTTAAGCATAAGATCCGCAGTCGTCCAGAAAGAGCAGAACTGGTTAGGATGCACATCTTGCAAGGCAAGTATAGTTTACATTTTAGATCCGTGTTTGGTGGTTGTAATCACCCCCCCCCCCCCCACCCCTTCCACAATAAAATAATTCCCCTGATCTCCACAACTAGACACTTGATAGTCCATCTGTTTTCCCAAACAATTCTACTGCCATACTTTTCTGTATGTGCACTTAACGTGTGATGTTTTTCCTCAGAGACTGGAGCCGAGCCGTCACTACAGGCCACTCAGATGAAGCTGAAAAGGGCCCGGCTGGCTGACAACCTCAACGAGAAAATAGCCCAGAGACCTGGTCCCATGGAGCTGGTTGAGAAGAACATCTTGCCTGTGGATTCTAACCTGAAAGAGGCCATCATAGGCGAGATAGCAAATAGTGGCAAATAACTGACTTTGCTGCTCAGTGACACTTGTTGTCTAATCGTGGTGTCCTGGCAACAGGGCAGGTGAACTATCCGAAGGTCGTGGATGAGGACAGCAGCGATGCCTTGTCCCCGGAGCAGCCTGCCAGCCAAGAGTCTCAGAGCTCTCTGCCCTCACCTGGAGACAACAAAGGCCCAGAAACTCCCTCGCCAGTCTTTCCTCCTTCAGGGCCCATGTTGAAGGTCAGCTCGAGAAATACCGACGTTGCCGTTTGTGCACAAAAAAAAGTCCACTGTTGAAAATGAGTGTGTGTTTTTATCCACTTCGTCAGTCCCCCCCGGCTGCTACACAGTCCACTACAGACTCGATGAGGGCGATCACTACTAACGAGCAGCCGACAAGCCGCCCAACCGTTTCTCACGCTCAACCAGTCACTACAAGCGCGCCCTCCAAGCCAGGCCCAACATTGGTGAAAGTAAGTTTCAATCAAGTTTTCTTCACCGCAGTTTCTGACATCGCGGTGTCTCCCCCACTTCAGCAAAGCCAGCACAAACTGTCGTCTGAGAAGATCCGCAGTAAGAAAAGCAAGGACGCCAAACCCAGGGTGAAAAAGCTGAAGTACCACCAGTATGTTCCACCAGACCAGAAGCAGGAGCTCAGTGAGGCCCCGATGGACTCCTCCTATGCCCGACTTCTGCAGCAACAGCAGCTGTTCCTCCAACTGCAGATCCTCAGCCAGCAACAGCAACACTACAACTATCAAACTATATTACCAGCCCCACTCAAGTATGTTAACTTCATATCGCACAGGCCAGACCCCAATCCTCCAATTTTTTTTATGTAAAAAATGCGGCACATAATCATTCTTTGAGTCTTTTAAACGTCTATTTTTGTAGCAGGGATATATTTACAGCTGTAAAATGATGTCTACACAGCTGCTTTTAGCATTAATGTCTAAAAATGGAACAATTCATAACAAAAGTCTTTTTTTTTTTTTTTTTCGTTCTGCTCCCTTTTTCTCTTTCATCCCCATTTCAGTTTTTCACAGCGTAATGTTTGCTCTGCTAACAATAACTGATATTTTCCATCTGTGTAGGCCTGTGGCAGAAGGCCAGAGCAGCAATGCCAGCAGCCTACCAGCCTCCATTGTGGTTTCTTTACCCACTGCACCCCCACTGCCCCCACTACCTTTGGCCCGGCAGAACAACTCATTATCCAACCGCAAGCCCGGAGTCTTGCCTGCCAACCTGGAGGAGATGAAGGTATTTGGATCGATTTTTTTGTGTGTGTGTGTGTGTGTGTGTGTGTGTGTGTGTGTGTGGGGGGGGGGGGGGGGGGGGGGGGGGTTCTGTTTTTTTAGCTGCTTGCAGCAACTGCATGAACGTGACACCTCAAAAGCATGCTAGGGACATTGTCATTTATTGAAAGCCTGATTCAATTATTATTTTTAAAGCAAGCTATATTAAGACAGGAAGCTGTAATAGGGCGGGCTCTATTTCATGTAATAATCAAACAATTGAATGGATTTGCTAACCCAACACTTCTCCACTGAATGTTTTTCCACAAAATCTTGACAGTCCAGTCCAGGCAGTAACACTCCTTTGCATGCCATTGCAAATAACACTTAAGTTTGCTAAAGTTGATGTTAGGTAGCACGATACTGTACTCAAAAGTAAACCTTTTCATATAAATTATTATTATTATTATTATTTTTTTAACTTGGGGAAAGAAACAAAACAAAGATCCTATACGAGTGAGCTGTGTCGGAAACAGGCGGCGATTGCGTTGTGCTCGCTTGTTATTTTTTTATTTATTGTGCACGTTTTGTCACAATACTTCACTTGATCACTGCGTAATGATGTGTGACTTTGCTAGCAGGTAGCAAGCTATGCTAAGTTAAGATCAACTCTCTTGAATTTTAATATAAATTAGTTACAATTTCCAACTTTCTACAGCTTATCTGCTTAGGTAGGCAGCGTTAGCCACAAACGCCATCTTGTGAGTTAGAGGCAGTCCTGAGGTGTGCTAACTTTAACGCCAAGCTAGCAGTCGGCTTAAGCTAGCACGTTTTGAACATTAGAGTTAAATCTACTAACCAGTGGTTAAGAAAAAACATGTTTTGAGCAACGTAGGTCACTAGACAAGACAATTTATGCTGAACGCCAATTCCCATTTACGACTGGTGCTTAACGATGATAAAAATGGGTGGGTTGCGTCAGGAAGGGCATCCGGGGTAAAAACTGTGCCAAACACACACATTTGTCAACCCTCCACAATGTCATTTAAAAACTATCCACCTACGTACAGTCTTGGCATGCTTGTTTTGGAAAATTGTACCGATAGTTTTGATTGTTTTTCTATAGAAAGATGGGAAATAACCAATAAATGAATTAAGAACATCCTTAGCTAAACATGATTTCTCTTCTAGGTAGCTGAGCTAAAACTGGAACTAAAACTGCGTGGCCTCCCTGTGTCAGGAACTAAAACGGATCTGATTGAAAGGCTGAAGCCCTTTCAGGATCTTCCCAGCTCCTCACCTCCCAACACTGTTTCCGCCCCTATTACTACCACTCTCACTGCCATCCCTATGGAGACGACCACGACCAGCCCCACCGTTGTCCATCCACCCCTGCAGGGAGCTTGTGAGAACATGAGTGGCACACCTCCAGTCTCCCCTGTTCCTAATGGTCCATTCAGCCTCCACCAGGATGCCATCATGTCAGAAGTTCAGCATGAAATACAGTTGGTGTGCTCTGGCTCTTCACCTCTCCCAAGCTTGCCCGTACCAGAGAAGGACAGAAGGCTCCATGAGAAGGAGCGGCAGATTGAAGAGTTGATGAGGAAGCTTGAGCAGGAGCAGAAGTTGGTGGAGGAGCTCAAGATGCAGCTGGAGGTCGAGAAGAGGAGTCAGAGTGGCTGTACTGCCAATTCTCCCTCCATAGCCTCCAAGCTCACAACAGTTTCCTGTTCCATGAGCCCCGTTTCAACAGTCAACAACGCAAACACTGTAAAACCAGAGAAAACGGTCTTGACAAACTGCTCGCCAACTTCCCTTCCGAACTCATTCCTGGGCTCTCAGACTCTCGCGACCCCGCTGCAAACTGTGGTCAAGTTGGAGGATGTGACGGTTTCTTCCGGAAAGCCAATCCAGCTGCAGCCCCAAGCTCCGATTTTCAGCCAAACCCAGGCCCAAGTAAGCACGAGCCCAAATCTTCTCTGCCATTCTCAGAGAAGTCCCAAACTCAAGACGCAGCCGCAGCCCACCACCCCCAGCCTGCAGCAGTTCTTCATCAGCCATCCCGGCGGGGTGTCCCAGGTGCTAGGTCAACCGCAGACCTTGTTAACCACATCTGGACAACCTCAGACACTGCTGACTACGAGTGGCCAGGCTGGAACTCAGATCTTGCTTCCTGTGTCGCTGCCCAACAACGCCACTGCCATCCGGCTGCCGAGCGCCAGCCTGCAGGTAAGAAGAGAGCCCGATAGCTGAAAACATAACGTGGGTTCAATCGAACCACAGGGGTGCAAAATCACGATACCAACTTTTTCCTCTTTATTTCAGCCTGTCCTTCAGGCCACTGTCTCAAATCCAGCGCTCATCCAGGCCTCCATTCCTCAGCTGCAGAGCACCAAAATGGAGACGTCCCCTCACCAGCAGTTGGCCAACCACAACTCATTGTTGCAGGTTAGCCCACGCCACTCAACCAGATGCAAGACATCTTTTTTTCCCCATCTAGTGTTAGTCGGAATTTAATGTGCAACTTGTTCTTAATACTTACAGACTTTGACAATGGGCAATAATAATATGACTGACATGGAGAAGCATACGAGGCCTGAAGTAAATCCTCAGTGTTTCCTCGGGAGCTCCCCAGACAGAAGGGCCTCTCCTCGGGGTTCACCCAACCACGTCACCAATGGGCCACTCAATAAGGTATCGACAGTCCTACTTTTGTTTGCTCTCTGGCAGCACTCTTTATTATTTAAGTCAGCAACTTAAACTCTATGGTGGGCCACAATTTTTCATCAGAGCTACTCGGGGTTCCAAACAGCACCACGTACTTCCTAATCAAATGTATGACAAAAGTGGCATTTTAAATATGGACGTAATATGTGCACGTATGGAAATTGTTCTCTTAATTTATTTCATTTCAAGTTTCATGATTATGATTATGACTGTTCATTGCCAGTGTGGCTGTGGTAATTATTAATATTATGGGAATTTGCTTATCATTGAGTTTGTTTGTCTTTGTCAAGTCTTCCTCTCCACAGCCGACCTTCATCCTCCAGCCCGCATCTCTTCTTTCGCCTCCTCCCAAGACACGAGAGCCTCCTCGCTACGAGGACGCCGTCAAGCAGAGCCGCAACCTGCATGTTAACAACGTGTCACAGGTCAGATGCCCCTGCACACGCACCCACACACAGTTCACACCATGCTTGGGTGATTAAACCAATGGCGTCTCCCCCCGCCCCCCAAAAGTAAACACATCTTTCTTTGCAGGTTGCCACAGCGACCAGTCAGCAGATGGACGACTTGTTTGACATTCTCATACAGAGTGGAGGTAAGGAGCTTCTTTGTGAGTTATTTGCAGTTTCTAAACTTATGTGCACAACTATTATGTGGTGCACAAATCTGAGCGTTTTTTCATGTTTTAGATCCTATTTTATTCAAAATTAATTTAAAGCCTTATTCTATTACCTCTGTCAAGCGGGGAAAGTTGTTACATTTTGATTACTGTTCGCTATTTTAGTGAATTTTTAGTGAATTATGAATGTATGTAGAAATCTGGGCCCGTTTAATTGAACACAATTCTGTTGCATTGTAATAGGTTTTTGTGCACCTTCTGCCATCTAAAGAAGGAACATTAAAAAAATAGATATTTGCAATTTATTTATAGATAATTTGAATAACCTTAAGAATAACAATATAAAAAACACTTGTCATTTTTGTGAACTGTGTTAAAATAACAAATTGAAATGACAAATTTAGCGTTGGCCTAAGGTGTTTAAACAGTATTGTATCTTTGTTAATGTGTTTAAAAACATTTGAGAAATAATTTTGCGTGCTCATGTACTTTGTCCGCTCTCATCCTCTGCACCCCCTGGGGGTTAGGCACCAGTCCATAAAACCTAGTGACAACCCTGCTACATAATTACACTTTATAAAACTCAATGTATCTCTTCAGGTGGGCCTCAACTAAAGGTAGAAAATAAAAAAAAATGTGAGTTGAGTCTTAAAAGCCACAATCCCCCAGGTGGCGCTATAGAGCTAATTATCATTTTTGCTTGAGCCGACGTATGTCTTTGCCAGTGACCATAGTTGCACCAAAACAAGTCAGCATGGATAGAACAGGTCTGTGTGTGTGTGGATGCAGTTAATTTTGCTCATTGCACACGATTGCTTTTATTGTCCATAGAGTTCGTCAAAAATAAAACCACATATTGTATGGAAAGGTCTGATGCCACTGAATGTTTTGGGGGAAAAAAATCAGAAATAGACAGTTATCACACTTGGGTGCCAAATTTTGTACAAAAAAAACAAACTGTGGAGTAATGTCACTGGTCTGTAGTAATGTCTTGGTTCATGTTTCCTGATTTGTATTCCTGTGACCACCCTTTAGAAATCACTCCATTTATCCAGCATGAGCCTCCAGTGTCCCTCAACAAGACTCACCTAGTCACAGCCAACATCACCACCCTTCCGGTCAACACCGTCCTCTCCAGGCACCCTCCCCCGATCCAGGTGGCTCCGCCTCCAACCTTGAGCCCGGCCGTCGACCCCAGCCTGTCCAGCCTCTCCTCGCTGGCCACCGATAACCAGCTGGAGGCGTTCCTGGAGAGGACGCTGGCCGAGACGCCGGCGGCATCCGACCCTCGCACCCGGGGCCTGATGGAGGAGCTGCAGGCGCAGCTGATGATGGACCATCAGGCCTACTCGCCCATGGACACATCCGACCTGTCCTTTTGCGACTCGTCCTCACCCCCTCCCTCGCTCAACATGGGTCTGTCCGACCCGACGCTGGACAACATGGATTGGGACTTCCTGGACACGCATGACCTGCAACTGCACTGGGACTGAGGAATGAAGACTTGAAGATGGAGGGAAGAAGAGCACTAAAGGAAAACGGTAATATTTCCACACCACACCACTGTACAGGCAGTGCACTGATTCAAATAGAACAGCAAGCAGGAGATTGCACAGCTTTAAATGATGTCAAATATGAGATTGTTTCGGCGTCTAATGTCGATTAAAAAAAGGAAGTGGAACCAAAGGAATTCTGGTAGCAAGGACTTTTTGTACATACCACCTTCTCCAGGATCTCCAGACCTGGCTCATATCCTGCGGCAACGATGACTGCTGTATGAAAATGAGGTCATTCTCAGACAATGACAGTGTGAACTTGGCAGAAAAAATAATAATAATAATCATCAGGTGATACTGACCACTCGCTGACTCCAATCACTTCTGGTTCAAGCTGCGGTGAGGATAAGCCTGATCCATCCTGCATGTTTGCCAACTTAATAAATGTGAGTGTTGTTCCAATACCGTTTTTTGGCCCTCAATACCAATTCCGATACCCAGCTTTGCAGTATCGGCAACATGAAAAAAGTGTCCTGCCATTGGTTAAGAGCATTCAAGGGTCAATAAGATATCTTAGATCAACATGCAGTGAACATGTCACATATCAGTGAATGTCGTGCACGAGCAAGACACAAGATGCTGCATTCAAAGTCCTATATTAGCATTGGAATTAATGGTATCGGCATATTACTTGTCAGTACTCACTGATACAGATACCACTGTTTTAATGCAGTATCGGTATTGGAACAACACAACTAAATGTGACTTGTTACACTGTCATGACGCTGTTGAACCGACTGGAGTGGAGGCAGGACTCAATGGAGAGCCATTTGAGCATTTACATTTTTTTTTTAATCTTAAGGTAAAGGCAATTCAGCGCACTCAAACACCTGTTGCCTTACTACTAGTAAAAAAAAGTTGCTAGTAAGTTACTAGTAACTTTTTTTTGTTTTTTCTCTCAGTGAATGCTCAAAAGTATGGAAACGTGGAACTGCCAATGTGGAATGAGCATTTTTTTTACAAATATGTTAAAAGTATGTTTGACATCATCCATGGCCGGTAAAAATGGATCTTTGACGTCTATAGCCGTCAATGGCAGTGAAGGAGTTAAATGTATTTGCAAGTCCATTCAAATGGACTTGGAAATACATTTGAACGGATTTAAATACATTTAACTCATTCACTCCCAGCCATCTTCACATTTCGCAATCCCATTCGCTGCCCCCGGTTTTACTGAATTTTGACTGATTTTGCAAGGCCCACAGAATAGTGTTCAATTGGTATAAAAGCATGGAACCTATCAAAAGAAAGATTAAAGTCTCTTCTTTCATCAGGGAAAAAAACAACATATTTCTATCTGTTTCTGTTTTGCAGGAATTGGCATTAGAAAATAGCTAAGTTTCATCAATATTCACATTCCTGGTGAAAACAGTTGGGAGCTTGTTGCAACATGGCCCTGGTTGATCTCCTTTGCTCTGCTGCCACCTGCTGACCATTTGTGTAATGACTATCATCTCTGCAACTGTTCTTTGCAGTTGAGGCTGTATCAAAGCCTTCTGTATATCTAGCATAAAAAATAAATAAAAAAAAGACTGGGACATTTAACTCATTTCCTCCCAATACGTTTTTTTTTATTTTTTTATGTTTTAAGTGTCCCAAAGACGTATTTATACGACGTATTTGTATTTTTTTTTTTGCTAGAGCATACAGAAGGCTTTGATGCAGCCTTTCAACTGCAAAGAACGGTTGCAGAAATGGTAGTTATTCCACAAACGGCCAGCAGGTGGCAGCAGAGCAAAGGAGATCAACCAGGGCCATGTAGAAAAAAAGCTCAATTACTTACAATTTGAATAGATTTGCGAAAACTGATTAAACTTAGCTCTCTTCTAATGCTAATTGCTGTAAAACGGAAACAGATAGAAACACTTTTTTTTTCCTGATGAAAGAAGAGACTTTAATCTTTCTTTTGATAGGTTCCATGCTTTTATAGCAATTGAACACAATATTCTGTGGGCCTTGCAAAATCAGTCAAAATCCAGTAAAACAGCCGGGAGCGAACAGGATTGCGAAATGTGGGGGGAAAAAAAAATAGACGTATTTACTCGTTTTGGGGAACAAATGAGTTGACTATATATGCAGATATGTTGTAACATATTTGGCAGTGTAAAATGTTAGCTCCACCTTGGCAGTTCCACACTTACGTGTAAAATGCTTCCCATCGGATGCTCCTCTGACCACGCGGGTGCGATGCACTCATGAGGCATGTTGTTGGTTCGCCTCAAAAACGACGCTAATGTGAACTCCGCATATCGCCAGTTATGATCAACATGGATTGTGATCCGTGCCGCTCGGGATCACGAGGCTGATCATCTTCAGAGATTTGTCATCGGATCTCTTCGTTTTGAATGTATTCTGTAAAGATGACAAAAAAAGAAAAAGAAATTGGATTGTGCTCATAATGCCGGCAGCTTTTGTGACAAACAAATACTGGGGAAAGGGAACAAATAACGACACGCTTTTAAGTCGGTGTAGCTTAAGACGTATCAATGATGCATTTTGGAGATGTTGACATGCATATCAACTGTCCTGCAGTATCACTACATTGTGTATACGTGTATGTGTGTGCGTTAGGCTCCTCCCTCTCATCATTACAGCAGTATGAATACGGTGGAACTTCGTAGGTTGAACTCGTCTCGATTTCAAATTTGCTGCAATTTTGAGGCTATTTTCCAAGAATTTTTGTGCAAAAACGAAGGTCCGGATCGTCCCGACTTCAACCCGAGGTTCCGCTTGTACTCGACGACGCGACCTGGCTGGTCAGGAAACCAAACGGTTGTAAAAACGGAGCTGCATGTGCATCCCGTCTTTCTTGCATGTTCCTCGTCTTTCTGTCTCCGTGCGCATGACCGTCCTCGACTCTCGTCACGTGAACAAAAATGCGCCGCCATGATCAAATGGGTCATTTATGAGCGGAAGGCTTCTGACGACTCTTTTCTTGGCTGGCTGTGGTCCAAACAAAAAGAGGGCTGTTAATCTTGTCTGCGTCATATATCAATATTCTCTGGTCTTGCTCGTTAAGTTCTTACATCCGTGACCACTAGAGGGCGTTGCACATTTTTTGTTTACAACTGCAGTTTTAAGAAGGACAAATTTGTTGTACTGCCCAATTTCCATTTATATATCGAATGATGCATATCTGATAAGGCCGGTGCTCGTCATAACATCTCATTTATGAAAATTAGTTAGAACAAATTGAATCTGATTTCTGTTGCCGCGCAATGATGCATAAACAAATTGTGCCACTTGAGTCTAAAATCTGAATTTGTCATCTTATTGCCTAAAAACATAATCAGAGAACTTCTTGTCAGTACTGTAGCTGCACAGGGACATATGCAAATGATGCATATGCATATTCTGTAAGTGCACAAACGCCAACAATACCTGAGCCAAACTCAAACCTGGAGCACAGTTTGGAGATCTACTTGCGTTAGGTCAACTTTTTTTTCTTTTTTTAAGATTTGATTGCTGTTTGCATTAAAGGCTGTTAACTATGAATGCTCTGTGGCCAAAAAAGGCATTGGGATATATTATCACTTTTTTTTTTAATTTTTTATTTATCATTTGTTTTCTGGTTGACAAAAACATATAATCCTGTTTTATCCATTTGTTAAACTAGTTTGGTTTGCCTTTTTTATTTGTATTTGTATTTTTTATTTTAATGTTCTGTCCTCTGACATCTCGGCTGCAGTCGTACAGGTGATCTCTCATTGGCCAGTTAAATAAGGACGGCGCTCATCCTCTGGTGATGACGGCTGCCATCTTTTCTTGACGTACTGTACTTGAATGCAGACTCGCACATTTAGCACCCTCAAAATCTCTTCATATCAAAACTCTGTACAGACGGCATGGTTATCACCATGGTAACATTCTGAAGCCATCTATTCTAGGGCGGTCAAATTAAGCACAAGTGAGCTTTTTGGCCCCTTCTGCAGCCGATACCCCCCCCCCCCCCCACCCACCTTCTCCCATTGCCTCTTGTTCGTATGCCATATGTTTTGCACACTATGTACATATTTATATAGATGTAATGCATATTTTTATACGTGTGACATCCACGGGCTCTCTTTTGTAAATACGGAAAATTGTATGCCTTTTATGTGAGAATAAAAATTTGGTGTACTATGAATGGTTCGTTATGTTGTGGGCGGTTATTGTTGCCTTTGACTGACGAGCTGATTTCTGTTAACTGTTACCCATCGAGCCATCAAAGTAGCTCCTCGTATTAGAAGAAAAATACTTTCATAACTAAAACATTACATCACTGAGACTGCTTCAATCTGAAATTAGTTACTTACTGTGTCTCAGATTCAATGGTTCTGGCCTGTGGGATTCCCCAGGGATCAATCTTGAGACCACTATTAAATTAGGCACGTCCTCGGACAGATAAGTCTGTGGATCAAAAAAACAAAACAAAACAACTTAATCAAAACTAAAAGCGTTTTGATGGACCAGAGGAACAAGAAAAATTGATGACAACACCAACAATGAGACTGTTGAATGTTTTTAGTCTTAAGCAGAATTCAATGTCATGTGACAATCTTCCAAGCAGGCTGATAATCGGACGAAAAGAAGACCGCGACTTCATTCCAAAGCATGAATGAGTCTTTGAGGAACTTTAAAACCGATGTTGTCCTTCCACCTCGGGAACAAAGTGCCCATGAATTGAACCAATGCATGCATTGCTTTCCCCTAATTTGCTAACAACCTCCAAAAGACCACAATGACCTCGTCGGATCCTGGTCACCATGACTTCATGGCAGCGCCCTCTCCTGTTTCCAATGTTTTCAAATAGAAGCTCTCTGCTCGCCTTTTTTTTTCTTTGAGAACTATTTTTGGTGATCTCTGCTTACAAATGATACTGTTGTTTTGGGTGGTGGTCAGTGTTTCTTTTTTTGTTTGTTTTTTAATCTGGTCTAACCAGGCACTCCCACCAAATTTTCAATTCAGATATTCTTTGACCGCAATTCTTGTATTTTCAAGAAGGGTTATTTTACTCAACAGAATAAAAGCCTGACTAGACATAGCCATTTTTTTGAGAGAAAAAATAAATGCTTTACTATACTGGGAAAACCTTACTATACAGGGTTGTTTTTTTGATAAGAATACAAAAACCTTACTCTATTTGATCTTTTTTTAAATTAATAAAAGCCTGACTATACATATTCATCTTTTGATTTAAAAAAAAAAAAGCCTTACAATACAATTTTTTTTAAGCCTTAGGTCATTTTTTGTTAGTAAAAAAAAAAAGCCTTATTTTTAATTTTACAATAAAAGCCTTACTCTACGTGGTCATTTTTTTTAACCAAATAAAAGCCTTACTATATGGTGTTTTTTTGTTTTGTTTTTTTAAGCCTTAGGTCATTTTTTGTTAGTAAAAAAAAAAAGCCTTATTTTTAATTTTACAATAAAAGCCTTACTCTACGTGGTCATTTTTTTTAACCAAATAAAAGCCTTACTATGTTTTTTTTTTTTTTTTTTTTTTAAAGCCTTACTATATATGGTCATTTTTTTGATAGAAAAAAAAGCCTTACTATACATGGTCTGTTTTTGTCTTTTCTTCTGTTTTTTTTTTGTATCCTTACTATACAAGGTCATTTTTTTTTTCAAATAATACAAGCCTTACTATATGTGTGTTTTTTTATTTTATTTTTTTATCCTTACTATACATGGTCTTTTTTTGTTAGAAACAAAAAAAAAGCCTTACTATACATGGTCGTTTTTTTTTGTTAGAAAAAAAAAAAAGCCTTACTATACATGGTCGTTTTTTACTATACATGGTAGTTTTTTTGTGAGAAAAAAAGCCTTACTGTACATGGTCGTTTTTTTTGTGAGAAAAAAAAAAGCCTTACTATACATGGTCGTTTTTTTGTCGGAAAAAAAAGCCTTACTATACATGGTCGTTTTTTTGTGAGAAAGAAAAGCCTTACTATACATGGTCATTTTTTGTTAGAAAAAAAAAAAAGCCTTACTATACATGGTCGTTTTTTTTTTGTTAGAAAAAAAAAAAGCCTTACTATACATGGTCGTTTTTTTTTGTTAGAAAAAAAAAAAGCCTTACTATACATGGTCGTTTTTTGTTAGAAAAAAAAAAGCCTTACTATACATGGTCATTTTTTTGTTAGAAAAAAAAGCCTTACTATACATGGTTGTTTTTTTTGTTAGAAAAAAAAGCCTTACTATACATGGTCATTTTTTTGTTAGAAAAAAAAAGCCTTACTATACATGGTCGTTTATTTGTTAAAAAAACAAGCCTTACTATACATGGTCATTTTTTTGTTAGAAAAAAAAAAAGCCTTACTATACATGGTCATTTTTTATTAGAATAAAAAAGCCTTACTATACATGGTCGTTTTTTTTTTTTGTTAGAAAAAAAAAAGCCTTACTATACATGGTCGTTTTTTGTTAGAAAAAAAAAAAAGCCTTACTTTACATGGTCATTTTTTTGTTAGAAAAAAAAGCCTTACTATACATGGTTGTTTTTTTGTCAGAAAAAAAAGCCTTACTATACATGGTCGTTTTTTGTTAGGAAAAAAAAGCCTTACTATACATGGTCGTTTTTTTGTCAGAAAAAAAAGCCTTACTATACATGGTCGTTTTTTTGTTAGAAAAAAAAAGCCTTACTATATACATGGTCATTTTTTTATGTTAGAAAAAAAAAAAGCCTTACTAAACGTGGTCATTTTTTATTAGAAAAAAAAAAGCCTTACTATACATGGTCGTTTTTTTGTCAGAAAAAAAAAGTCTTACTATACATGGTCGTTTTTTTTTTGTTAGAAAAAAAAGCCTTACTATACATGGTCGTTTTTTTTTTTTTGTTAGAAAAAAAAAGCCTTACTATACATGGTCGTTTTTTGTTAGAAAAAAAAAGCCTTACTATACATGGTCGTTTTTTGTCAGAAAAAAAAGCCTTACTATACATGGCCATTTTTTTGTCAGAAAAAAAAGGCTTACTATACATGGCCATTTTTTTGTCAGAAAAAAAAGCCTTACTATGCATGGCCATTTTTTTGTCAGAAAAAAAAGCCTTACTATACATGGTCGTTTTTTTTTAAGAAAAAAAAAGCCTTACTATACATGGTCGTTTTTTTTTTGTTAGAAAAAAAAAGCCTTACTCTATACATGGTCGTTTTTTACTATACATGGTAGTTTTTTTGTGAGAAAAAAAGGCTTACTGTACATGGTCGTTTTTTTTGTGAGAAAAAAAAAGCCTTACTATACATGGTCGTTTTTTTGTCGGAAAAAAAAAGTCTTACTATACATGGTCGTTTTTTTTTTGTTAGAAAAAAAAGCCTTACTATACATGGTCGTTTTTTTTTTTTTGTTAGAAAAAAAAAGCCTTACTATACATGGTCGTTTTTTGTCAGAAAAAAAAGCCTTACTATACATGGCCATTTTTTTGTCAGAAAAAAAAGCCTTACTATACATGGCCATTTTTTTGTCAGAAAAAAAAGCCTTCCTATGCATGGCCATTTTTTTGTCAGAAAAAAAAGCCTTACTATACATGGTCGTTTTTTTTTAAGAAAAAAAAAGCCTTACTATACATGGTCGTTTTTTTTTTGTTAGAAAAAAAAAAGCCTTACTCTATACATGGTCGTTTTTTACTATACATGGTAGTTTTTTTGTGAGAAAAAAAGGCTTACTGTACATGGTCGTTTTTTTTGTGAGAAAAAAAAAGCCTTACTATACATGGTCGTTTTTTTGTCGGAAAAAAAAGCCTTACTATACATGGTCGTTTTTTTGTCGGAAAAAAAAGCCTTACTATACATGGTCGTTTTTTGTTAGAAAAAAAAAAAGACTTACTATACATGGTCATTTTTTTATGTTAGAAAAAAAAAAAAGCCTTACTATACGTGGTCGTTTTTTTTGTTAGAAAAAAAAAAAAGCCTTACTATACATGGTCATTTTTTTATGCTAGAAAAAAAAAAAGCCTTACTATACATGGTCGTTTTTTGTTAGAAAAAAAAAGCCTTACTATACATGGTCGTTTTTTTGTTAGAAAAAAAAAGCCTTACTATACATGGTCATTTTTTTGTTAGAAAAAAAAAGCCTTACTATACATGGTCTTTTTGTTAGAAAAAAAAGCCTTACTATACATGGTCGGTTTTTTGTCGGAAAAAAAAGCCTTACTATACATTGTCGTTTTTTGTTGGGGAAAAAAAAGCCTTACTATACATGGTCGTTTTTTTGTTAGAAAAAAAAGCCTTACTATACATGGTCGTTTTTTTGTCAGAAAAAAAAGCCTTACTATACATGGTCATTTTTTTGTCGGAAAAAAAAAAGCCTTACTATACATGGTTGTTTTTTTTGTTAGAAAAAAAAGCCTTACTATACATGGTTGTTTTTTTTGTTAGAAAAAAAAAGCCTTACTATACATGGTCGTTTTTTTGTTAGAAAAAAAAGCCTTACTATACATGGTCGTTTTTTTGTTAGAAAAAAAAGCCTTACTATACATGGTCATTTTTTTGTTAGAAAAAAAAGCCTTACTATACATGGTCGTTTTTTTGTCAGAAAAAAAGCCTTACTATACATGGTCATTTTTTTGTCGGAAAAAAAAAGCCTTACTATACATTGTCGTTTTTTGTTAGGAAAAAAAAGCCTTACTATACATGGTCGTTTTTTTGTTAGAAAAAAAAGCCTTACTATACATGGTCGTTTTTTTGTTAGAAAAAAAAGCCTTACTATACATGGTCGTTTTTTTTGTTAGAAAAAAAAAAGCCTTACTATACATGGTCATTTTTTGTTAGAAAAAAAAAAAGCCTTACTATACATGGTCGTTTTTTTTTTGTTAGAAAAAAAAAAGCCTTACTATACATGGTCGTTTGTTTTGTTAGAAAAAAAAAAGCCTTACTATACATGGTCATTTTTCTGTTAGAAAAAAAAGCCTTACTATACATGGTTGTTTTTTTTGTTAGAAAAAAAAGCCTTACTATACATGGTCGTTTTTTTGTTAGAAAAAAAAGCCTTACTATACATGGTCGTTTTTTTGTTAGAAAAAAAAGCCTTACTATACGTGGTCGTTTTTTTGGTTAGAAAAAAAAGCCTTACTATACATGGTCATTTTTTGTTAGGAAAAAAAAGCCTTACTATACATGGTCGTTTTTTTGTTAGAAAAAAAAAAAGCCTTACTATACATGGTCGTTTTTTTGTTAGAAAAAAAAAAGCCTTACTATACATGGTCATTTTTTTATGTTAGAAAAAAAAAAGCCTTACTATACGTGGTCGTTTTTTTGGTTAGAAAAAAAAGCCTTACTATACATGGTCATTTTTTATTAGAAAAAAAAAGCCTTACTATACATGGTCGTTTTTTTTTGTTAGAAAAAAAAAAAAGCCTTACTATACATGGTCGTTTTCTTGTCGGAAAAAAAAGTCTTACTATACATGGTCGTTTTTTTGTTAGAAAAAAAAGCCTTACTATACATGGTCGTTTTTTTGTTAGAAAAAAAAGCCTTACTATACATGGTCGTTTTTTTGTCAGAAAAAAAGCCTTCTATACATGGTCATTTTTTTGTCGGAAAAAAAAAAGCCTTACTATACATGGTTGTTTTTTTTGTTAGAAAAAAAAGCCTTACTATACATGGTCGTTTTTTTGTCGGAAAAAAAAAAAGCCTTACTATACATGGTCGTTTTTTTGTTAGAAAAAAAAGCCTTACTATACATGGTCATTTTTTTGTCGGAAAAAAAAAGCCTTACTATACATGGTCGTTTTTTGTTAGGGAAAAAAAAGCCTTACTATACATGGTCGTTTTTTTGTTAGAAAAAAAAGCCTTACTATACATGGTCGTTTTTTTGTTAGAAAAAAAAGCCTTACTATACATGGTCGTTTTTTTGTTAGAAAAAAAAGCCTTACTATACATGGTCGTTTTTTTGTTAGAAAAAAAAGCCTTACTATACATGGTCGTTTTTTTGTAAGAACAAAAAGCCTTCTATACATGGTCATTTTTTTGTCGGAAAAAAAAAAGCCTTACTATACATGGTCGTTTTTTGTTAGGGAAAAAAAAGCCTTTCTATACATGGTCGTTTTTTTGTTAGAAAAAAAAGCCTTACTATACATGGTTGTTTTTTTTGTTAGAAAAAAAAGCCTGACTATACATGGTCGTTTTTTTGTCGGAAAAAAAAAGCCTTACTATACATGGTCGTTTTTTTGTTAGAAAAAAAGTCTTACTATACATGGTCGTTTTTTTTTTGTTAGAAAAAAAAGCCTTACTATACATGGTCGTTTTTTTTTTTTTGTTAGAAAAAAAAAGCCTTACTATACATGGTCGTTTTTTGTCAGAAAAAAAAGCCTTACTATACATGGCCATTTTTTTGTCAGAAAAAAAAGCCTTACTATACATGGTCGTTTTTTTGTTAGAAAAAAAGTCTTACTATACATGGTCGTTTTTTTTTTGTTAGAAAAAAAAGCCTTACTATACATGGTCGTTTTTTTTTTTTTGTTAGAAAAAAAAAGCCTTACTATACATGGTCGTTTTTTGTCAGAAAAAAAAGCCTTACTATACATGGCCATTTTTTTGTCAGAAAAAAAAGCCTTACTATACATGGCCATTTTTTTGTCAGAAAAAAAAGCCTTACTATGCATGGCCATTTTTTTGTCAGAAAAAAAAGCCTTACTATACATGGTCGTTTTTTTTTAAGAAAAAAAAAGCCTTACTATACATGGTCGTTTTTTTTTTGTTAGAAAAAAAAAAAGCCTTACTCTATACATGGTCGTTTTTTACTATACATGGTAGTTTTTTTGTGAGAAAAAAAGGCTTACTGTACATGGTCGTTTTTTTTGTGAGAAAAAAAAAGCCTTACTATACATGGTCGTTTTTTTGTCGGAAAAAAAAAGTCTTACTATACATGGTCGTTTTTTTTTTGTTAGAAAAAAAAGCCTTACTATACATGGTCGTTTTTTTTTTTTTGTTAGAAAAAAAAAGCCTTACTATACATGGTCGTTTTTTGTTAGAAAAAAAAAGCCTTACTATACATGGTCGTTTTTTGTCAGAAAAAAAAGCCTTACTATACATGGCCATTTTTTTGTCAGAAAAAAAAGCCTTACTATACATGGCCATTTTTTTGTCAGAAAAAAAAGCCTTCCTATGCATGGCCATTTTTTTGTCAGAAAAAAAAGCCTTACTATACATGGTCGTTTTTTTTTAAGAAAAAAAAAGCCTTACTATACATGGTCGTTTTTTTTTTGTTAGAAAAAAAAAAGCCTTACTCTATACATGGTCGTTTTTTACTATACATGGTAGTTTTTTTGTGAGAAAAAAAGGCTTACTGTACATGGTCGTTTTTTTTGTGAGAAAAAAAAAGCCTTACTATACATGGTCGTTTTTTTGTCGGAAAAAAAAGCCTTACTATACATGGTCGTTTTTTTGTCGGAAAAAAAAGCCTTACTATACATGGTCGTTTTTTGTTAGAAAAAAAAAAAGACTTACTATACATGGTCATTTTTTTATGTTAGAAAAAAAAAAAAGCCTTACTATACGTGGTCGTTTTTTTTGTTAGAAAAAAAAAAGCCTTACTATACATGGTCATTTTTTTATGCTAGAAAAAAAAAAAGCCTTACTATACATGGTCGTTTTTTGTTAGAAAAAAAAAGCCTTACTATACATGGTCGTTTTTTTGTTAGAAAAAAAAAGCCTTACTATACATGGTCATTTTTTTGTTAGAAAAAAAAAGCCTTACTATACATGGTCTTTTTGTTAGAAAAAAAAGCCTTACTATACATGGTCGGTTTTTTGTCGGAAAAAAAAGCCTTACTATACATTGTCGTTTTTTGTTGGGGAAAAAAAAGCCTTACTATACATGGTCGTTTTTTTGTTAGAAAAAAAAGCCTTACTATACATGGTTGTTTTTTTTGTTAGAAAAAAAAAGCCTTACTATACATGGTCGTTTTTTTGTTAGAAAAAAAAGCCTTACTATACATGGTCGTTTTTTTGTTAGAAAAAAAAGCCTTACTATACATGGTCATTTTTTTGTTAGAAAAAAAAGCCTTACTATACATGGTCGTTTTTTTGTCAGAAAAAAAGCCTTACTATACATGGTCATTTTTTTGTCGGAAAAAAAAAGCCTTACTATACATTGTCGTTTTTTGTTAGGAAAAAAAAGCCTTACTATACATGGTCGTTTTTTTGTTAGAAAAAAAAGCCTTACTATACATGGTCGTTTTTTTGTTAGAAAAAAAAGCCTTACTATACATGGTCGTTTTTTTTGTTAGAAAAAAAAAAGCCTTACTATACATGGTCATTTTTTGTTAGAAAAAAAAAAAGCCTTACTATACATGGTCGTTTTTTTTTTGTTAGAAAAAAAAAAGCCTTACTATACATGGTCGTTTGTTTTGTTAGAAAAAAAAAAGCCTTACTATACATGGTCATTTTTCTGTTAGAAAAAAAAGCCTTACTATACATGGTTGTTTTTTTTGTTAGAAAAAAAAGCCTTACTATACATGGTCGTTTTTTTGTTAGAAAAAAAAGCCTTACTATACATGGTCGTTTTTTTGTTAGAAAAAAAAGCCTTACTATACGTGGTCGTTTTTTTGGTTAGAAAAAAAAGCCTTACTATACATGGTCATTTTTTGTTAGGAAAAAAAAGCCTTACTATACATGGTCGTTTTTTTGTTAGAAAAAAAAAAAGCCTTACTATACATGGTCGTTTTTTTGTTAGAAAAAAAAAAGCCTTACTATACATGGTCATTTTTTTATGTTAGAAAAAAAAAAGCCTTACTATACGTGGTCGTTTTTTTGGTTAGAAAAAAAAGCCTTACTATACATGGTCATTTTTTATTAGAAAAAAAAAGCCTTACTATACATGGTCGTTTTTTTTTGTTAGAAAAAAAAAAAAGCCTTACTATACATGGTCGTTTTCTTGTCGGAAAAAAAAGTCTTACTATACATGGTCGTTTTTTTGTTAGAAAAAAAAGCCTTACTATACATGGTCGTTTTTT
Source organism: Festucalex cinctus (assembly GCF_051991245.1). NCBI lineage: Eukaryota > Metazoa > Chordata > Actinopteri > Syngnathiformes > Syngnathidae > Festucalex > Festucalex cinctus. The sequence continues at coordinate 7,049,434 of NC_135427.1, forward strand.
TGTTAGAAAAAAAAGCCTTACTATACATGGTCGTTTTTTTGTCAGAAAAAAAGCCTTCTATACATGGTCATTTTTTTGTCGGAAAAAAAAAAGCCTTACTATACATGGTTGTTTTTTTTGTTAGAAAAAAAAGCCTTACTATACATGGTCGTTTTTTTGTCGGAAAAAAAAAAAGCCTTACTATACATGGTCGTTTTTTTGTTAGAAAAAAAAGCCTTACTATACATGGTCATTTTTTTGTCGGAAAAAAAAAGCCTTACTATACATGGTCGTTTTTTGTTAGGGAAAAAAAAGCCTTACTATACATGGTCGTTTTTTTGTTAGAAAAAAAAGCCTTACTATACATGGTCGTTTTTTTGTTAGAAAAAAAAGCCTTACTATACATGGTCGTTTTTTTGTTAGAAAAAAAAGCCTTACTATACATGGTCGTTTTTTTGTTAGAAAAAAAAGCCTTACTATACATGGTCGTTTTTTTGTAAGAACAAAAAGCCTTCTATACATGGTCATTTTTTTGTCGGAAAAAAAAAAGCCTTACTATACATGGTCGTTTTTTGTTAGGGAAAAAAAAGCCTTTCTATACATGGTCGTTTTTTTGTTAGAAAAAAAAGCCTTACTATACATGGTTGTTTTTTTTGTTAGAAAAAAAAGCCTGACTATACATGGTCGTTTTTTTGTCGGAAAAAAAAAGCCTTACTATACATGGTCGTTTTTTTGTTAGAAAAAAAGCCTTACTATACATGGTCATTTTTTTGTTAGAAAAAAAAGCCTTACTATACATGGTCGTTTTTTTGTTAGAAAAAAAAGCCTTACTATACATGGTCGTTTTTTTGTTAGAAAAAAAAGCCTTACTATACATGGTTGTTTTTTTTGTTAGAAAAAAAAGCCTTACTATACATGGTCGTTTTTTTGTTAGAAAAAAAAGCCTTACTATACATGGTTGTTTTTTTTGTTAGAAAAAAAAGCCTTACTATACATGGTCATTTTTTTGTTAGAAAAAAAAGCCTTACTATACATGGCCGTTTTTTTGTCAGAAAAAAAGCCTTACTATACATGGTCATTTTTTTGTCGGAAAAAAAAAGCCTTACTATACATTGTCGTTTTTTGTTAGGAAAAAAAAGCCTTACTATACATGGTCGTTTTTTTGTTAGAAAAAAAAAGCCTTACTATACATGGTCGTTTTTTTGTTAGAAAAAAAAGCCTTACTATACATGGTCATTTTTTTATGTTAGAAAAAAAAAAAGCCTTTACTATACGTGGTCGTTTTTTTTGTTAGAAAAAAAAAGCCTTACTATACATGGTCGTTTTTTTGTCAGAAAAAAAGCCTTCTATACATGGTCATTTTTTTGTCGGAAAAAAAAAAGCCTTACTATAAATGGTTGTTTTTTTTGTTAGAAAAAAAAGCCTTACTATACATGGTCGTTTTTTTGTCGGAAAAAAAAAAAGCCTTACTATACATGGTCGTTTTTTTGTTAGAAAAAAAAGCCTTACTATACATGGTCATTTTTTTGTCAGAAAAAAAGCCTTACTATACATGGTCGTTTTTTTGTCGGAAAAAAAGCCTTACTATACATGGTCATTTTTTTGTCGGAAAAAAAAAGCCTTACTATACATTGTCGTTTTTTGTTAGGAAAAAAAAGCCTTACTATACATGGTCGTTTTTTTGTTAGAAAAAAAAAGCCTTACTATACATGGTCGTTTTTTTGTTAGAAAAAAAAGCCTTACTATACATGGTCATTTTTTTATGTTAGAAAAAAAAAAAGCCTTTACTATACGTGGTCGTTTTTTTTGTTAGAAAAAAAAAGCCTTACTATACATGGTCGTTTTTTTGTCAGAAAAAAAGCCTTCTATACATGGTCATTTTTTTGTCGGAAAAAAAAAAGCCTTACTATAAATGGTTGTTTTTTTTGTTAGAAAAAAAAGCCTTACTATACATGGTCGTTTTTTTGTCGGAAAAAAAAAAAGCCTTACTATACATGGTCGTTTTTTTGTTAGAAAAAAAAGCCTTACTATACATGGTCATTTTTTTGTCGGAAAAAAAAAGCCTTACTATACATGGTCGTTTTTTGTTAGGGAAAAAAAAGCCTTACTATACATGGTCGTTTTTTTGTTAGAAAAAAAAGCCTTACTATACATGGTCGTTTTTTTGTTAGAAAAAAAAGCCTTACTATACATGGTCGTTTTTTTGTTAGAAAAAAAAGCCTTACTATACATGGTCGTTTTTTTGTTAGAAAAAAAAGCCTTACTATACATGGTCGTTTTTTTGTAAGAACAAAAAGCCTTCTATACATGGTCATTTTTTTGTCGAAAAAAAAAAAGCCTTACTATACATGGTCGTTTTTTGTTAGGGAAAAAAAAGCCTTTCTATACATGGTCGTTTTTTTGTTAGAAAAAAAAGCCTTACTATACATGGTTGTTTTTTTTGTTAGAAAAAAAAGCCTTACTATACATGGTCGTTTTCTTGTCGGAAAAAAAAGTCTTACTATACATGGTCGTTTTTTTGTTAGAAAAAAAAGCCTTACTATACATGGTCGTTTTTTTGTTAGAAAAAAAAGCCTTACTATACATGGTCGTTTTTTTGTCAGAAAAAAAGCCTTCTATACATGGTCATTTTTTTGTCGGAAAAAAAAAAGCCTTACTATACATGGTTGTTTTTTTTGTTAGAAAAAAAAGCCTTACTATACATGGTCGTTTTTTTGTCGGAAAAAAAAAAGCCTTACTATACATGGTCGTTTTTTTGTTAGAAAAAAAAGCCTTACTATACATGGTCATTTTTTTGTCGGAAAAAAAAAGCCTTACTATACATGGTCGTTTTTTGTTAGGGAAAAAAAAGCCTTACTATACATGGTCGTTTTTTTGTTAGAAAAAAAAGCCTTACTATACATGGTCGTTTTTTTGTTAGAAAAAAAAGCCTTACTATACATGGTCGTTTTTTTGTTAGAAAAAAAAGCCTTACTATACATGGTCGTTTTTTTGTTAGAAAAAAAAGCCTTACTATACATGGTCGTTTTTTTGTAAGAACAAAAAGCCTTCTATACATGGTCATTTTTTTGTCGGAAAAAAAAAAGCCTTACTATACATGGTCGTTTTTTGTTAGGGAAAAAAAAGCCTTTCTATACATGGTCGTTTTTTTGTTAGAAAAAAAAGCCTTACTATACATGGTTGTTTTTTTTGTTAGAAAAAAAAGCCTGACTATACATGGTCGTTTTTTTGTCGGAAAAAAAAAGCCTTACTATACATGGTCGTTTTTTTGTTAGAAAAAAAGCCTTACTATACATGGTCATTTTTTTGTTAGAAAAAAAAGCCTTACTATACATGGTTGTTTTTTTTGTTAGAAAAAAAAGCCTTACTATACATGGTCGTTTTTTTGTTAGAAAAAAAAGCCTTACTATACATGGTTGTTTTTTTTGTTAGAAAAAAAAGCCTTACTATACATGGTCATTTTTTTGTTAGAAAAAAAAGCCTTACTATACATGGTCGTTTTTTTGTCAGAAAAAAAGCCTTACTATACATGGTCATTTTTTTATGTTAGAAAAAAAAAAAGCCTTTACTATACGTGGTCGTTTTTTTTGTTAGAAAAAAAAAGCCTTACTATACATGGTCGTTTTTTTGTTAGAAAAAAAAGCCTTACTATACATGGTCGTTTTTTTGTTAGAAAAAAAAGCCTTACTATACATGGTCGTTTTTTTGTTAGAAAAAAAAGCCTTACTATACATGGTCGTTTTTTTGTTAGAAAAAAAAAGCCTTACTATACATGGTCGTTTTTTTGTCAGAACAAAAAGCCTTCTATACATGGTCATTTTTTTGTCGGAAAAAAAAAAGCCTTACTATACATGGTCGTTTTTTGTTAGGGAAAAAAGCCTTACTATACATGGTTGTTTTTTTTGTTAGAAAAAAAAGCCTTACTATACATGGTCATTTTTTTGTTAGAAAAAAAAGCCTTACTATACATGGCCGTTTTTTTGTCAGAAAAAAAGCCTTACTATACATGGTCATTTTTTTGTCGGAAAAAAAAAGCCTTACTATACATTGTCGTTTTTTGTTAGGAAAAAAAAGCCTTACTATACATGGTCGTTTTTTTGTTAGAAAAAAAAAGCCTTACTATACATGGTCGTTTTTTTGTTAGAAAAAAAAGCCTTACTATACATGGTCATTTTTTTATGTTAGAAAAAAAAAAAGCCTTTACTATACGTGGTCGTTTTTTTTGTTAGAAAAAAAAAGCCTTACTATACATGGTCGTTTTTTTGTCAGAAAAAAAGCCTTCTATACATGGTCATTTTTTTGTCGGAAAAAAAAAAGCCTTACTATAAATGGTTGTTTTTTTTGTTAGAAAAAAAAGCCTTACTATACATGGTCGTTTTTTTGTCGGAAAAAAAAAAAGCCTTACTATACATGGTCGTTTTTTTGTTAGAAAAAAAAGCCTTACTATACATGGTCATTTTTTTGTCAGAAAAAAAGCCTTACTATACATGGTCGTTTTTTTGTCGGAAAAAAAGCCTTACTATACATGGTCATTTTTTTGTCGGAAAAAAAAAGCCTTACTATACATTGTCGTTTTTTGTTAGGAAAAAAAAGCCTTACTATACATGGTCGTTTTTTTGTTAGAAAAAAAAAGCCTTACTATACATGGTCGTTTTTTTGTTAGAAAAAAAAGCCTTACTATACATGGTCATTTTTTTATGTTAGAAAAAAAAAAAGCCTTTACTATACGTGGTCGTTTTTTTTGTTAGAAAAAAAAAGCCTTACTATACATGGTCGTTTTTTTGTCAGAAAAAAAGCCTTCTATACATGGTCATTTTTTTGTCGGAAAAAAAAAAGCCTTACTATAAATGGTTGTTTTTTTTGTTAGAAAAAAAAGCCTTACTATACATGGTCGTTTTTTTGTCGGAAAAAAAAAAAGCCTTACTATACATGGTCGTTTTTTTGTTAGAAAAAAAAGCCTTACTATACATGGTCATTTTTTTGTCGGAAAAAAAAAGCCTTACTATACATGGTCGTTTTTTGTTAGGGAAAAAAAAGCCTTACTATACATGGTCGTTTTTTTGTTAGAAAAAAAAGCCTTACTATACATGGTCGTTTTTTTGTTAGAAAAAAAAGCCTTACTATACATGGTCGTTTTTTTGTTAGAAAAAAAAGCCTTACTATACATGGTCGTTTTTTTGTTAGAAAAAAAAGCCTTACTATACATGGTCGTTTTTTTGTAAGAACAAAAAGCCTTCTATACATGGTCATTTTTTTGTCGGAAAAAAAAAAGCCTTACTATACATGGTCGTTTTTTGTTAGGGAAAAAAAAGCCTTTCTATACATGGTCGTTTTTTTGTTAGAAAAAAAAGCCTTACTATACATGGTTGTTTTTTTTGTTAGAAAAAAAAGCCTTACTATACATGGTCGTTTTCTTGTCGGAAAAAAAAGTCTTACTATACATGGTCGTTTTTTTGTTAGAAAAAAAAGCCTTACTATACATGGTCGTTTTTTTGTTAGAAAAAAAAGCCTTACTATACATGGTCGTTTTTTTGTCAGAAAAAAAGCCTTCTATACATGGTCATTTTTTTGTCGGAAAAAAAAAAGCCTTACTATACATGGTTGGTTTTTTTGTTAGAAAAAAAAGCCTTACTATACATGGTCGTTTTTTTGTCGGAAAAAAAAAAGCCTTACTATACATGGTCGTTTTTTTGTTAGAAAAAAAAGCCTTACTATACATGGTCATTTTTTTGTCGGAAAAAAAAAGCCTTACTATACATGGTCGTTTTTTGTTAGGGAAAAAAAAGCCTTACTATACATGGTCGTTTTTTTGTTAGAAAAAAAAGCCTTACTATACATGGTCGTTTTTTTGTTAGAAAAAAAAGCCTTACTATACATGGTCGTTTTTTTGTTAGAAAAAAAAGCCTTACTATACATGGTCGTTTTTTTGTTAGAAAAAAAAGCCTTACTATACATGGTCGTTTTTTTGTAAGAACAAAAAGCCTTCTATACATGGTCATTTTTTTGTCGGAAAAAAAAAAGCCTTACTATACATGGTCGTTTTTTGTTAGGGAAAAAAAAGCCTTTCTATACATGGTCGTTTTTTTGTTAGAAAAAAAAGCCTTACTATACATGGTTGTTTTTTTTGTTAGAAAAAAAAGCCTGACTATACATGGTCGTTTTTTTGTCGGAAAAAAAAAGCCTTACTATACATGGTCGTTTTTTTGTTAGAAAAAAAGCCTTACTATACATGGTCATTTTTTTGTTAGAAAAAAAAGCCTTACTATACATGGTTGTTTTTTTTGTTAGAAAAAAAAGCCTTACTATACATGGTCGTTTTTTTGTTAGAAAAAAAAGCCTTACTATACATGGTTGTTTTTTTTGTTAGAAAAAAAAGCCTTACTATACATGGTCATTTTTTTGTTAGAAAAAAAAGCCTTACTATACATGGTCGTTTTTTTGTCAGAAAAAAAGCCTTACTATACATGGTCATTTTTTTATGTTAGAAAAAAAAAAAGCCTTTACTATACGTGGTCGTTTTTTTTGTTAGAAAAAAAAAGCCTTACTATACATGGTCGTTTTTTTGTTAGAAAAAAAAGCCTTACTATACATGGTCGTTTTTTTGTTAGAAAAAAAAGCCTTACTATACATGGTCGTTTTTTTGTTAGAAAAAAAAGCCTTACTATACATGGTCGTTTTTTTGTTAGAAAAAAAAAGCCTTACTATACATGGTCGTTTTTTTGTCAGAACAAAAAGCCTTCTATACATGGTCATTTTTTTGTCGGAAAAAAAAAAGCCTTACTATACATGGTCGTTTTTTGTTAGGGAAAAAAAAGCCTTTCTATACATGGTCGTTTTTTTGTTAGAAAAAAAAGCCTTACTATACATGGTTGTTTTTTTTGTTAGAAAAAAAAGCCTGACTATACATGGTCGTTTTTTTGTCGGAAAAAAAAAGCCTTACTATACATGGTCGTTTTTTTGTTAGAAAAAAAGCCTTACTATACATGGTCATTTTTTTGTTAGAAAAAAAAGCCTTACTATACATGGTCGTTTTTTTGTTAGAAAAAAAAGCCTTACTATACATGGTCGTTTTTTTGTCAGAAAAAAAGCCTTACTATACATGGTCATTTTTTTGTCGGAAAAAAAAAGCCTTACTATACATTGTCGTTTTTTTGTTAGAAAAAAAAGCCTTACTATACATGGTCGTTTTTTTGTTAGAAAAAAAAAGCCTTACTATACATGGTCGTTTTTTTGTTAGAAAAAAAAAAGCCTTACGATACATGGTCATTTTTTTATGTTAGAAAAAAAAAAAAGCCTTTACTATACGTGGTCGTTTTTTTTGTTAGAAAAAAAAAAGCCTTACTATACATGGTCGTTTTTTTGTTAGAAAAAAAAGCCTTACTATACATGGTCGTTTTTTTGTTAGAAAAAAAAGCCTTACTATACGTGGTCGTTTTTTTGTTAGAAAAAAAAGCCTTACTATACATGGTCGTTTTTTTGTTAGAAAAAAAAGCCTTACTATACATGGTCGTTTTTTTGTCAGAACAAAAAGCCTTCTATACATGGTCATTTTTTTGTCGGAAAAAAAAAAGCCTTACTATACATGGTCGTTTTTTGTTAGGGAAAAAAAAGCCTTTCTATACATGGTCGTTTTTTTGTTAGAAAAAAAAGCCTTACTATACATGGTTGTTTTTTTTGTTAGAAAAAAAAGCCTGACTATACATGGTCGTTTTTTTGTCGGAAAAAAAAAGCCTTACTATACATGGTCATTTTTTTGTTAGAAAAAAAAGCCTTACTATACATGGTTGTTTTTTTTGTTAGAAAAAAAAGCCTGACTATACATGGTCGTTTTTTTGTCGGAAAAAAAAAAGCCTTACTATACATGGTCGTTTTTTTGTTAGAAAAAAAAGCCTTCTATACATGGTCATTTTTTTGTCGGAAAAAAAAAAGCCTTACTATCCATGGTCGTTTTTTTGTCGGAAAAAAAAGCCTTACTATACATGGTCGTTTTTTTGTCGGAAAAAAAAGCCTTACTATACATGGTCGTTTTTTTGTCGGAAAAAAAAGTCTTACTATACATGGTCGTTTTTTTGTCAGAAAAAAAAGCCTTACTATACATGGTCGTTTTTTTGTCGGAAAAAAAAGCCTTACTATACATGGTCATTTTTTTGTCGGGAAAAAAAGCCTTACTATACATGGTCGTTTTTTTGTCGGAAAAAAAGGCCTTACTATACATGGTCGTTTTTTTGTCGGAAAAAAAAGCCTTACTATACATGGTCGTTTTTTTGTCAGAAAAAGAAGCCTTACTATACATGGTCGTTTTTTTGTCGGAAAAAAAAAGCCTTACTATACATGGTCGTTTTTTTGTCAGAAAAAAAAGCCTTACTATACATGGTCGTTTTTTTTGTCGGAAAAAAAGGCCTTACTATACATGGTCGTTTTTTTGTCGGAAAAAAAAGCCTTACTATACCTGGTCGTTTTTTTGTCGGAAAAAAAAGCCTTACTATACATGGTCGTTTTTTTGTCGGAAAAAAAAGTCTTACTATACATGGTCGTTTTTTTGTCAGAAAAAAAAGCCTTACTATACATGGTCGTTTTTTTGTCAGAAAAAAAAGCCTTACTATACATGGTCGTTTTTTTGTCGGAAAAAAAAGCCTTACTATACATGGTCGTTTTTTTGTCGGAAAAAAAAGCCTTACTATACATGGTCGTTTTTTTGTCGGAAAAAAAAGCCTTACTATACATGGTCGTTTTTTTGTCGGAAAAAAAAGCCTTACTATACATGGTCGTTTTTTTGTCGGAAAAAAAAGCCTTACTATACATGGTCATTTTTTTGTCGGAAAAAAAAGCCTTACTATACATGGTCGTTTTTTTGTCGGAAAAAAAAAGCCTTACTATACATGGTCGTTTTTTTGTCGGAAAAAAAAGCCTTACTATACATGGTCGTTTTTTTGTCGGAAAAAAAAGTCTTACTATACATGGTCGTTTTTTTGTCAGAAAAAAAAGCCTTACTATACATGGTCGTTTTTTTGTCGGAAAAAAAAGCCTTACTATACATGGTCGTTTTTTTGTCGGAAAAAAAAGCCTTACTATACATGGTCATTTTTTGACGGAAAAAAAAGCCTTACTATACATGGTCGTTTGTATGTCGGAAAAAAAAGCCTTACTATACATGGTCGTTTTTTTGTCGGGAAAAAAAGCTTTACTATACATGGTCGTTTTTTTGTCGGAAAAAAAAGCCTTACTATACATGGTCGTTTTTTTGTCGGAAAAAAAAGCCTTACTATACATGGTCGTTTTTTTGTCGGAAAAAAAAGCCTTACTATACATGGTCGTTTTTTTGTCGGAAAAAAAAGCCTTATTATACATGGTCGTTTTTTTGTCGGAAAAAAAAGCCTTACTATACATGGTCGTTTTTATGTCGAAAAAAAAAGCCTTACTCTACATGGTCGTTTTTTTGTCGGAAAAAAAAGTCTTACTATACATGGTCGTTTTTTTGTCGGAAAAAAAAGCCTTTCTATACATGGTCGTTTTTTTGTCAGAAAAAAAAAGCCTTACTCTACATGGTCGTTTTTTTATCAGAAAAAAAAGCCTTACTATACATGGTCGTTTTTTTGTCGGAAAAAAAAGCCTTACTATACATGGTCGTTTTTTTGTCGGAAAAAAAAGCCTTACTATACATGGTCGTTTTTATGTCGAAAAAAAAAGCCTTACTCTACATGGTCGTTTTTTTGTCGGAAAAAAAAGTCTTACTATACATGGTCGTTTTTTTGTCGGAAAAAAAAGCCTTTCTATACATGGTCGTTTTTTTGTCAGAAAAAAAAAGCCTTACTCTACATGGTCGTTTTTTTATCAGAAAAAAAAGCCTTACTATACATGGTCGTTTTTTTGTCGGAAAAAAAAGCCTTACTATACATGGTCGTTTTTTTGTCGGAAAAAAAAGCCTTACTATACATGGTCGTTTTTTTGTCGGAAAAAAAAGCCTTACTATACATGGTCATTTTTTATTGGGGAAAAAAAGCCTTACTATACATGGTCGTTTTTTTGTCGGAAAAAAAAGCCTTACTATACATGGTCGTTTTTTTGTCGGAAAAAAAAGTCTTACTATACATGGTCGTTTTTTTGTCAGAAAAAAAAGCCTTACTATACATGGTCGTTTTTTTGTCGGAAAAAAAAGCCTTACTATACATGGTCGTTTTTTTGTCGGAAAAAAAAGCCTTACTATACATGGTCGTTTTTTTGTCAGAAAAAAAAGCCTTACTATACATGGTCGTTTTTTTGTCGGAAAAAAAGGCCTTACTATACATGGTCGTTTTTTTGTCGAGAAAAAAAAAGCCTTACTATACATGGTCGTTTTTTTGTCGGAAAAAAAAGCCTTACTATACATGGTCGTTTTTTTGTCGAAAAAAAAAAGCCTTACTATACATGGTCGTTTTTTTGTCGGAAAAAAAAGCCTTACTATACATGGTCGTTTTTTTGTCGGAAAAAAAAGCCTTACTATACATGGTCGTTTTTTTGTCGGAAAAAAAAAAGCCTTACTATACATGGTCGTTTTTTTGTCGGAAAAAAAAGCCTTACTATACATGGTCGTTTTTTTGTCGGAAAAAAAAGCCTTACTATACATGGTCGTTTTTTTGTCGGAAAAAAAAGCCTTACTATACATGGTCGTTTTTTTGTCGGAAAAAAAAGCCTTACTATACATGGTCGTCTTTTTGTCGGAAAAAAAAGCCTTACTATACATGGTCATTTTTTATTAGAAAAAAAAAGCCTTACTATACATGGTCGTTTTTTTGTCGGAAAAAAAAGTCTTACTATACATGGTCGTTTTTTTGTCGGAAAAAAAAGCCTTACTATACATGGTCGTTTTTTTGTCAGAAAAAAAAGCCTTACTATACATGGTCGTTCTTTTGTCGGAAAAAAAAGCCTTACTATACATGGTCGTTTTTTTGTCAGAAAAAAAAGCCTTACTATACATGGTCGTTTTTTTGTCGGAAAAAAAAGCCTTACTATACATGGTCGTTTTTATGTCAAAAAAAAAAGCCTTACTATACATGGTCGTTTTTTTATCAGAAAAAAAAGCCTTACTATACATGGTCGTTTTTTTGTCGGAAAAAAAAGCCTTACTATACATGGTCGTTTTTTTGTCGGAAAAAAAAGCCTTACTATACATGGTCGTTTTTTTGTCGGAAAAAAAAGCCTTACTATACATGGTCGTTTTTTTGTCGGAAAAAAAAGCCTTACTATACATGGTCGTTTTTTTGTCGGAAAAAAAAGTCTTACTATACATGGTCGTTTTTTTGTCAGAAAAAAAAGCCTTACTATACATGGTCGTTTTTTTGTCGGAAAAAAAAGCCTTACTATACATGGTCGTTTTTTTGTCGGAAAAAAAAGCCTTACTATACATGGTCTTTTTTGACGGAAAAAAAAGCCTTACTATACATGGTCGTTTGTATGTCGGAAAAAAAAGCCTTACTATACATGGTCGTTTTTTTGTCGGGAAAAAAAGCTTTACTATACATGGTCGTTTTTTTGTCGGAAAAAAAAGCCTTACTATACATGGTCGTTTTTTTGTCGGAAAAAAAAGCCTTACTATACATGGTCGTTTTTTTGTCGGAAAAAAAAGCCTTACTATACATGGTCGTTTTTTTGTCGGAAAAAAAAGCCTTACTATACATGGTCGTTTTTTTATCAGAAAAAAAAGCCTTACTATACATGGTCGTTTTTTTGTCGGAAAAAAAAGCCTTACTATACATGGTCGTTTTTTTGTCGGAAAAAAAAGCCTTACTATACATGGTCGTTTTTTTGTCGGAAAAAAAAGCCTTACTATACATGGTCGTTTTTTTGTCGGAAAAAAAAGCCTTACTATACATGGTCGTTTTTTTGTCGGAAAAAAAAGCCTTACTATACATGGTCGTTTTTTTGTCGGAAAAAAAAGCCTTACTATACATGGTCGTTTTTATGTCGAAAAAAAAAGCCTTACTCTACATGGTCGTTTTTTTGTCGGAAAAAAAAGTCTTACTATACATGGTCGTTTTTTTGTCGGAAAAAAAAGCCTTTCTATACATGGTCGTTTTTTTGTCAGAAAAAAAAAGCCTTACTCTACATGGTCGTTTTTTTATCAGAAAAAAAAGCCTTACTATACATGGTCGTTTTTTTGTCGGAAAAAAAAGCCTTACTATACATGGTCGTTTTTTTGTCGGAAAAAAAAGCCTTACTATACATGGTCGTTTTTATGTCTAAAAAAAAAGCCTTACTCTACATGGTCGTTTTTTTGTCGGAAAAAAAAGTCTTACTATACATGGTCGTTTTTTTGTCGGAAAAAAAGGCCTTTCTATACATGGTCGTTTTTTTGTCAGAAAAAAAAAGCCTTACTCTACATGGTCGTTTTTTTATCAGAAAAAAAAGCCTTACTATACATGGTCGTTTTTTTGTCGGAAAAAAAAGCCTTACTATACATGGTCGTTTTTTGTCGGAAAAAAAAGCCTTACTATACATGGTCGTTTTTTTGTCGGAAAAAAAAGCCTTACTATACATGGTCATTTTTTATTGGGGAAAAAAAGCCTTACTATACATGGTCGTTTTTTTGTCGGAAAAAAAAGCCTTACTATACATGGTCGTTTTTTTGTCGGAAAAAAAAGTCTTACTATACATGGTCGTTTTTTTGTCAGAAAAAAAAGCCTTACTATACATGGTCGTTTTTTTGTCGGAAAAAAAAGCCTTACTATACATGGTCGTTTTTTTGTCGGAAAAAAAAGCCTTACTATACATGGTCGTTTTTTTGTCAGAAAAAAAAGCCTTACTATACATGGTCGTTTTTTTGTCGGAAAAAAAGGCCTTACTATACATGGTCGTTTTTTTGTCGAGAAAAAAAAAGCCTTACTATACATGGTCGTTTTTTTGTCGGAAAAAAAAGCCTTACTATACATGGTCGTTTTTTTGTCGGAAAAAAAAAGCCTTACTATACATGGTCGTTTTTTTGTCGGAAAAAAAAGCCTTACTATACATGGTCGTTTTTTTGTCGGAAAAAAAAGCCTTACTATACATGGTCGTTTTTTTGTCGGAAAAGAAAAAGCCTTACTATACATGGTCGTTTTTTTGTCGGAAAAAAAAGCCTTACTATACATGGTCGTTTTTTTGTCGGAAAAAAAAGCCTTACTATACATGGTCGTTTTTTTGTCGGAAAAAAAAGCCTTACTATACATGGTCGTTTTTTTGTCGGAAAAAAAAGCCTTACTATACATGGTCGTCTTTTTGTCGGAAAAAAAAGCCTTACTATACATGGTCATTTTTTATTAGAAAAAAAAAGCCTTACTATACATGGTCGTTTTTTTGTCGGAAAAAAAAGTCTTACTATATACATGGTCGTTTTTTTGTCAGAAAAAAAAGCCTTACTATACATGGTCGTTCTTTTGTCGGAAAAAAAAGCCTTACTATACATGGTCGTTTTTTTGTCAGAAAAAAAAGCCTTACTATACATGGTCGTTTTTTTGTCGGAAAAAAAGCCTTACTATACATGGTCGTTTTTTTGTCAGAAAAAAAAAAGCCTTACTATACATGGTCGTTTTTTTGTCAGAAAAAAAAGCCTTACTATACATGGTCGTTTTTTTGTCGGAAAAAAAGCCTTACTATACATGGTCGTTTTTTTGTCAGAAAAAAAAAGCCTTACTATACATGGTCGTTTTTTTGTCGGAAAAAAAAGTCTTACTATACATGGTCGTGTTTTTGTCAGAAAAAAAAGCCTTACTATACATGGTCGTTTTTTTGTCGGAAAAAAAAGCCTTACTATACATGGTCGTTTTTTTGTCGGAAAAAAAAGCCTTACTATACATGGTCGTTTTTTTGTCAGAAAAAAAAGCCTTACTATACATGGTCGTTTTTTTGTTAAAAAAAAAAGCCTTACTATACATGGTCGTTTTTTTGTCAGAAAAAAAAGCCTTACTATACATGGTCATTTTTTTGTCGGAAAAAAAAAAAGCCTTACTATACATGGTCGTTTTTTGTTAGGGAAAAAAAAGCCTTTCTATACTATACATGGTCGTTTTTTTGTTAGAAAAAAAGCCTTACTATACATGGTCGTTTTTTTGTTAGAAAAAAAAAGCCTTACTATACATGGTCGTTTTTTTTTTGTTAGAAAAAAAAAAAGCCTTACTATACATGGTCATTTTTTTTTGTTAGAAAAAAAAAAGCCTTACTTTACATGGTCATTTTTTTGTTAGAAAAAAAAGCCTTACTATACATGGTCGTTTTTTTGTCAGAAAAAAAAGCCTTACTATACATGGTCATTTTTTTGTCGGAAAAAAAAAAGCCTTACTATACATGGTCATTTTTTTGTCAGAAAAAAAAGCCTTACTATACATGGTCATTTTTTGTTAGGAAAAAAAAGCCTTACTATACATGGTCGTTTTTTTTGTTAGAAAAAAAAGTCTTACTGTACATGGTCGTTTTTTTGTTAGAAAAAAAAAAGCCTTACTATACATGGTCATTTTTTTTATGTTAGAAAAAAAAAAAGCCTTACTATACATGGTCGTTTTTTTGTTAGAAAAAAAAGCCTTACTATACATGGTCGTTTTTTTTGTCAGAAAAAAAAGCCTTACTATACATGGTCATTTTTTTGTCGGAAAAAAAAAAGCCTTACTATACATGGTCGTTCTTTGTTAGGAAAAAAAAGCCTTACTATACATGGTCGTTTTTTTGTTAGAAAAAAAAGCCTTACTATACATGGTCGTTTTTTTGTTAGAAAAAAAAAGCCTTACTATACGTGGTCGTTTTTTTTGTTAGAAAAAAAAAGCCTTACTATACATGGTCATTTTTTATTAGAAAAAAAAAGCCTTACTATACATGGTCGTTTTTTTTTGTTAGAAAAAAAAAAGCCTTACTATACATGGTCGTTTTTTTTTTGTTAGAAAAAAAAAAAGCCTTACTATACATGGTCGTTTTTTTGTTAGAAAAAAAAGCCTTACTATACATGGTCGTTTTTTTATTAGAAAAAAAAGCCTTACTATACATGGTTGTTTTTTTTGTTAGAAAAAAAAGCCTTACTATACATGGTCGTTTTTTTGTCGGAAAAAAAAAAGCCTTACTATACATGGTCGTTTTTTTGTTAGAAAAAAAAGCCTTACTATACATGGTCATTTTTTTCTTAGAAAAAAAAAGCCTTACTATACATGGTCGTTTTCTTGTCGGAAAAAAAAGCCTTACTATACATGGTCGTTTTTTGTTAGGGAAAAAAAAGCCTTTCTATACATGGTCGTTTTTTTGTTAGAAAAAAAAGCCTTACTATACATGGTCGTTTTTTTGTTAGAAAAAAAAGCCTTACTATACATGGTCGTTTTTTTGTTAGAAAAAAAAGCCTTACTATACATGGTCGTTTTTTTGTTAGAAAAAAAAGCCTTACTATACATGGTCGTTTTTTTTGTTAGAAAAAAAAGCCTTACTATACATGGTCGTTTTTTTGTTAGAAAAAAAAGCCTTACTATACATGGTTGTTTTTTTTGTTAGAAAAAAAAGCCTTACTATACATGGTCATTTTTTTGTTAGAAAAAAAAGCCTTACTATACATGGTCGTTTTTTTGTCAGAAAAAAAGCCTTACTATACATGGTCATTTTTTTGTCGGAAAAAAAAAGCCTTACTATACATTGTCGTTTTTTGTTAGGAAAAAAAAGCCTTACTATACATGGTCGTTTTTTTGTTAGAAAAAAAAGCCTTACTATACATGGTCGTTTTTTTGTTAGAAAAAAAAGCCTTACTATACATGGTCGTTTTTTTTGTTAGAAAAAAAAAAGCCTTACTATACATGGTCGTTTTTTTGTTAGAAAAAAAAAAAGCCTTACTATACATGGTCGTTTTTTTTTGTTAGAAAAAAAAAAAGCCTTACTATACATGGTCGTTTGTTTTGTTAGAAAAAAAAAAGCCTTACTATACATGGTCATTTTTTTGTTAGAAAAAAAAGCCTTACTATACATGGTTGTTTTTTTTGTTAGAAAAAAAAGCCTTACTATACATGGTCGTTTTTTTGTTAGAAAAAAAAGCCTTACTATACATGGTCGTTTTTTTGTCAGAAAAAAAGCCTTACTATACATGGTCATTTTTTTGTCGGAAAAAAAAAGCCTTACTATACATTGTCGTTTTTTGTTAGGAAAAAAAAGCCTTACTATACATGGTCGTTTTTTTGTTAGAAAAAAAAGCCTTACTATACATGGTCGTTTTTTTGTTAGAAAAAAAAGCCTTACTATACATGGTCGTTTTTTTTGTTAGAAAAAAAAAAGCCTTACTATACATGGTCATTTTTTGTTAGAAAAAAAAAAGCCTTACTATACATGGTCGTTTTTTTGTTAGAAAAAAAAGCCTTACTATACATGGTCGTTTTTTTGTCAGAAAAAAAGCCTTACTATACATGGTCATTTTTTTGTCGGAAAAAAAAAGCCTTACTATACATTGTCGTTTTTTTGTTAGAAAAAAAAGCCTTACTATACATGGTTGTTTTTTTTGTTAGAAAAAAAAGCCTTACTATACATGGTCATTTTTTTGTTAGAAAAAAAAGCCTTACTATACATGGTCGTTTTTTTGTCAGAAAAAAAGCCTTACTATACATGGTCATTTTTTTGTCGGAAAAAAAAAGCCTTACTATACATTGTCGTTTTTTGTTAGGAAAAAAAAGCCTTACTATACATGGTCGTTTTTTTGTTAGAAAAAAAAGCCTTACTATACATGGTCGTTTTTTTGTTAGAAAAAAAAGCCTTACTATACATGGTCGTTTTTTTTGTTAGAAAAAAAAAAGCCTTACTATACATGGTCATTTTTTGTTAGAAAAAAAAAAGCCTTACTATACATGGTCGTTTTTTTTTGTTAGAAAAAAAAAAAGCCTTACTATACATGGTCGTTTGTTTTGTTAGAAAAAAAAAAGCCTTACTATACATGGTCATTTTTTTGTTAGAAAAAAAAGCCTTACTATACATGGTTGTTTTTTTTGTTAGAAAAAAAAGCCTTACTATACATGGTCGTTTTTTTGTTAGAAAAAAAAGCCTTACTATACATGGTCGTTTTTTTGTCAGAAAAAAAGCCTTACTATACATGGTCATTTTTTTGTCGGAAAAAAAAAGCCTTACTATACATTGTCGTTTTTTGTTAGGAAAAAAAAGCCTTACTATACATGGTCGTTTTTTTGTTAGAAAAAAAAGCCTTACTATACATGGTCGTTTTTTTGTTAGAAAAAAAAGCCTTACTATACATGGTCGTTTTTTTTGTTAGAAAAAAAAAAGCCTTACTATACATGGTCATTTTTTGTTAGAAAAAAAAAAGCCTTACTATACATGGTCGTTTTTTTTTGTTAGAAAAAAAAAAGCCTTACTATACATGGTCGTTTGTTTTGTTAGAAAAAAAAAAGCCTTACTATACATGGTCATTTTTTTGTTAGAAAAAAAAGCCTTACTATACATGGTTGTTTTTTTTGTTAGAAAAAAAAGCCTTACTATACATGGTCGTTTTTTTGTTAGAAAAAAAAGCCTTACTATACATGGTCATTTTTTTGTTAGAAAAAAAAGCCTTACTATACATGGTCGTTTTTTTGTTAGAAAAAAAAGCCTTACTATACATGGTCGTTTTTTTGTTAGAAAAAAAAGCCTTACTATACATGGTCGTTTTTTTGTCAGAAAAAAAAGCCTTACTATACATGGTCATTTTTTTGTCGGAAAAAAAAAAGCCTTACTATACATGGTTGTTTTTTGTTAGGGAAAAAAAAGCCTTTCTATACATGGTCGTTTTTTTGTTAGAAAAAAAAGCCTTACTATACATGGTCGTTTTTTTGTTAGAAAAAAAAAGCCTTACTATACATGGTCGGTTTTTTTTGTTATAAAAAAAAAAAGCCTTACTATACATGGTCATTTTTTTTTGTTAGAAAAAAAAAAGCCTTACTATACATGGTCGTTTTTTTGTTAGAAAAAAAAGCCTTACTATACATGGTCGTTTTTTTGTCAGAAAAAAAAGCCTTACTATACATGGTCGTTTTTTTGTCAGAAAAAAAGCCTTACTATACATGGTCATTTTTTTGTCGGAAAAAAAAAAGCCTTACTATACATGGTCGTTTTTTGTTAGGAAAAAAAAGCCTTACTATACATGGTCGTTTTTTTGTTAGAAAAAAAAGCCTTACTATACATGGTCGTTTTTTTGTTAGAAAAAAAAAAGCCTTACTATACATGGTCATTTTTTTATGTTAGAAAAAAAAAAGCCTTACTATACGTGGTCGTTTTTTTTGTTAGAAAAAAAACCTTACTATACATGGTCATTTTTTATTAGAAAAAAAAAGCCTTACTATACATGGTCGTTTTTTTTTGTTAGAAAAAAAAAAAAGCCTTACTATACATGGTCGTTTTCTTGTCGGAAAAAAAAGTCTTACTATACATGGTCGTTTTTTTGTTAGAAAAAAAAGCCTTACTATACATGGTCGTTTTTTTGTTAGAAAAAAAAGCCTTACTATACATGGTCGTTTTTTTGTCAGAAAAAAAGCCTTCTATACATGGTCATTTTTTTGTCGGAAAAAAAAAGCCTTACTATACATGTTTGTTTTTTTTGTTAGAAAAAAAAGCCTTACTATACATGGTCGTTTTTTTGTCGGAAAAAAAAAAAGCCTTACTATGCATGGTCGTTTTTTTGTTAGAAAAAAAAGCCTTACTATACATGGTCATTTTTTTGTCGGAAAAAAAAAGCCTTACTATACATGGTCGTTTTTTGTTAGGGAAAAAAAAGCCTTACTATACATGGTCGTTTTTTTGTTAGAAAAAAAAGCCTTACTATACATGGTCGTTTTTTTGTTAGAAAAAAAAGCCTTACTATACATGGTCGTTTTTTTGTTAGAAAAAAAAGCCTTACTATACATGGTCGTTTTTTTGTTAGAAAAAAAAGCCTTACTATACATGGTCGTTTTTTTGTAAGAACAAAAAGCCTTCTATACATGGTCATTTTTTTGTCGGAAAAAAAAAGCCTTACTATACATGGTCGTTTTTTGTTAGGGAAAAAAAAGCCTTTCTATACATGGTCGTTTTTTTGTTAGAAAAAAAAGCCTTACTATACATGGTTGTTTTTTTTGTTAGAAAAAAAAGCCTGACTATACATGGTCGTTTTTTTGTCGGAAAAAAAAAGCCTTACTATACATGGTCGTTTTTTTGTTAGAAAAAAAGCCTTACTATACATGGTCATTTTTTTGTTAGAAAAAAAAGCCTTACTATACATGGTCGTTTTTTTGTTAGAAAAAAAAGCCTTACTATACATGGTCGTTTTTTTGTTAGAAAAAAAAGCCTTACTATACATGGTTGTTTTTTTTGTTAGAAAAAAAAGCCTTACTATACATGGTCGTTTTTTTGTTAGAAAAAAAAGCCTTACTATACATGGTCGTTTTTTTGTCAGAAAAAAAGCCTTACTATACATGGTCATTTTTTTGTCGGAAAAAAAAGCCTTACTATACATTGTCGTTTTTTGTTAGGAAAAAAAAGCCTTTCTATACATGGTCGTTTTTTTGTTAGAAAAAAAAAGCCTTACTATACATGGTCGTTTTTTTTGTTAGAAAAAAAAGCCTTACTATACATGGTCATTTTTTTATGTTAGAAAAAAAAAAAAGCCTTTACTATACGTGGTCGTTTTTTGTTAGGGAAAAAAAAGCCTTACTATAAATGGTCGTTTTTTTGTTAGAAAAAAAAGCCTTACTATACATGGTCGTTTTTTTGTTAGAAAAAAAAGCCTTCTATACATGGTCATTTTTTTGTCGGAAAAAAAGCCTTACTATACATGGTCGTTTTTTTGTTAGACAAAAAAGCCTTACTATACATGGTCGTTTTTTTGTTAGAAAAAAAAAGCCTTACTATACATGGTTGTTTTTTTTGTTAGAAAAAAAAGCCTTACTATACATGGTCGTTTTTTTGTCAGAAAAAAAAGCCTTACTATACATGGTTGTTTTTTTTGTTAGAAAAAAAAGCCTTACTATACATGGTCATTTTTTTGTTAGAAAAAAAAGCCTTACTATACATTGTCGTTTTTTGTTAGGAAAAAAAAGCCTTACTATACATGGTCATTTTTTTGTCGGAAAAAAAAAAGCCTTACTATACATGGTCGTTTTTTGTTAGGAAAAAAAAGCCTTACTATACATGGTCGTTTTTTTGTTAGAAAAAAAAGCCTTACTATACATGGTCGTTTTTTTGTTAGAAAAAAAAGCCTTACTATACATGGTCGTTTTTTTGTCAGAACAAAAAGCCTTCTATACATGGTCATTTTTTTGTCGGAAAAAAAAAAGCCTTACTATACATGGTCGTTTTTTGTTAGGAAAAAAAAAAGCCTTTCTATACATGGTCGTTTTTTTGTTAGAAAAAAAAGCCTTACTATACATGGTTGTTTTTTTTGTTAGAAAAAAAGCCTGACTATACATGGTCGTTTTTTTGGCGGAAAAAAAAAGCCTTACTATACATGGTCATTTTTTTGTTAGAAAAAAAAGCCTTACTATACATTGTCGTTTTTTGTTAGGAAAAAAAAGCCTTACTATACATGGTCATTTTTTTGTCGGAAAAAAAAAAGCCTTACTATACATGGTCGTTTTTTGTTAGGAAAAAAAAGCCTTACTATACATGGTCGTTTTTTTGTTAGAAAAAAAAGCCTTACTATACATGGTCGTTTTTTTGTTATAAAAAAAAAAGCCTTACTATACATGGTCATTTTTTTATGTTAGAAAAAAAAAAGCCTTACTATACGTGGTCGTTTTTTTTGTTAGAAAAAAAAGCCTTACTATACATGGTCATTTTTTATTAGAAAAAAAAAGTCTTACTATACATGGTCGTTTTTTTTTGTTAGAAAAAAAAAAAAGCCTTACTATACATGGTCTTTTTCTTGTCGGAAAAAAAAGTCTTACTATACATGGTCGTTTTTTTGTTAGAAAAAAAAGCCTTACTATACATGGTCGTTTTTTTGTTAGAAAAAAAAGCCTTACTATACATGGTTGTTTTTTTTGTTAGAAAAAAAAGCCTTACTATACATGGTCATTTTTTTGTTAGAAAAAAAAGCCTTACTATACATGGTCGTTTTTTTGTCAGAAAAAAAGCCTTACTATACATGGTCATTTTTTTGTCGGAAAAAAAAAGCCTTACTATACATTGTCGTTTTTTGTTAGGAAAAAAAAGCCTTACTATACATGGTCGTTTTTTTGTTAGAAAAAAAAGCCTTACTATACATGGTCGTTTTTTTGTTAGAAAAAAAAGCCTTACTATACATGGTCGTTTTTTTTGTTAGAAAAAAAAAAGCCTTACTATACATGGTCATTTTTTGTTAGAAAAAAAAAAAGCCTTACTATACATGGTCGTTTTTTTTTTGTTAGAAAAAAAAAAGCCTTACTATACATGGTCGTTTGTTTTGTTAGAAAAAAAAAAGCCTTACTATACATGGTCATTTTTTTGTTAGAAAAAAAAGCCTTACTATACATGGTTGTTTTTTTTGTTAGAAAAAAAAGCCTTACTATACATGGTCGTTTTTTTGTTAGAAAAAAAAGCCTTACTATACATGGTCGTTTTTTTGTCAGAAAAAAAGCCTTACTATACATGGTCATTTTTTTGTCGGAAAAAAAAAGCCTTACTATACATTGTCGTTTTTTTGTTAGGAAAAAAAAGCCTTACTATACATGGTCGTTTTTTTGTTAGAAAAAAAAGCCTTACTATACATGGTCGTTTTTTTGTTAGGAAAAAAAAGCCTTACTATACATGGTCGTTTTTTTTGTTAGAAAAAAAAAAGCCTTACTATACATGGTCATTTTTTGTTAGAAAAAAAAAAAGCCTTACTATACATGGTCGTTTTTTTTTGTTAGAAAAAAAAAAGCCTTACTATACATGGTCGTTTGTTTTGTTAGAAAAAAAAAGCCTTACTATACATGGTCATTTTTTTGTTAGAAAAAAAAGCCTTACTATACATGGTTGTTTTTTTTGTTAGAAAAAAAAGCCTTACTATACATGGTCGTTTTTTTGTTAGAAAAAAAAGCCTTACTATACATGGTCATTTTTTTGTTAGAAAAAAAAGCCTTACTATACATGGTCGTTTTTTTGTTAGAAAAAAAAGCCTTACTATACATGGTCGTTTTTTTGTTAGAAAAAAAAGCCTTACTATACATGGTCGTTTTTTTGTCAGAAAAAAAAGCCTTACTATACATGGTCATTTTTTTGTCGGAAAAAAAAAAGCCTTACTATACATGGTCGTTTTTTGTTAGGGAAAAAAAAGCCTTTCTATACATGGTCGTTTTTTTGTTAGAAAAAAAAGCCTTACTATACATGGTCGTTTTTTTGTTAGAAAAAAAAAGCCTTACTATACATGGTCGGTTTTTTTTGTTAGAAAAAAAAAAAGCCTTACTATACATGGTCATTTTTTTTTGTTAGAAAAAAAAAAGCCTTACTATACATGGTCGTTTTTTTGTTAGAAAAAAAAGCCTTACTATACATGGTCGTTTTTTTGTCAGAAAAAAAGCCTTACTATACATGGTCATTTTTTTGTCGGAAAAAAAAAAGCCTTACTATACATGGTCGTTTTTTGTTAGGAAAAAAAAGCCTTACTATACATGGTCGTTTTTTTGTTAGAAAAAAAAAAAGCCTTACTATACATGGTCGTTTTTTTGTTAGAAAAAAAAAAGCCTTACTATACATGGTCATTTTTTTATGTTAGAAAAAAAAAAGCCTTACTATACGTGGTCGTTTTTTTGGTTAGAAAAAAAAAAGCCTTACTATACATGGTCATTTTTTTGTTAGAAAAAAAAGCCTTACTATACATGGTTGTTTTTTTTGTTAGAAAAAAAAGCCTTACTATACATGGTCGTTTTTTTGTTAGAAAAAAAAGCCTTACTATACATGGTCATTTTTTTGTTAGAAAAAAAAGCCTTACTATACATGGTCGTTTTTTTGTTAGAAAAAAAAGCCTTACTATACATGGTCGTTTTTTTGTTAGAAAAAAAAGCCTTACTATACATGGTCGTTTTTTTGTCAGAAAAAAAAGCCTTACTATACATGGTCATTTTTTTGTCGGAAAAAAAAAAGCCTTACTATACATGGTTGTTTTTTGTTAGGGAAAAAAAAGCCTTTCTATACATGGTCGTTTTTTTGTTAGAAAAAAAAGCCTTACTATACATGGTCGTTTTTTTGTTAGAAAAAAAAAGCCTTACTATACATGGTCGGTTTTTTTTGTTATAAAAAAAAAAAGCCTTACTATACATGGTCATTTTTTTTTGTTAGAAAAAAAAAAGCCTTACTATACATGGTCGTTTTTTTGTTAGAAAAAAAAGCCTTACTATACATGGTCGTTTTTTTGTCAGAAAAAAAAGCCTTACTATACATGGTCGTTTTTTTGTCAGAAAAAAAGCCTTACTATACATGGTCATTTTTTTGTCGGAAAAAAAAAAGCCTTACTATACATGGTCGTTTTTTGTTAGGAAAAAAAAGCCTTACTATACATGGTCGTTTTTTTGTTAGAAAAAAAAGCCTTACTATACATGGTCGTTTTTTTGTTAGAAAAAAAAAAGCCTTACTATACATGGTCATTTTTTTATGTTAGAAAAAAAAAAGCCTTACTATACGTGGTCGTTTTTTTTGTTAGAAAAAAAACCTTACTATACATGGTCATTTTTTATTAGAAAAAAAAAGCCTTACTATACATGGTCGTTTTTTTTTGTTAGAAAAAAAAAAAAGCCTTACTATACATGGTCGTTTTCTTGTCGGAAAAAAAAGTCTTACTATACATGGTCGTTTTTTTGTTAGAAAAAAAAGCCTTACTATACATGGTCGTTTTTTTGTTAGAAAAAAAAGCCTTACTATACATGGTCGTTTTTTTGTCAGAAAAAAAGCCTTCTATACATGGTCATTTTTTTGTCGGAAAAAAAAAGCCTTACTATACATGTTTGTTTTTTTTGTTAGAAAAAAAAGCCTTACTATACATGGTCGTTTTTTTGTCGGAAAAAAAAAAAGCCTTACTATGCATGGTCGTTTTTTTGTTAGAAAAAAAAGCCTTACTATACATGGTCATTTTTTTGTCGGAAAAAAAAAGCCTTACTATACATGGTCGTTTTTTGTTAGGGAAAAAAAAGCCTTACTATACATGGTCGTTTTTTTGTTAGAAAAAAAAGCCTTACTATACATGGTCGTTTTTTTGTTAGAAAAAAAAGCCTTACTATACATGGTCGTTTTTTTGTTAGAAAAAAAAGCCTTACTATACATGGTCGTTTTTTTGTTAGAAAAAAAAGCCTTACTATACATGGTCGTTTTTTTGTAAGAACAAAAAGCCTTCTATACATGGTCATTTTTTTGTCGGAAAAAAAAAGCCTTACTATACATGGTCGTTTTTTGTTAGGGAAAAAAAAGCCTTTCTATACATGGTCGTTTTTTTGTTAGAAAAAAAAGCCTTACTATACATGGTTGTTTTTTTTGTTAGAAAAAAAAGCCTGACTATACATGGTCGTTTTTTTGTCGGAAAAAAAAAGCCTTACTATACATGGTCGTTTTTTTGTTAGAAAAAAAGCCTTACTATACATGGTCATTTTTTTGTTAGAAAAAAAAGCCTTACTATACATGGTCGTTTTTTTGTTAGAAAAAAAAGCCTTACTATACATGGTCGTTTTTTTGTTAGAAAAAAAAGCCTTACTATACATGGTTGTTTTTTTTGTTAGAAAAAAAAGCCTTACTATACATGGTCGTTTTTTTGTTAGAAAAAAAAGCCTTACTATACATGGTCGTTTTTTTGTCAGAAAAAAAGCCTTACTATACATGGTCATTTTTTTGTCGGAAAAAAAAGCCTTACTATACATTGTCGTTTTTTGTTAGGAAAAAAAAGCCTTTCTATACATGGTCGTTTTTTTGTTAGAAAAAAAAAGCCTTACTATACATGGTCGTTTTTTTTGTTAGAAAAAAAAGCCTTACTATACATGGTCATTTTTTTATGTTAGAAAAAAAAAAAAGCCTTTACTATACGTGGTCGTTTTTTGTTAGGGAAAAAAAAGCCTTACTATAAATGGTCGTTTTTTTGTTAGAAAAAAAAGCCTTACTATACATGGTCGTTTTTTTGTTAGAAAAAAAAGCCTTCTATACATGGTCATTTTTTTGTCGGAAAAAAAGCCTTACTATACATGGTCGTTTTTTTGTTAGAAAAAAAAGCCTTACTATACATGGTCGTTTTTTTGTTAGAAAAAAAAAGCCTTACTATACATGGTTGTTTTTTTTGTTAGAAAAAAAAGCCTTACTATACATGGTCGTTTTTTTGTCAGAAAAAAAAGCCTTACTATACATGGTTGTTTTTTTTGTTAGAAAAAAAAGCCTTACTATACATGGTCATTTTTTTGTTAGAAAAAAAAGCCTTACTATACATTGTCGTTTTTTGTTAGGAAAAAAAAGCCTTACTATACATGGTCATTTTTTTGTCGGAAAAAAAAAAGCCTTACTATACATGGTCGTTTTTTGTTAGGAAAAAAAAGCCTTACTATACATGGTCGTTTTTTTGTTAGAAAAAAAAGCCTTACTATACATGGTCGTTTTTTTGTTAGAAAAAAAAGCCTTACTATACATGGTCGTTTTTTTGTCAGAACAAAAAGCCTTCTATACATGGTCATTTTTTTGTCGGAAAAAAAAAAGCCTTACTATACATGGTCGTTTTTTGTTAGGAAAAAAAAAAGCCTTTCTATACATGGTCGTTTTTTTGTTAGAAAAAAAAGCCTTACTATACATGGTTGTTTTTTTTGTTAGAAAAAAAGCCTGACTATACATGGTCGTTTTTTTGGCGGAAAAAAAAAGCCTTACTATACATGGTCATTTTTTTGTTAGAAAAAAAAGCCTTACTATACATTGTCGTTTTTTGTTAGGAAAAAAAAGCCTTACTATACATGGTCATTTTTTTGTCGGAAAAAAAAAAGCCTTACTATACATGGTCGTTTTTTGTTAGGAAAAAAAAGCCTTACTATACATGGTCGTTTTTTTGTTAGAAAAAAAAGCCTTACTATACATGGTCGTTTTTTTGTTATAAAAAAAAAAGCCTTACTATACATGGTCATTTTTTTATGTTAGAAAAAAAAAAGCCTTACTATACGTGGTCGTTTTTTTTGTTAGAAAAAAAAGCCTTACTATACATGGTCATTTTTTATTAGAAAAAAAAAGTCTTACTATACATGGTCGTTTTTTTTTGTTAGAAAAAAAAAAAAGCCTTACTATACATGGTCTTTTTCTTGTCGGAAAAAAAAGTCTTACTATACATGGTCGTTTTTTTGTTAGAAAAAAAAGCCTTACTATACATGGTCGTTTTTTTGTTAGAAAAAAAAGCCTTACTATACATGGTTGTTTTTTTTGTTAGAAAAAAAAGCCTTACTATACATGGTCATTTTTTTGTTAGAAAAAAAAGCCTTACTATACATGGTCGTTTTTTTGTCAGAAAAAAAGCCTTACTATACATGGTCATTTTTTTGTCGGAAAAAAAAAGCCTTACTATACATTGTCGTTTTTTGTTAGGAAAAAAAAGCCTTACTATACATGGTCGTTTTTTTGTTAGAAAAAAAAGCCTTACTATACATGGTCGTTTTTTTGTTAGAAAAAAAAGCCTTACTATACATGGTCGTTTTTTTTGTTAGAAAAAAAAAAGCCTTACTATACATGGTCATTTTTTGTTAGAAAAAAAAAAAGCCTTACTATACATGGTCGTTTTTTTTTTGTTAGAAAAAAAAAAGCCTTACTATACATGGTCGTTTGTTTTGTTAGAAAAAAAAAAGCCTTACTATACATGGTCATTTTTTTGTTAGAAAAAAAAGCCTTACTATACATGGTTGTTTTTTTTGTTAGAAAAAAAAGCCTTACTATACATGGTCGTTTTTTTGTTAGAAAAAAAAGCCTTACTATACATGGTCGTTTTTTTGTCAGAAAAAAAGCCTTACTATACATGGTCATTTTTTTGTCGGAAAAAAAAAGCCTTACTATACATTGTCGTTTTTTGTTAGGAAAAAAAAGCCTTACTATACATGGTCGTTTTTTTGTTAGAAAAAAAAGCCTTACTATACATGGTCGTTTTTTTGTTAGGAAAAAAAAGCCTTACTATACATGGTCGTTTTTTTTGTTAGAAAAAAAAAAGCCTTACTATACATGGTCATTTTTTGTTAGAAAAAAAAAAAGCCTTACTATACATGGTCGTTTTTTTTTGTTAGAAAAAAAAAAGCCTTACTATACATGGTCGTTTGTTTTGTTAGAAAAAAAAAAGCCTTACTATACATGGTCATTTTTTTGTTAGAAAAAAAAGCCTTACTATACATGGTTGTTTTTTTTGTTAGAAAAAAAAGCCTTACTATACATGGTCGTTTTTTTGTTAGAAAAAAAAGCCTTACTATACATGGTCATTTTTTTGTTAGAAAAAAAAGCCTTACTATACATGGTCGTTTTTTTGTTAGAAAAAAAAGCCTTACTATACATGGTCGTTTTTTTGTTAGAAAAAAAAGCCTTACTATACATGGTCGTTTTTTTGTCAGAAAAAAAAGCCTTACTATACATGGTCATTTTTTTGTCGGAAAAAAAAAAGCCTTACTATACATGGTCGTTTTTTGTTAGGGAAAAAAAAGCCTTTCTATACATGGTCGTTTTTTTGTTAGAAAAAAAAAGCCTTACTATACATGGTCGGTTTTTTTTGTTAGAAAAAAAAAAAGCCTTACTATACATGGTCATTTTTTTTTGTTAGAAAAAAAAAAGCCTTACTATACATGGTCGTTTTTTTGTTAGAAAAAAAAGCCTTACTATACATGGTCGTTTTTTTGTCAGAAAAAAAGCCTTACTATACATGGTCATTTTTTTGTCGGAAAAAAAAAAGCCTTACTATACATGGTCGTTTTTTGTTAGGAAAAAAAAGCCTTACTATACATGGTCGTTTTTTTGTTAGAAAAAAAAAAAGCCTTACTATACATGGTCGTTTTTTTGTTAGAAAAAAAAAAGCCTTACTATACATGGTCATTTTTTTATGTTAGAAAAAAAAAAGCCTTACTATACGTGGTCGTTTTTTTGGTTAGAAAAAAAAGCCTTACTATACATGGTCATTTTTTATTAGAAAAAAAAAGCCTTACTATACATGGTCGTTTTTTTTTGTTAGAAAAAAAAAAAAGCCTTACTATACATGGTCGTTTTCTTGTCGGAAAAAAAAGTCTTACTATACATGGTCGTTTTTTTGTTAGAAAAAAAAGCCTTACTATACATGGTCGTTTTTTTGTTAGAAAAAAAAGCCTTACTATACATGGTCGTTTTTTTGTCAGAAAAAAAGCCTTCTATACATGGTCATTTTTTTGTCGGAAAAAAAAAAGCCTTACTATACATGGTTGTTTTTTTTGTTAGAAAAAAAAGCCTTACTATACATGGTCGTTTTTTTGTCGGAAAAAAAAAAAGCCTTACTATACATGGTCGTTTTTTTGTTAGAAAAAAAAGCCTTACTATACATGGTCATTTTTTTGTCGGAAAAAAAAAGCCTTACTATACATGGTCGTTTTTTGTTAGGGAAAAAAAAGCCTTACTATACATGGTCGTTTTTTTGTTAGAAAAAAAAGCCTTACTATACATGGTCGTTTTTTTGTTAGAAAAAAAAGCCTTACTATACATGGTCGTTTTTTTGTTAGAAAAAAAAGCCTTACTATACATGGTCGTTTTTTTGTTAGAAAAAAAAGCCTTACTATACATGGTCGTTTTTTTGTAAGAACAAAAAGCCTTCTATACATGGTCATTTTTTTGTCGGAAAAAAAAAAGCCTTACTATACATGGTCGTTTTTTGTTAGGGAAAAAAAAGCCTTTCTATACATGGTCGTTTTTTTGTTAGAAAAAAAAGCCTTACTATACATGGTTGTTTTTTTTGTTAGAAAAAAAAGCCTGACTATACATGGTCGTTTTTTTGTCGGAAAAAAAAAGCCTTACTATACATGGTCGTTTTTTTGTTAGAAAAAAAGCCTTACTATACATGGTCATTTTTTTGTTAGAAAAAAAAGCCTTACTATACATGGTCGTTTTTTTGTTAGAAAAAAAAGCCTTACTATACATGGTCGTTTTTTTGTTAGAAAAAAAAGCCTTACTATACATGGTTGTTTTTTTTGTTAGAAAAAAAAGCCTTACTATACATGGTCGTTTTTTTGTTAGAAAAAAAAGCCTTACTATACATGGTTGTTTTTTTTGTTAGAAAAAAAAGCCTTACTATACATGGTCATTTTTTTGTTAGAAAAAAAAGCCTTACTATACATGGTCGTTTTTTTGTCAGAAAAAAAGCCTTACTATACATGGTCATTTTTTTGTCGGAAAAAAAAAGCCTTACTATACATTGTCGTTTTTTGTTAGGAAAAAAAAGCCTTACTATACATGGTCGTTTTTTTGTTAGAAAAAAAAAGCCTTACTATACATGGTCGTTTTTTTGTTAGAAAAAAAAGCCTTACTATACATGGTCATTTTTTTATGTTAGAAAAAAAAAAAGCCTTTACTATACGTGGTCGTTTTTTTTGTTAGAAAAAAAAAGCCTTACTATACATGGTCGTTTTTTTGTCAGAAAAAAAGCCTTCTATACATGGTCATTTTTTTGTCGGAAAAAAAAAAGCCTTACTATAAATGGTTGTTTTTTTTGTTAGAAAAAAAAGCCTTACTATACATGGTCGTTTTTTTGTTAGAAAAAAAAGCCTTACTATACATGGTCATTTTTTTGTCGGAAAAAAAAAGCCTTACTATACATGGTCGTTTTTTGTTAGGGAAAAAAAAGCCTTACTATACATGGTCGTTTTTTTGTTAGAAAAAAAAGCCTTACTATACATGGTCGTTTTTTTGTTAGAAAAAAAAGCCTTACTATACATGGTCATTTTTTTGTCGGAAAAAAAAAGCCTTACTATACATGGTCGTTTTTTGTTAGGGAAAAAAAAGCCTTACTATACATGGTCGTTTTTTTGTTAGAAAAAAAAGCCTTACTATACATGGTCGTTTTTTTGTTAGAAAAAAAAGCCTTACTATACATGGTCGTTTTTTTGTTAGAAAAAAAAGCCTTACTATACATGGTCGTTTTTTTGTCAGAAAAAAAGCCTTCTATACATGGTCATTTTTTTGTCGGAAAAAAAAAAGCCTTACTATACATGGTTGTTTTTTTTGTTAGAAAAAAAAGCCTTACTATACATGGTCGTTTTTTTGTCGGAAAAAAAAAAGCCTTACTATACATGGTCGTTTTTTTGTTAGAAAAAAAAGCCTTACTATACATGGTCATTTTTTTGTCGGAAAAAAAAAGCCTTACTATACATGGTCGTTTTTTGTTAGGGAAAAAAAAGCCTTACTATACATGGTCGTTTTTTTGTTAGAAAAAAAAGCCTTACTATACATGGTCGTTTTTTTGTTAGAAAAAAAAGCCTTACTATACATGGTCGTTTTTTTGTTATAAAAAAAAGCCTTACTATACATGGTCGTTTTTTTGTTAGAAAAAAAAGCCTTACTATACATGGTCGTTTTTTTGTAAGAACAAAAAGCCTTCTATACATGGTCATTTTTTTGTCGGAAAAAAAAAAGCCTTACTATACATGGTCGTTTTTTGTTAGGGAAAAAAAAGCCTTTCTATACATGGTCGTTTTTTTGTTAGAAAAAAAAGCCTTACTATACATGGTTGTTTTTTTTGTTAGAAAAAAAAGCCTGACTATACATGGTCGTTTTTTTGTCGGAAAAAAAAAGCCTTACTATACATGGTCGTTTTTTTGTTAGAAAAAAAGCCTTACTATACATGGTCATTTTTTTGTTAGAAAAAAAAGCCTTACTATACATGGTCGTTTTTTTGTTAGAAAAAAAAGCCTTACTATACATGGTCGTTTTTTTGTTAGAAAAAAAAGCCTTACTATACATGGTTGTTTTTTTTGTTAGAAAAAAAAGCCTTACTATACATGGTCGTTTTTTTGTTAGAAAAAAAAGCCTTACTATACATGGTTGTTTTTTTTGTTAGAAAAAAAAGCCTTACTATACATGGTCATTTTTTTGTTAGAAAAAAAAGCCTTACTATACATGGTCGTTTTTTTGTCAGAAAAAAAGCCTTACTATACATGGTCATTTTTTTATGTTAGAAAAAAAAAAGCCTTACTATACGTGGTCGTTTTTTTGGTTAGAAAAAAAAGCCTTACTATACATGGTCATTTTTTATTAGAAAAAAAAAGCCTTACTATACATGGTCGTTTTTTTTTGTTAGAAAAAAAAAAAAGCCTTACTATACATGGTCGTTTTCTTGTCGGAAAAAAAAGTCTTACTATACATGGTCGTTTTTTTGTTAGAAAAAAAAGCCTTACTATACATGGTCGTTTTTTTGTTAGAAAAAAAAGCCTTACTATACATGGTCGTTTTTTTGTCAGAAAAAAAGCCTTCTATACATGGTCATTTTTTTGTCGGAAAAAAAAAAGCCTTACTATACATGGTTGTTTTTTTTGTTAGAAAAAAAGCCTTACTATACATGGTCGTTTTTTTGTCGGAAAAAAAAAAAAGCCTTACTATACATGGTCGTTTTTTTGTTAGAAAAAAAAGCCTTACTATACATGGTCATTTTTTTGTCGGAAAAAAAAAGCCTTACTATACATGGTCGTTTTTTGTTAGGGAAAAAAAAGCCTTACTATACATGGTCGTTTTTTTGTTAGAAAAAAAAGCCTTACTATACATGGTCGTTTTTTTGTTAGAAAAAAAAGCCTTACTATACATGGTCGTTTTTTTGTTAGAAAAAAAAGCCTTACTATACATGGTCGTTTTTTTGTTAGAAAAAAAAGCCTTACTATACATGGTCGTTTTTTTGTAAGAACAAAAAGCCTTCTATACATGGTCATTTTTTTGTCGGAAAAAAAAAAGCCTTACTATACATGGTCGTTTTTTGTTAGGGAAAAAAAAGCCTTTCTATACATGGTCGTTTTTTTGTTAGAAAAAAAAGCCTTACTATACATGGTTGTTTTTTTTGTTAGAAAAAAAAGCCTGACTATACATGGTCGTTTTTTTGTCGGAAAAAAAAAGCCTTACTATACATGGTCGTTTTTTTGTTAGAAAAAAAGCCTTACTATACATGGTCATTTTTTTGTTAGAAAAAAAAGCCTTACTATACATGGTCGTTTTTTTGTTAGAAAAAAAAGCCTTACTATACATGGTCGTTTTTTTGTTAGAAAAAAAAGCCTTACTATACATGGTTGTTTTTTTTGTTAGAAAAAAAAGCCTTACTATACATGGTCGTTTTTTTGTTAGAAAAAAAAGCCTTACTAT
The DNA here is from genome assembly GCF_051991245.1 of Festucalex cinctus. Taxonomy (NCBI): domain Eukaryota; kingdom Metazoa; phylum Chordata; class Actinopteri; order Syngnathiformes; family Syngnathidae; genus Festucalex; species Festucalex cinctus. The sequence continues at coordinate 7,081,633 of NC_135427.1, forward strand.
ACATGGTTGTTTTTTTTGTTAGAAAAAAAAGCCTTACTATACATGGTCATTTTTTTGTTAGAAAAAAAAGCCTTACTATACATGGTCGTTTTTTTGTCAGAAAAAAAGCCTTACTATACATGGTCATTTTTTTGTCGGAAAAAAAAAGCCTTACTATACATTGTCGTTTTTTGTTAGGAAAAAAAAGCCTTACTATACATGGTCGTTTTTTTGTTAGAAAAAAAAAGCCTTACTATACATGGTCGTTTTTTTGTTAGAAAAAAAAGCCTTACTATACATGGTCATTTTTTTATGTTAGAAAAAAAAAAAGCCTTTACTATACGTGGTCGTTTTTTTTGTTAGAAAAAAAAAGCCTTACTATACATGGTCGTTTTTTTGTCAGAAAAAAAGCCTTCTATACATGGTCATTTTTTTGTCGGAAAAAAAAAAGCCTTACTATAAATGGTTGTTTTTTTTGTTAGAAAAAAAAGCCTTACTATACATGGTTGTTTTTTTTGTTAGAAAAAAAAGCCTTACTATACATGGTCATTTTTTTGTTAGAAAAAAAAGCCTTACTATACATGGTCGTTTTTTTGTCAGAAAAAAAGCCTTACTATACATGGTCATTTTTTTGTCGGAAAAAAAAAGCCTTACTATACATGGTTGTTTTTTTTGTTAGAAAAAAAAGCCTTACTATACATGGTCGTTTTTTTGTTAGAAAAAAAAGCCTTACTATACATGGTTGTTTTTTTTGTTAGAAAAAAAAGCCTTACTATACATGGTCATTTTTTTGTTAGAAAAAAAAGCCTTACTATACATGGTCGTTTTTTTGTCAGAAAAAAAGCCTTACTATACATGGTCATTTTTTTGTCGGAAAAAAAAAGCCTTACTATACATTGTCGTTTTTTGTTAGGAAAAAAAAGCCTTACTATACATGGTCGTTTTTTTGTTAGAAAAAAAAAGCCTTACTATACATGGTCGTTTTTTTGTTAGAAAAAAAAGCCTTACTATACATGGTCATTTTTTTATGTTAGAAAAAAAAAAGCCTTTACTATACGTGGTCGTTTTTTTTGTTAGAAAAAAAAAGCCTTACTATACATGGTCGTTTTTTTGTCAGAAAAAAAGCCTTCTATACATGGTCATTTTTTTGTCGGAAAAAAAAAAGCCTTACTATAAATGGTTGTTTTTTTTGTTAGAAAAAAAAGCCTTACTATACATGGTCGTTTTTTTGTTAGAAAAAAAAGCCTTACTATACATGGTAATTTTTTTGTCGGAAAAAAAAAGCCTTACTATACATGGTCGTTTTTTGTTAGGGAAAAAAAAGCCTTACTATACATGGTCGTTTTTTTGTTAGAAAAAAAAGCCTTACTATACATGGTCGTTTTTTTGTTAGAAAAAAAAGCCTTACTATACATGGTCATTTTTTTGTCGGAAAAAAAAAGCCTTACTATACATGGTCGTTTTTTGTTAGGGAAAAAAAAGCCTTACTATACATGGTCGTTTTTTTGTTAGAAAAAAAAGCCTTACTATACATGGTCGTTTTTTTGTTAGAAAAAAAAGCCTTACTATACATGGTCGTTTTTTTGTTAGAAAAAAAAGCCTTACTATACATGGTCGTTTTTTTGTCAGAAAAAAAGCCTTCTATACATGGTCATTTTTTTGTCGGAAAAAAAAAAGCCTTACTATACATGGTTGTTTTTTTTGTTAGAAAAAAAAGCCTTACTATACATGGTCGTTTTTTTGTCGGAAAAAAAAAAGCCTTACTATACATGGTCGTTTTTTTGTTAGAAAAAAAAGCCTTACTATACATGGTCATTTTTTTGTCGGAAAAAAAAAGCCTTACTATACATGGTCGTTTTTTGTTAGGGAAAAAAAAGCCTTACTATACATGGTCGTTTTTTTGTTAGAAAAAAAAGCCTTACTATACATGGTCGTTTTTTTGTTAGAAAAAAAAGCCTTACTATACATGGTCGTTTTTTTGTTATAAAAAAAAGCCTTACTATACATGGTCGTTTTTTTGTTAGAAAAAAAAGCCTTACTATACATGGTCGTTTTTTTGTAAGAACAAAAAGCCTTCTATACATGGTCATTTTTTTGTCGGAAAAAAAAAAGCCTTACTATACATGGTCGTTTTTTGTTAGGGAAAAAAAAGCCTTTCTATACATGGTCGTTTTTTTGTTAGAAAAAAAAGCCTTACTATACATGGTTGTTTTTTTTGTTAGAAAAAAAAGCCTGACTATACATGGTCGTTTTTTTGTTAGAAAAAAAAGCCTTACTATACATGGTCGTTTTTTTGTTAGAAAAAAAAGCCTTACTATACATGGTCGTTTTTTTGTTAGAAAAAAAAGCCTTACTATACATGGTTGTTTTTTTTGTTAGAAAAAAAAGCCTTACTATACATGGTCGTTTTTTTGTTAGAAAAAAAAGCCTTACTATACATGGTTGTTTTTTTTGTTAGAAAAAAAAGCCTTACTATACATGGTCATTTTTTTGTTAGAAAAAAAAGCCTTACTATACATGGTCGTTTTTTTGTCAGAAAAAAAGCCTTACTATACATGGTCATTTTTTTGTCGGAAAAAAAAAGCCTTACTATACATTGTCGTTTTTTGTTAGGAAAAAAAAGCCTTACTATACATGGTCGTTTTTTTGTTAGAAAAAAAAAGCCTTACTATACATGGTCGTTTTTTTGTTAGAAAAAAAAGCCTTACTATACATGGTCATTTTTTTATGTTAGAAAAAAAAAAAGCCTTTACTATACGTGGTCGTTTTTTTTGTTAGAAAAAAAAAGCCTTACTATACATGGTCGTTTTTTTGTTAGAAAAAAAAGCCTTACTATACATGGTCGTTTTTTTGTTAGAAAAAAAAGCCTTACTATACATGGTCGTTTTTTTGTTAGAAAAAAAAGCCTTACTATACATGGTCGTTTTTTTGTTAGAAAAAAAGCCTTACTATACATGGTCGTTTTTTTGTCAGAACAAAAAGCCTTCTATACATGGTCATTTTTTGGTCGGAAAAAAAAAAGCCTTACTATACATGGTCGTTTTTTGTTAGGGAAAAAAAAGCCTTTCTATACATGGTCGTTTTTTTGTTAGAAAAAAAAGCCTTACTATACATGGTTGTTTTTTTTGTTAGAAAAAAAAGCCTGACTATACATGGTCGTTTTTTTGTCGGAAAAAAAAAGCCTTACTATACATGGTCGTTTTTTTGTTAGAAAAAAAGCCTTACTATACATGGTCATTTTTTTGTTAGAAAAAAAAGCCTTACTATACATGGTCGTTTTTTTGTTAGAAAAAAAAGCCTTACTATACATGGTCGTTTTTTTGTCAGAAAAAAAGCCTTACTATACATGGTCGTTTTTTTTGTTAGAAAAAAAAGCCTTACTATACATGGTCATTTTTTTGTCGGAAAAAAAGCCTTCTATACATGGTCATTTTTTTGTCGGAAAAAAAAAAGCCTTACTATAAATGGTTGTTTTTTTTGTTAGAAAAAAAAGCCTTACTATACATGGTCGTTTTTTTGTTAGAAAAAAAAGCCTTACTATACATGGTCATTTTTTTGTCGGAAAAAAAAAGCCTTACTATACATGGTCGTTTTTTGTTAGGGAAAAAAAAGCCTTACTATACATGGTCGTTTTTTTGTCAGAAAAAAAGCCTTCTATACATGGTCATTTTTTTGTCGGAAAAAAAAAAGCCTTACTATAAATGGTTGTTTTTTTTGTTAGAAAAAAAAGCCTTACTATACATGGTCGTTTTTTTGTTAGAAAAAAAAGCCTTACTATACATGGTCATTTTTTTGTCGGAAAAAAAAAGCCTTACTATACATGGTCGTTTTTTGTTAGGGAAAAAAAAGCCTTACTATACATGGTCGTTTTTTTGTTAGAAAAAAAAGCCTTACTATACATGGTCGTTTTTTTGTTAGAAAAAAAAGCCTTACTATACATGGTCATTTTTTTGTCGGAAAAAAAAAGCCTTACTATACATGGTCGTTTTTTGTTAGGGAAAAAAAAGCCTTACTATACATGGTCGTTTTTTTGTTAGAAAAAAAAGCCTTACTATACATGGTCGTTTTTTTGTTAGAAAAAAAAGCCTTACTATACATGGTCGTTTTTTTGTTAGAAAAAAAAGCCTTACTATACATGGTCGTTTTTTTGTCAGAAAAAAAGCCTTCTATACATGGTCATTTTTTTGTCGGAAAAAAAAAAGCCTTACTATACATGGTTGTTTTTTTTGTTAGAAAAAAAAGCCTTACTATACATGGTCGTTTTTTTGTCGGAAAAAAAAAAGCCTTACTATACATGGTCGTTTTTTTGTTAGAAAAAAAAGCCTTACTATACATGGTCATTTTTTTGTCGGAAAAAAAAAGCCTTACTATACATGGTCGTTTTTTGTTAGGGAAAAAAAAGCCTTACTATACATGGTCGTTTTTTTGTTAGAAAAAAAAGCCTTACTATACATGGTCGTTTTTTTGTTAGAAAAAAAAGCCTTACTATACATGGTCGTTTTTTTGTTAGAAAAAAAAGCCTTACTATACATGGTCGTTTTTTTGTTAGAAAAAAAAGCCTTACTATACATGGTCGTTTTTTTGTAAGAACAAAAAGCCTTACTATACATGGTCGTTTTTTTGTCAGAAAAAAAGCCTTACTATACATGGTCATTTTTTTGTCGGAAAAAAAAAGCCTTACTATACATTGTCGTTTTTTGTTAGGAAAAAAAAGCCTTACTATACATGGTCGTTTTTTTGTTAGAAAAAAAAAGCCTTACTATACGTGGTCGTTTTTTTTGTTAGAAAAAAAAAGCCTTACTATACATGGTCATTTTTTATTAGAAAAAAAAAGCCTTACTATACATGGTCGTTTTTTTTTGTTAGAAAAAAAAAAGCCTTACTATACATGGTCGTTTTTTTTTTGTTAGAAAAAAAAAAAGCCTTACTATACATGGTCGTTTTTTTGTTAGAAAAAAAAGCCTTACTATACATGGTCGTTTTTTTATTAGAAAAAAAAGCCTTACTATACATGGTTGTTTTTTTTGTTAGAAAAAAAAGCCTTACTATACATGGTCGTTTTTTTGTCGGAAAAAAAAAAGCCTTACTATACATGGTCGTTTTTTTGTTAGAAAAAAAAGCCTTACTATACATGGTCATTTTTTTCTTAGAAAAAAAAAGCCTTACTATACATGGTCGTTTTCTTGTCGGAAAAAAAAGCCTTACTATACATGGTCGTTTTTTGTTAGGGAAAAAAAAGCCTTTCTATACATGGTCGTTTTTTTGTTAGAAAAAAAAGCCTTACTATACATGGTCGTTTTTTTGTTAGAAAAAAAAGCCTTACTATACATGGTCGTTTTTTTGTTAGAAAAAAAAGCCTTACTATACATGGTCGTTTTTTTGTTAGAAAAAAAAGCCTTACTATACATGGTTGTTTTTTTTGTTAGAAAAAAAAGCCTTACTATACATGGTCGTTTTTTTGTTAGAAAAAAAAGCCTTACTATACATGGTTGTTTTTTTTGTTAGAAAAAAAAGCCTTACTATACATGGTCATTTTTTTGTTAGAAAAAAAAGCCTTACTATACATGGTCGTTTTTTTGTCAGAAAAAAAGCCTTACTATACATGGTCATTTTTTTGTCGGAAAAAAAAAGCCTTACTATACATTGTCGTTTTTTGTTAGGAAAAAAAAGCCTTACTATACATGGTCGTTTTTTTGTTAGAAAAAAAAGCCTTACTATACATGGTCGTTTTTTTGTTAGAAAAAAAAGCCTTACTATACATGGTCGTTTTTTTTGTTAGAAAAAAAAAAGCCTTACTATACATGGTCATTTTTTGTTAGAAAAAAAAAAAGCCTTACTATACATGGTCGTTTTTTTTTGTTAGAAAAAAAAAAAGCCTTACTATACATGGTCGTTTGTTTTGTTAGAAAAAAAAAAGCCTTACTATACATGGTCATTTTTTTGTTAGAAAAAAAAGCCTTACTATACATGGTTGTTTTTTTTGTTAGAAAAAAAAGCCTTACTATACATGGTCGTTTTTTTGTTAGAAAAAAAAGCCTTACTATACATGGTCGTTTTTTTGTCAGAAAAAAAGCCTTACTATACATGGTCATTTTTTTGTCGGAAAAAAAAAGCCTTACTATACATTGTCGTTTTTTGTTAGGAAAAAAAAGCCTTACTATACATGGTCGTTTTTTTGTTAGAAAAAAAAGCCTTACTATACATGGTCGTTTTTTTGTTAGAAAAAAAAGCCTTACTATACATGGTCGTTTTTTTTGTTAGAAAAAAAAAAGCCTTACTATACATGGTCAGTTTTTGTTAGAAAAAAAAAAGCCTTACTATACATGGTCGTTTTTTTGTTAGAAAAAAAAGCCTTACTATACATGGTCGTTTTTTTGTTAGAAAAAAAAGCCTTACTATACATGGTTGTTTTTTTTGTTAGAAAAAAAAGCCTTACTATACATGGTCGTTTTTTTGTTAGAAAAAAAAGCCTTACTATACATGGTTGTTTTTTTTGTTAGAAAAAAAAGCCTTACTATACATGGTCATTTTTTTGTTAGAAAAAAAAGCCTTACTATACATGGTCGTTTTTTTGTCAGAAAAAAAGCCTTACTATACATGGTCATTTTTTTGTCGGAAAAAAAAAGCCTTACTATACATTGTCGTTTTTTGTTAGGAAAAAAAAGCCTTACTATACATGGTCGTTTTTTTGTTAGAAAAAAAAGCCTTACTATACATGGTCGTTTTTTTGTTAGAAAAAAAAGCCTTACTATACATGGTCGTTTTTTTTGTTAGAAAAAAAAAAGCCTTACTATACATGGTCATTTTTTTGTTAGAAAAAAAAAAAGCCTTACTATACATGGTCGTTTTTTTTTGTTAGAAAAAAAAAAAGCCTTACTATACATGGTCGTTTGTTTTGTTAGAAAAAAAAAAGCCTTACTATACATGGTCATTTTTTTGTTAGAAAAAAAAGCCTTACTATACATGGTTGTTTTTTTTGTTAGAAAAAAAAGCCTTACTATACATGGTCGTTTTTTTGTTAGAAAAAAAAGCCTTACTATACATGGTCGTTTTTTTGTCAGAAAAAAAGCCTTACTATACATGGTCATTTTTTTGTCTGAAAAAAAAAGCCTTACTATACATTGTCGTTTTTTGTTAGGAAAAAAAAGCCTTACTATACATGGTCGTTTTTTTGTTAGAAAAAAAAGCCTTACTATACATGGTCGTTTTTTTGTTAGAAAAAAAAGCCTTACTATACATGGTCGTTTTTTTTGTTAGAAAAAAAAAAGCCTTACTATACATGGTCATTTTTTGTTAGAAAAAAAAAAGCCTTACTATACATGGTCGTTTTTTTTTGTTAGAAAAAAAAAAGCCTTACTATACATGGTCGTTTGTTTTGTTAGAAAAAAAAAAGCCTTACTATACATGGTCATTTTTTTGTTAGAAAAAAAAGCCTTACTATACATGGTTGTTTTTTTTGTTAGAAAAAAAAGCCTTACTATACATGGTCGTTTTTTTGTTAGAAAAAAAAGCCTTACTATACATGGTCATTTTTTTGTTAGAAAAAAAAGCCTTACTATACATGGTCGTTTTTTTGTTAGAAAAAAAAGCCTTACTATACATGGTCGTTTTTTTGTTAGAAAAAAAAGCCTTACTATACATGGTCGTTTTTTTGTCAGAAAAAAAAGCCTTACTATACATGGTCGTTTTTTTGTTAGAAAAAAAAGCCTTACTATACATGGTCGTTTTTTTGTAAGAACAAAAAGCCTTACTATACATGGTCGTTTTTTTGTCAGAAAAAAAGCCTTACTATACATGGTCATTTTTTTGTCGGAAAAAAAAAGCCTTACTATACATTGTCGTTTTTTGTTAGGAAAAAAAAGCCTTACTATACATGGTCGTTTTTTTGTTAGAAAAAAAAAGCCTTACTATACGTGGTCGTTTTTTTTGTTAGAAAAAAAAAGCCTTACTATACATGGTCATTTTTTATTAGAAAAAAAAGCCTTACTATACATGGTCGTTTTTTTTTGTTAGAAAAAAAAAAGCCTTACTATACATGGTCGTTTTTTTTTTGTTAGAAAAAAAAAAAGCCTTACTATACATGGTCATTTTTTTCTTAGAAAAAAAAAGCCTTACTATACATGGTCGTTTTCTTGTCGGAAAAAAAAGCCTTACTATACATGGTCGTTTTTTGTTAGGGAAAAAAAAGCCTTTCTATACATGGTCGTTTTTTTGTTAGAAAAAAAAGCCTTACTATACATGGTCGTTTTTTTGTTAGAAAAAAAAGCCTTACTATACATGGTCGTTTTTTTGTTAGAAAAAAAAGCCTTACTATACATGGTCGTTTTTTTGTTAGAAAAAAAAGCCTTACTATACATGGTTGTTTTTTTTGTTAGAAAAAAAAGCCTTACTATACATGGTCGTTTTTTTGTTAGAAAAAAAAGCCTTACTATACATGGTTGTTTTTTTTGTTAGAAAAAAAAGCCTTACTATACATGGTCATTTTTTTGTTAGAAAAAAAAGCCTTACTATACATGGTCGTTTTTTTGTCAGAAAAAAAGCCTTACTATACATGGTCATTTTTTTGTCGGAAAAAAAAAGCCTTACTATACATTGTCGTTTTTTGTTAGGAAAAAAAAGCCTTACTATACATGGTCGTTTTTTTGTTAGAAAAAAAAGCCTTACTATACATGGTCGTTTTTTTTTGTTAGAAAAAAAAAAGCCTTACTATACATGGTCATTTTTTGTTAGAAAAAAAAAAAGCCTTACTATACATGGTCGTTTTTTTTTGTTAGAAAAAAAAAAAGCCTTACTATACATGGTCGTTTGTTTTGTTAGAAAAAAAAAAGCCTTACTATACATGGTCATTTTTTTGTTAGAAAAAAAAGCCTTACTATACATGGTTGTTTTTTTTGTTAGAAAAAAAAGCCTTACTATACATGGTCGTTTTTTTGTTAGAAAAAAAAGCCTTACTATACATGGTCGTTTTTTTGTCAGAAAAAAAGCCTTACTATACATGGTCATTTTTTTGTCGGAAAAAAAAAGCCTTACTATACATTGTCGTTTTTTGTTAGGAAAAAAAAGCCTTACTATACATGGTCGTTTTTTTGTTAGAAAAAAAAGCCTTACTATACATGGTCGTTTTTTTGTTAGAAAAAAAAGCCTTACTATACATGGTCGTTTTTTTTGTTAGAAAAAAAAAAGCCTTACTATACATGGTCAGTTTTTGTTAGAAAAAAAAAAGCCTTACTATACATGGTCGTTTTTTTGTTAGAAAAAAAAGCCTTACTATACATGGTCGTTTTTTTGTTAGAAAAAAAAGCCTTACTATACATGGTTGTTTTTTTTGTTAGAAAAAAAAGCCTTACTATACATGGTCGTTTTTTTGTTAGAAAAAAAAGCCTTACTATACATGGTTGTTTTTTTTGTTAGAAAAAAAAGCCTTACTATACATGGTCATTTTTTTGTTAGAAAAAAAAGCCTTACTATACATGGTCGTTTTTTTGTCAGAAAAAAAGCCTTACTATACATGGTCATTTTTTTGTCGGAAAAAAAAAGCCTTACTATACATTGTCGTTTTTTGTTAGGAAAAAAAAGCCTTACTATACATGGTCGTTTTTTTGTTAGAAAAAAAAGCCTTACTATACATGGTCGTTTTTTTGTTAGAAAAAAAAGCCTTACTATACATGGTCGTTTTTTTTGTTAGAAAAAAAAAAGCCTTACTATACATGGTCATTTTTTTGTTAGAAAAAAAAAAAGCCTTACTATACATGGTCGTTTTTTTTTGTTAGAAAAAAAAAAAGCCTTACTATACATGGTCGTTTGTTTTGTTAGAAAAAAAAAAGCCTTACTATACATGGTCATTTTTTTGTTAGAAAAAAAAGCCTTACTATACATGGTTGTTTTTTTTGTTAGAAAAAAAAGCCTTACTATACATGGTCGTTTTTTTGTTAGAAAAAAAAGCCTTACTATACATGGTCGTTTTTTTGTCAGAAAAAAAGCCTTACTATACATGGTCATTTTTTTGTCGGAAAAAAAAAGCCTTACTATACATTGTCGTTTTTTGTTAGGAAAAAAAAGCCTTACTATACATGGTCGTTTTTTTGTTAGAAAAAAAAGCCTTACTATACATGGTCGTTTTTTTGTTAGAAAAAAAAGCCTTACTATACATGGTCGTTTTTTTTTGTTAGAAAAAAAAAAGCCTTACTATACATGGTCGTTTGTTTTGTTAGAAAAAAAAAAGCCTTACTATACATGGTCATTTTTTTGTTAGAAAAAAAAGCCTTACTATACATGGTTGTTTTTTTTGTTAGAAAAAAAAGCCTTACTATACATGGTCGTTTTTTTGTTAGAAAAAAAAGCCTTACTATACATGGTCATTTTTTTGTTAGAAAAAAAAGCCTTACTATACATGGTCGTTTTTTTGTTAGAAAAAAAAGCCTTACTATACATGGTCGTTTTTTTGTTAGAAAAAAAAGCCTTACTATACATGGTCGTTTTTTTGTCAGAAAAAAAAGCCTTACTATACATGGTCATTTTTTTGTCGGAAAAAAAAAAAGCCTTACTATACATGGTTGTTTTTTGTTAGGGAAAAAAAAGCCTTTCTATACATGGTCGTTTTTTTGTTAGAAAAAAAAGCCTTACTATACATGGTCGTTTTTTTGTTAGAAAAAAAAAGCCTTACTATACATGGTCGGTTTTTTTTGTTATAAAAAAAAAAAGCCTTACTATACATGGTCATTTTTTTTTGTTAGAAAAAAAAAAGCCTTACTATACATGGTCGTTTTTTTGTTAGAAAAAAAAGCCTTACTATACATGGTCGTTTTTTTGTCAGAAAAAAAAGCCTTACTATACATGGTCGTTTTTTTGTCAGAAAAAAAGCCTTACTATACATGGTCATTTTTTTGTCGGAAAAAAAAAAGCCTTACTATACATGGTCGTTTTTTGTTAGGAAAAAAAAGCCTTACTATACATGGTCGTTTTTTTGTTAGAAAAAAAAGCCTTACTATACATGGTCGTTTTTTTGTTAGAAAAAAAAAAGCCTTACTATACATGGTCATTTTTTTATGTTAGAAAAAAAAAAGCCTTACTATACGTGGTCGTTTTTTTTGTTAGAAAAAAAACCTTACTATACATGGTCATTTTTTATTAGAAAAAAAAAGCCTTACTATACATGGTCGTTTTTTTTTGTTAGAAAAAAAAAAAAGCCTTACTATACATGGTCGTTTTCTTGTCGGAAAAAAAAGTCTTACTATACATGGTCGTTTTTTTGTTAGAAAAAAAAGCCTTACTATACATGGTCGTTTTTTTGTTAGAAAAAAAAGCCTTACTATACATGGTCGTTTTTTTGTCAGAAAAAAAGCCTTCTATACATGGTCATTTTTTTGTCGGAAAAAAAAAGCCTTACTATACATGTTTGTTTTTTTTGTTAGAAAAAAAAGCCTTACTATACATGGTCGTTTTTTTGTCGGAAAAAAAAAAAGCCTTACTATGCATGGTCGTTTTTTTGTTAGAAAAAAAAGCCTTACTATACATGGTCATTTTTTTGTCGGAAAAAAAAAGCCTTACTATACATGGTCGTTTTTTGTTAGGGAAAAAAAAGCCTTACTATACATGGTCGTTTTTTTGTTATAAAAAAAAGCCTTACTATACATGGTCGTTTTTTTGTTAGAAAAAAAAGCCTTACTATACATGGTCGTTTTTTTGTAAGAACAAAAAGCCTTCTATACATGGTCATTTTTTTGTCGGAAAAAAAAAAGCCTTACTATACATGGTCGTTTTTTGTTAGGGAAAAAAAAGCCTTTCTATACATGGTCGTTTTTTTGTTAGAAAAAAAAGCCTTACTATACATGGTTGTTTTTTTTGTTAGAAAAAAAAGCCTGACTATACATGGTCGTTTTTTTGTCGGAAAAAAAAAGCCTTACTATACATGGTCGTTTTTTTGTTAGAAAAAAAGCCTTACTATACATGGTCATTTTTTTGTTAGAAAAAAAAGCCTTACTATACATGGTCGTTTTTTTGTTAGAAAAAAAAGCCTTACTATACATGGTCGTTTTTTTGTTAGAAAAAAAAGCCTTACTATACATGGTTGTTTTTTTTGTTAGAAAAAAAAGCCTTACTATACATGGTCGTTTTTTTGTTAGAAAAAAAAGCCTTACTATACATGGTTGTTTTTTTTGTTAGAAAAAAAAGCCTTACTATACATGGTCATTTTTTTGTTAGAAAAAAAAGCCTTACTATACATGGTCGTTTTTTTGTCAGAAAAAAAGCCTTACTATACATGGTCATTTTTTTGTCGGAAAAAAAAAGCCTTACTATACATTGTCGTTTTTTGTTAGGAAAAAAAAGCCTTACTATACATGGTCGTTTTTTTGTTAGAAAAAAAAAGCCTTACTATACATGGTCGTTTTTTTGTTAGAAAAAAAAGCCTTACTATACATGGTCATTTTTTTATGTTAGAAAAAAAAAAAGCCTTTACTATACGTGGTCGTTTTTTTTGTTAGAAAAAAAAAGCCTTACTATACATGGTCGTTTTTTTGTTAGAAAAAAAAGCCTTACTATACATGGTCGTTTTTTTGTTAGAAAAAAAAGCCTTACTATACATGGTCGTTTTTTTGTTAGAAAAAAAAGCCTTACTATACATGGTCGTTTTTTTGTTAGAAAAAAAGCCTTACTATACATGGTCGTTTTTTTGTCAGAACAAAAAGCCTTCTATACATGGTCATTTTTTTGTCGGAAAAAAAAAAGCCTTACTATACATGGTCGTTTTTTGTTAGGGAAAAAAAAGCCTTTCTATACATGGTCGTTTTTTTGTTAGAAAAAAAAGCCTTACTATACATGGTTGTTTTTTTTGTTAGAAAAAAAAGCCTGACTATACATGGTCGTTTTTTTGTCGGAAAAAAAAAGCCTTACTATACATGGTCGTTTTTTTGTTAGAAAAAAAGCCTTACTATACATGGTCATTTTTTTGTTAGAAAAAAAAGCCTTACTATACATGGTCGTTTTTTTGTTAGAAAAAAAAGCCTTACTATACATGGTCGTTTTTTTGTCAGAAAAAAAGCCTTACTATACATGGTCATTTTTTTGTCGGAAAAAAAAAGCCTTACTATACATTGTCGTTTTTTTGTTAGAAAAAAAAGCCTTACTATACATGGTCGTTTTTTTGTTAGAAAAAAAAAGCCTTACTATACATGGTCGTTTTTTTGTTAGAAAAAAAAAGCCTTACTATACATGGTCATTTTTTTATGTTAAAAAAAAAAAAGCCTTTACTATACGTGGTCGTTTTTTTTGTTAGAAAAAAAAAGCCTTACTATACATGGTCGTTTTTTTGTCAGAAAAAAAGCCTTCTATACATGGTCATTTTTTTGTCGGAAAAAAAAAAGCCTTACTATAAATGGTTGTTTTTTTTGTTAGAAAAAAAAGCCTTACTATACATGGTCGTTTTTTTGTTAGAAAAAAAAGCCTTACTATACATGGTCATTTTTTTGTCGGAAAAAAAAAGCCTTACTATACATGGTCGTTTTTTGTTAGGGAAAAAAAAGCCTTACTATACATGGTCGTTTTTTTGTTAGAAAAAAAAGCCTTACTATACATGGTCGTTTTTTTGTTAGAAAAAAAAGCCTTACTATACATGGTCATTTTTTTGTCGGAAAAAAAAAGCCTTACTATACATGGTCGTTTTTTGTTAGGGAAAAAAAAGCCTTACTATACATGGTCGTTTTTTTGTTAGAAAAAAAAGCCTTACTATACATGGTCGTTTTTTTGTTAGAAAAAAAAGCCTTACTATACATGGTCGTTTTTTTGTTAGAAAAAAAAGCCTTACTATACATGGTCGTTTTTTTGTCAGAAAAAAAGCCTTCTATACATGGTCATTTTTTTGTCGGAAAAAAAAAAGCCTTACTATACATGGTTGTTTTTTTTGTTAGAAAAAAAAGCCTTACTATACATGGTCGTTTTTTTGTCGGAAAAAAAAAAGCCTTACTATACATGGTCGTTTTTTTGTTAGAAAAAAAAGCCTTACTATACATGGTCATTTTTTTGTCGGAAAAAAAAAGCCTTACTATACATGGTCGTTTTTTGTTCGGGAAAAAAAAGCCTTACTATACATGGTCGTTTTTTTGTTAGAAAAAAAAGCCTTACTATACATGGTCGTTTTTTTGTTAGAAAAAAAAGCCTTACTATACATGGTCGTTTTTTTGTTAGAAAAAAAAGCCTTACTATACATGGTCGTTTTTTTGTTAGAAAAAAAAGCCTTACTATACATGGTCGTTTTTTTGTAAGAACAAAAAGCCTTACTATACATGGTCGTTTTTTTGTCAGAAAAAAAGCCTTACTATACATGGTCATTTTTTTGTCGGAAAAAAAAAGCCTTACTATACATTGTCGTTTTTTGTTAGGAAAAAAAAGCCTTACTATACATGGTCGTTTTTTTGTTAGAAAAAAAAAGCCTTACTATACGTGGTCGTTTTTTTTGTTAGAAAAAAAAAGCCTTACTATACATGGTCATTTTTTATTAGAAAAAAAAAGCCTTACTATACATGGTCGTTTTTTTTTGTTAGAAAAAAAAAAGCCTTACTATACATGGTCGTTTTTTTTTGTTAGAAAAAAAAAAAGCCTTACTATACATGGTCGTTTTTTTGTTAGAAAAAAAAGCCTTACTATACATGGTCGTTTTTTTATTAGAAAAAAAAGCCTTACTATACATGGTTGTTTTTTTTGTTAGAAAAAAAAGCCTTACTATACATGGTCGTTTTTTTGTCGGAAAAAAAAAAGCCTTACTATACATGGTCGTTTTTTTGTTAGAAAAAAAAGCCTTACTATACATGGTCATTTTTTTCTTAGAAAAAAAAAGCCTTACTATACATGGTCGTTTTCTTGTCGGAAAAAAAAGCCTTACTATACATGGTCGTTTTTTGTTAGGGAAAAAAAAGCCTTTCTATACATGGTCGTTTTTTTGTTAGAAAAAAAAGCCTTACTATACATGGTCGTTTTTTTGTTAGAAAAAAAAGCCTTACTATACATGGTCGTTTTTTTGTTAGAAAAAAAAGCCTTACTATACATGGTCGTTTTTTTGTTAGAAAAAAAAGCCTTACTATACATGGTTGTTTTTTTTGTTAGAAAAAAAAGCCTTACTATACATGGTCGTTTTTTTGTTAGAAAAAAAAGCCTTACTATACATGGTTGTTTTTTTTGTTAGAAAAAAAAGCCTTACTATACATGGTCATTTTTTTGTTAGAAAAAAAAGCCTTACTATACATGGTCGTTTTTTTGTCAGAAAAAAAGCCTTACTATACATGGTCATTTTTTTGTCGGAAAAAAAAAGCCTTACTATACATTGTCGTTTTTTGTTAGGAAAAAAAAGCCTTACTATACATGGTCGTTTTTTTGTTAGAAAAAAAAGCCTTACTATACATGGTCGTTTTTTTGTTAGAAAAAAAAGCCTTACTATACATGGTCGTTTTTTTTGTTAGAAAAAAAAAAGCCTTACTATACATGGTCATTTTTTGTTAGAAAAAAAAAAAGCCTTACTATACATGGTCGTTTTTTTTTGTTAGAAAAAAAAAAAGCCTTACTATACATGGTCGTTTGTTTTGTTAGAAAAAAAAAAGCCTTACTATACATGGTCATTTTTTTGTTAGAAAAAAAAGCCTTACTATACATGGTTGTTTTTTTTGTTAGAAAAAAAAGCCTTACTATACATGGTCGTTTTTTTGTTAGAAAAAAAAGCCTTACTATACATGGTCGTTTTTTTGTCAGAAAAAAAGCCTTACTATACATGGTCATTTTTTTGTCGGAAAAAAAAAGCCTTACTATACATTGTCGTTTTTTGTTAGGAAAAAAAAGCCTTACTATACATGGTCGTTTTTTTGTTAGAAAAAAAAGCCTTACTATACATGGTCGTTTTTTTGTTAGAAAAAAAAGCCTTACTATACATGGTCGTTTTTTTTGTTAGAAAAAAAAAAGCCTTACTATACATGGTCAGTTTTTGTTAGAAAAAAAAAAGCCTTACTATACATGGTCGTTTTTTTGTTAGAAAAAAAAGCCTTACTATACATGGTCGTTTTTTTGTTAGAAAAAAAAGCCTTACTATACATGGTTGTTTTTTTTGTTAGAAAAAAAAGCCTTACTATACATGGTCGTTTTTTTGTTAGAAAAAAAAGCCTTACTATACATGGTTGTTTTTTTTGTTAGAAAAAAAAGCCTTACTATACATGGTCATTTTTTTGTTAGAAAAAAAAGCCTTACTATACATGGTCGTTTTTTTGTCAGAAAAAAAGCCTTACTATACATGGTCATTTTTTTGTCGGAAAAAAAAAGCCTTACTATACATTGTCGTTTTTTGTTAGGAAAAAAAAGCCTTACTATACATGGTCGTTTTTTTGTTAGAAAAAAAAGCCTTACTATACATGGTCGTTTTTTTGTTAGAAAAAAAAGCCTTACTATACATGGTCGTTTTTTTTGTTAGAAAAAAAAAAGCCTTACTATACATGGTCATTTTTTGTTAGAAAAAAAAAAAGCCTTACTATACATGGTCGTTTTTTTTTGTTAGAAAAAAAAAAAGCCTTACTATACATGGTCGTTTGTTTTGTTAGAAAAAAAAAAGCCTTACTATACATGGTCATTTTTTTGTTAGAAAAAAAAGCCTTACTATACATGGTTGTTTTTTTTGTTAGAAAAAAAAGCCTTACTATACATGGTCGTTTTTTTGTTAGAAAAAAAAGCCTTACTATACATGGTCGTTTTTTTGTCAGAAAAAAAGCCTTACTATACATGGTCATTTTTTTGTCGGAAAAAAAAAGCCTTACTATACATTGTCGTTTTTTGTTAGGAAAAAAAAGCCTTACTATACATGGTCGTTTTTTTGTTAGAAAAAAAAGCCTTACTATACATGGTCGTTTTTTTGTTAGAAAAAAAAGCCTTACTATACATGGTCGTTTTTTTTGTTAGAAAAAAAAAAGCCTTACTATACATGGTCATTTTTTGTTAGAAAAAAAAAAGCCTTACTATACATGGTCGTTTTTTTTTGTTAGAAAAAAAAAAGCCTTACTATACATGGTCGTTTGTTTTGTTAGAAAAAAAAAAGCCTTACTATACATGGTCATTTTTTTGTTAGAAAAAAAAGCCTTACTATACATGGTTGTTTTTTTTGTTAGAAAAAAAAGCCTTACTATACATGGTCGTTTTTTTGTTAGAAAAAAAAGCCTTACTATACATGGTCATTTTTTTGTTAGAAAAAAAAGCCTTACTATACATGGTCGTTTTTTTGTTAGAAAAAAAAGCCTTACTATACATGGTCGTTTTTTTGTTAGAAAAAAAAGCCTTACTATACATGGTCGTTTTTTTGTCAGAAAAAAAAGCCTTACTATACATGGTCATTTTTTTGTCGGAAAAAAAAAAAGCCTTACTATACATGGTTGTTTTTTGTTAGGGAAAAAAAAGCCTTTCTATACATGGTCGTTTTTTTGTTAGAAAAAAAAGCCTTACTATACATGGTCGTTTTTTTGTTAGAAAAAAAAAGCCTTACTATACATGGTCGGTTTTTTTTGTTATAAAAAAAAAAAGCCTTACTATACATGGTCATTTTTTTTTGTTAGAAAAAAAAAAGCCTTACTATACATGGTCGTTTTTTTGTTAGAAAAAAAAGCCTTACTATACATGGTCGTTTTTTTGTCAGAAAAAAAAGCCTTACTATACATGGTCGTTTTTTTGTCAGAAAAAAAGCCTTACTATACATGGTCATTTTTTTGTCGGAAAAAAAAAAGCCTTACTATACATGGTCGTTTTTTGTTAGGAAAAAAAAGCCTTACTATACATGGTCGTTTTTTTGTTAGAAAAAAAAGCCTTACTATACATGGTCGTTTTTTTGTTAGAAAAAAAAAAGCCTTACTATACATGGTCATTTTTTTATGTTAGAAAAAAAAAAGCCTTACTATACGTGGTCGTTTTTTTTGTTAGAAAAAAAACCTTACTATACATGGTCATTTTTTATTAGAAAAAAAAAGCCTTACTATACATGGTCGTTTTTTTTTGTTAGAAAAAAAAAAAAGCCTTACTATACATGGTCGTTTTCTTGTCGGAAAAAAAAGTCTTACTATACATGGTCGTTTTTTTGTTAGAAAAAAAAGCCTTACTATACATGGTCGTTTTTTTGTTAGAAAAAAAAGCCTTACTATACATGGTCGTTTTTTTGTCAGAAAAAAAGCCTTCTATACATGGTCATTTTTTTGTCGGAAAAAAAAAGCCTTACTATACATGTTTGTTTTTTTTGTTAGAAAAAAAAGCCTTACTATACATGGTCGTTTTTTTGTCGGAAAAAAAAAAAGCCTTACTATGCATGGTCGTTTTTTTGTTAGAAAAAAAAGCCTTACTATACATGGTCATTTTTTTGTCGGAAAAAAAAAGCCTTACTATACATGGTCGTTTTTTGTTAGGGAAAAAAAAGCCTTACTATACATGGTCGTTTTTTTGTTAGAAAAAAAAGCCTTACTATACATGGTCGTTTTTTTGTTAGAAAAAAAAGCCTTACTATACATGGTCGTTTTTTTGTTAGAAAAAAAAGCCTTACTATACATGGTCGTTTTTTTGTTAGAAAAAAAAGCCTTACTATACATGGTCGTTTTTTTGTAAGAACAAAAAGCCTTCTATACATGGTCATTTTTTTGTCGGAAAAAAAAAGCCTTACTATACATGGTCGTTTTTTGTTAGGGAAAAAAAAGCCTTTCTATACATGGTCGTTTTTTTGTTAGAAAAAAAAGCCTTACTATAAATGGTTGTTTTTTTTGTTAGAAAAAAAAGCCTGACTATACATGGTCGTTTTTTTGTCGGAAAAAAAAAGCCTTACTATACATGGTCGTTTTTTTGTTAGAAAAAAAGCCTTACTATACATGGTCATTTTTTTGTTAGAAAAAAAAGCCTTACTATACATGGTCGTTTTTTTGTTAGAAAAAAAAGCCTTACTATACATGGTCGTTTTTTTGTTAGAAAAAAAAGCCTTACTATACATGGTTGTTTTTTTTGTTAGAAAAAAAAGCCTTACTATACATGGTCGTTTTTTTGTTAGAAAAAAAAGCCTTACTATACATGGTCGTTTTTTTGTCAGAAAAAAAGCCTTACTATACATGGTCATTTTTTTGTCGGAAAAAAAAGCCTTACTATACATTGTCGTTTTTTGTTAGGAAAAAAAAGCCTTTCTATACATGGTCGTTTTTTTGTCAGAAAAAAAAGCCTTACTATACATGGTCATTTTTTTATGTTAGAAAAAAAAAAAAGCCTTTACTATACGTGGTCGTTTTTTGTTAGGGAAAAAAAAGCCTTACTATAAATGGTCGTTTTTTTGTTAGAAAAAAAAGCCTTACTATACATGGTCGTTTTTTTGTTAGAAAAAAAAGCCTTCTATACATGGTCATTTTTTTGTCGGAAAAAAAGCCTTACTATACATGGTCGTTTTTTTGTTAGAAAAAAAAGCCTTACTATACATGGTCGTTTTTTTGTTAGAAAAAAAAAGCCTTACTATACATGGTTGTTTTTTTTGTTAGAAAAAAAAGCCTTACTATACATGGTCGTTTTTTTGTCAGAAAAAAAAGCCTTACTATACATGGTTGTTTTTTTTGTTAGAAAAAAAAGCCTTACTATACATGGTCATTTTTTTGTTAGAAAAAAAAGCCTTACTATACATTGTCGTTTTTTGTTAGGAAAAAAAAGCCTTACTATACATGGTCATTTTTTTGTCGGAAAAAAAAAAGCCTTACTATACATGGTCGTTTTTTGTTAGGAAAAAAAAGCCTTACTATACATGGTCGTTTTTTTGTTAGAAAAAAAAGCCTTACTATACATGGTCGTTTTTTTGTTAGAAAAAAAAGCCTTACTATACATGGTCGTTTTTTTGTCAGAACAAAAAGCCTTCTATACATGGTCATTTTTTTGTCGGAAAAAAAAAAGCCTTACTATACATGGTCGTTTTTTGTTAGGAAAAAAAAAAGCCTTTCTATACATGGTCGTTTTTTTGTTAGAAAAAAAAGCCTTACTATACATGGTTGTTTTTTTTGTTAGAAAAAAAGCCTGACTATACATGGTCGTTTTTTTGGCGGAAAAAAAAAGCCTTACTATACATGGTCATTTTTTTGTTAGAGAAAAAAGCCTTACTATACATTGTCGTTTTTTGTTAGGAAAAAAAAGCCTTACTATACATGGTCATTTTTTTGTCGGAAAAAAAAAAGCCTTACTATACATGGTCGTTTTTTTGTTATTAAAAAAAAAAGCCTTACTATACATGGTCATTTTTTTATGTTAGAAAAAAAAAAGCCTTACTATACGTGGTCGTTTTTTTTGTTAGAAAAAAAAGCCTTACTATACATGGTCATTTTTTATTAGAAAAAAAAAAGTCTTACTATACATGGTCGTTTTTTTTTGTTAGAAAAAAAAAAAAGCCTTACTATACATGGTCTTTTTCTTGTCGGAAAAAAAAGTCTTACTATACATGGTCGTTTTTTTGTTAGAAAAAAAAGCCTTACTATACATGGTCGTTTTTTTGTTAGAAAAAAAAGCCTTACTATACATGGTTGTTTTTTTTGTTAGAAAAAAAAGCCTTACTATACATGGTCATTTTTTTGTTAGAAAAAAAAGCCTTACTATACATGGTCGTTTTTTTGTCAGAAAAAAAGCCTTACTATACATGGTCATTTTTTTGTCGGAAAAAAAAAGCCTTACTATACATTGTCGTTTTTTGTTAGGAAAAAAAAGCCTTACTATACATGGTCGTTTTTTTGTTAGAAAAAAAAGCCTTACTATACATGGTCGTTTTTTTGTTAGAAAAAAAAGCCTTACTATACATGGTCGTTTTTTTTGTTAGAAAAAAAAAAGCCTTACTATACATGGTCATTTTTTGTTAGAAAAAAAAAAAGCCTTACTATACATGGTCGTTTTTTTTTTGTTAGAAAAAAAAAAGCCTTACTATACATGGTCGTTTGTTTTGTTAGAAAAAAAAAAAGCCTTACTATACATGGTCATTTTTTTGTTAGAAAAAAAAGCCTTACTATACATGGTTGTTTTTTTTGTTAGAAAAAAAAGCCTTACTATACATGGTCGTTTTTTTGTTAGAAAAAAAAGCCTTACTATACATGGTCGTTTTTTTGTCAGAAAAAAAGCCTTACTATACATGGTCATTTTTTTGTCGGAAAAAAAAAGCCTTACTATACATTGTCGTTTTTTGTTAGGAAAAAAAAGCCTTACTATACATGGTCGTTTTTTTGTTAGAAAAAAAAGCCTTACTATACATGGTCGTTTTTTTGTTAGGAAAAAAAAGCCTTACTATACATGGTCGTTTTTTTTGTTAGAAAAAAAAAAGCCTTACTATACATGGTCATTTTTTGTTAGAAAAAAAAAAAGCCTTACTATACATGGTCGTTTTTTTTTGTTAGAAAAAAAAAAGCCTTACTATACATGGTCGTTTGTTTTGTTAGAAAAAAAAAAGCCTTACTATACATGGTCATTTTTTTGTTAGAAAAAAAAGCCTTACTATACATGGTTGTTTTTTTTGTTAGAAAAAAAAGCCTTACTATACATGGTCGTTTTTTTGTTAGAAAAAAAAGCCTTACTATACATGGTCATTTTTTTGTTAGAAAAAAAAGCCTTACTATACATGGTCGTTTTTTTGTTAGAAAAAAAAGCCTTACTATACATGGTCGTTTTTTTGTTAGAAAAAAAAGCCTTACTATACATGGTCGTTTTTTTGTCAGAAAAAAAAGCCTTACTATACATGGTCGTTTTTTTGTTAGAAAAAAAAAGCCTTACTATACATGGTCGGTTTTTTTTGTTAGAAAAAAAAAAAGCCTTACTATACATGGTCATTTTTTTTTGTTAGAAAAAAAAAAGCCTTACTATACATGGTCGTTTTTTTTGTCAGAAAAAAAAGCCTTACTATACATGGTCGTTTTTTTGTCAGAAAAAAAGCCTTACTATACATGGTCATTTTTTTGTCGGAAAAAAAAAAGCCTTACTATACATGGTCGTTTTTTGTTAGGAAAAAAAAGCCTTACTATACATGGTCGTTTTTTTGTTAGAAAAAAAAAAAGCCTTACTATACATGGTCGTTTTTTTGTTAGAAAAAAAAAAGCCTTACTATACATGGTCATTTTTTTATGTTAGAAAAAAAAAAGCCTTACTATACGTGGTCGTTTTTTTGGTTAGAAAAAAAAGCCTTACTATACATGGTCATTTTTTATTAGAAAAAAAAAGCCTTACTATACATGGTCGTTTTTTTTTGTTAGAAAAAAAAAAAAGCGTTACTATACATGGTCGTTTTCTTGTCGGAAAAAAAAGTCTTACTATACATGGTCGTTTTTTTGTTAGAAAAAAAAGCCTTACTATACATGGTCGTTTTTTTGTTAGAAAAAAAAGCCTTACTATACATGGTCGTTTTTTTGTCAGAAAAAAAGCCTTCTATACATGGTCATTTTTTTGTCGGAAAAAAAAAAGCCTTACTATACATGGTTGTTTTTTTTGTTAGAAAAAAAAGCCTTACTATACATGGTCGTTTTTTTGTCGGAAAAAAAAAAAGCCTTACTATACATGGTCGTTTTTTTGTTAGAAAAAAAAGCCTTACTATACATGGTCATTTTTTTGTCGGAAAAAAAAAGCCTTACTATACATGGTCGTTTTTTGTTAGGGAAAAAAAAGCCTTACTATACATGGTCGTTTTTTTGTTAGAAAAAAAAGCCTTACTATACATGGTCGTTTTTTTGTTAGAAAAAAAAGCCTTACTATACATGGTCGTTTTTTTGTTAGAAAAAAAAGCCTTACTATACATGGTCGTTTTTTTGTTAGAAAAAAAAGCCTTACTATACATGGTCGTTTTTTTGTAAGAACAAAAAGCCTTCTATACATGGTCATTTTTTTGTCGGAAAAAAAAAAGCCTTACTATACATGGTCGTTTTTTGTTAGGGAAAAAAAAGCCTTTCTATACATGGTCGTTTTTTTGTTAGAAAAAAAAGCCTTACTATACATGGTTGTTTTTTTTGTTAGAAAAAAAAGCCTGACTATACATGGTCGTTTTTTTGTCGGAAAAAAAAAGCCTTACTATACATGGTCGTTTTTTTGTTAGAAAAAAAGCCTTACTATACATGGTCATTTTTTTGTTAGAAAAAAAAGCCTTACTATACATGGTCGTTTTTTTGTTAGAAAAAAAAGCCTTACTATACATGGTCGTTTTTTTGTTAGAAAAAAAAGCCTTACTATACATGGTTGTTTTTTTTGTTAGAAAAAAAAGCCTTACTATACATGGTCGTTTTTTTGTTAGAAAAAAAAGCCTTACTATACATGGTTGTTTTTTTTGTTAGAAAAAAAAGCCTTACTATACATGGTCATTTTTTTGTTAGAAAAAAAAGCCTTACTATACATGGTCGTTTTTTTGTCAGAAAAAAAGCCTTACTATACATGGTCATTTTTTTGTCGGAAAAAAAAAGCCTTACTATACATTGTCGTTTTTTGTTAGGAAAAAAAAGCCTTACTATACATGGTCGTTTTTTTGTTAGAAAAAAAAAGCCTTACTATACATGGTCGTTTTTTTGTTAGAAAAAAAAGCCTTACTATACATGGTCATTTTTTTATGTTAGAAAAAAAAAAAGCCTTTACTATACGTGGTCGTTTTTTTTGTTAGAAAAAAAAAGCCTTACTATACATGGTCGTTTTTTTGTCAGAAAAAAAGCCTTCTATACATGGTCATTTTTTTGTCGGAAAAAAAAAAGCCTTACTATAAATGGTTGTTTTTTTTGTTAGAAAAAAAAGCCTTACTATACATGGTCGTTTTTTTGTTAGAAAAAAAAGCCTTACTATACATGGTCATTTTTTTGTCGGAAAAAAAAAGCCTTACTATACATGGTCGTTTTTTGTTAGGGAAAAAAAAGCCTTACTATACATGGTCGTTTTTTTGTTAGAAAAAAAAGCCTTACTATACATGGTCGTTTTTTTGTTAGAAAAAAAAGCCTTACTATACATGGTCATTTTTTTGTCGGAAAAAAAAAGCCTTACTATACATGGTCGTTTTTTGTTAGGGAAAAAAAAGCCTTACTATACATGGTCGTTTTTTTGTTAGAAAAAAAAGCCTTACTATACATGGTCGTTTTTTTGTTAGAAAAAAAAGCCTTACTATACATGGTCGTTTTTTTGTTAGAAAAAAAAGCCTTACTATACATGGTCGTTTTTTTGTCAGAAAAAAAGCCTTCTATACATGGTCATTTTTTTGTCGGAAAAAAAAAAGCCTTACTATACATGGTTGTTTTTTTTGTTAGAAAAAAAAGCCTTACTATACATGGTCGTTTTTTTGTCGGAAAAAAAAAAGCCTTACTATACATGGTCGTTTTTTTGTTAGAAAAAAAAGCCTTACTATACATGGTCATTTTTTTGTCGGAAAAAAAAAGCCTTACTATACATGGTCGTTTTTTGTTAGGGAAAAAAAAGCCTTACTATACATGGTCGTTTTTTTGTTAGAAAAAAAAGCCTTACTATACATGGTCGTTTTTTTGTTAGAAAAAAAAGCCTTACTATACATGGTCGTTTTTTTGTTATAAAAAAAAGCCTTACTATACATGGTCGTTTTTTTGTTAGAAAAAAAAGCCTTACTATACATGGTCGTTTTTTTGTAAGAACAAAAAGCCTTCTATACATGGTCATTTTTTTGTCGGAAAAAAAAAAGCCTTACTATACATGGTCGTTTTTTGTTAGGGAAAAAAAAGCCTTTCTATACATGGTCGTTTTTTTGTTAGAAAAAAAAGCCTTACTATACATGGTTGTTTTTTTTGTTAGAAAAAAAAGCCTGACTATACATGGTCGTTTTTTTGTCGGAAAAAAAAAGCCTTACTATACATGGTCGTTTTTTTGTTAGAAAAAAAGCCTTACTATACATGGTCATTTTTTTGTTAGAAAAAAAAGCCTTACTATACATGGTCGTTTTTTTTGTTAGAAAAAAAAGCCTTACTATACATGGTCGTTTTTTTGTTAGAAAAAAAAGCCTTACTATACATGGTTGTTTTTTTTGTTAGAAAAAAAAGCCTTACTATACATGGTCGTTTTTTTGTTAGAAAAAAAAGCCTTACTATACATGGTTGTTTTTTTTGTTAGAAAAAAAAGCCTTACTATACATGGTCATTTTTTTGTTAGAAAAAAAAGCCTTACTATACATGGTCGTTTTTTTGTCAGAAAAAAAGCCTTACTATACATGGTCATTTTTTTGTCGGAAAAAAAAAGCCTTACTATACATTGTCGTTTTTTGTTAGGAAAAAAAAGCCTTACTATACATGGTCATTTTTTTGTTAGAAAAAAAAAGCCTTACTATACATGGTCGTTTTTTTGTTAGAAAAAAAAGCCTTACTATACATGGTCATTTTTTTATGTTAGAAAAAAAAAAAGCCTTTACTATACGTGGTCGTTTTTTTGTTAGAAAAAAAAGCCTTACTATACATGGTCGTTTTTTTGTTAGAAAAAAAAGCCTTACTATACATGGTCGTTTTTTTGTTAGAAAAAAAAGCCTTACTATACATGGTCGTTTTTTTGTTAGAAAAAAAGCCTTACTATACATGGTCGTTTTTTTGTCAGAACAAAAAGCCTTCTATACATGGTCATTTTTTTGTCGGAAAAAAAAAAGCCTTACTATACATGGTCGTTTTTTGTTAGGGAAAAAAAAGCCTTTCTATACATGGTCGTTTTTTTGTTAGAAAAAAAAGCCTTACTATACATGGTTGTTTTTTTTGTTAGAAAAAAAAGCCTGACTATACATGGTCGTTTTTTTGTCGGAAAAAAAAAGCCTTACTATACATGGTCGTTTTTTTGTTAGAAAAAAAGCCTTACTATACATGGTCATTTTTTTGTTAGAAAAAAAAGCCTTACTATACATGGTCGTTTTTTTGTTAGAAAAAAAAGCCTTACTATACATGGTCGTTTTTTTGTCAGAAAAAAAGCCTTACTATACATGGTCATTTTTTTGTCGGAAAAAAAAAGCCTTACTATACATTGTCGTTTTTTTGTTAGAAAAAAAAGCCTTACTATACATGGTCGTTTTTTTGTTAGAAAAAAAAAGCCTTACTATACATGGTCGTTTTTTTGTTAGAAAAAAAAAGCCTTACTATACATGGTCATTTTTTTATGTTAAAAAAAAAAAAAGCCTTTACTATACGTGGTCGTTTTTTTTGTTAGAAAAAAAAAGCCTTACTATACATGGTCGTTTTTTTGTCAGAAAAAAAGCCTTCTATACATGGTCATTTTTTTGTCGGAAAAAAAAAAGCCTTACTATAAATGGTTGTTTTTTTTGTTAGAAAAAAAAGCCTTACTATACATGGTCGTTTTTTTGTTAGAAAAAAAAGCCTTACTATACATGGTCATTTTTTTGTCGGAAAAAAAAAGCCTTACTATACATGGTCGTTTTTTGTTAGGGAAAAAAAAGCCTTACTATACATGGTCGTTTTTTTGTTAGAAAAAAAAGCCTTACTATACATGGTCGTTTTTTTGTTAGAAAAAAAAGCCTTACTATACATGGTCATTTTTTTGTCGGAAAAAAAAAGCCTTACTATACATGGTCGTTTTTTGTTAGGGAAAAAAAAGCCTTACTATACATGGTCGTTTTTTTGTTAGAAAAAAAAGCCTTACTATACATGGTCGTTTTTTTGTTAGAAAAAAAAGCCTTACTATACATGGTCGTTTTTTTGTTAGAAAAAAAAGCCTTACTATACATGGTCGTTTTTTTGTCAGAAAAAAAGCCTTCTATACATGGTCATTTTTTTGTCGGAAAAAAAAAAGCCTTACTATACATGGTTGTTTTTTTTGTTAGAAAAAAAAGCCTTACTATACATGGTCGTTTTTTTGTCGGAAAAAAAAAAGCCTTACTATACATGGTCGTTTTTTTGTTAGAAAAAAAAGCCTTACTATACATGGTCATTTTTTTGTCGGAAAAAAAAAGCCTTACTATACATGGTCGTTTTTTTGTTAGAAAAAAAAGCCTTACTATACATGGTCGTTTTTTTGTTAGAAAAAAAAGCCTTACTATACATGGTCGTTTTTTTGTTAGAAAAAAAAGCCTTACTATACATGGTCGTTTTTTTGTTAGAAAAAAAAGCCTTACTATACATGGTCGTTTTTTTGTAAGAACAAAAAGCCTTCTATACATGGTCATTTTTTTGTCGGAAAAAAAAAAGCCTTACTATACATGGTCGTTTTTTGTTAGGGAAAAAAAAGCCTTTCTATACATGGTCGTTTTTTTGTTAGAAAAAAAAGCCTTACTATACATGGTTGTTTTTTTTGTTAGAAAAAAAAGCCTGACTATACATGGTCGTTTTTTTGTCGGAAAAAAAAAGCCTTACTATACATGGTCGTTTTTTTGTTAGAAAAAAAGCCTTACTATATATGGTCATTTTTTTGTTAGAAAAAAAAGCCTTACTATACATGGTCGTTTTTTGTTAGGGAAAAAAAAGCCTTTCTATACATGGTCGTTTTTTTGTTAGAAAAAAAAGCCTTACTATACATGGTTGTTTTTTTTTGTTAGAAAAAAAAGCCTGACTATACATGGTCGTTTTTTTGTCGGAAAAAAAAAGCCTTACTATACATGGTCGTTTTTTTGTTAGAAAAAAAGCCTTACTATACATGGTCATTTTTTTGTTAGAAAAAAAAGCCTTACTATACATGGTCGTTTTTTTGTTAGAAAAAAAAGCCTTACTATACATGGTCGTTTTTTTGTTAGAAAAAAAAAGCCTTACTATACATGGTCGTTTTTTTGTTAGAAAAAAAAAGCCTTACTATACATGGTCATTTTTTTATGTTAAAAAAAAAAAAAGCCTTTACTATACGTGGTCGTTTTTTTTGTTAGAAAAAAAAAGCCTTACTATACATGGTCGTTTTTTTGTCAGAAAAAAAGCCTTCTATACATGGTCATTTTTTTGTCGGAAAAAAAAAAGCCTTACTATAAATGGTTGTTTTTTTTGTTAGAAAAAAAAGCCTTACTATACATGGTCGTTTTTTTGTTAGAAAAAAAAGCCTTACTATACATGGTCATTTTTTTGTCGGAAAAAAAAAGCCTTACTATACATGGTCGTTTTTTGTTAGGGAAAAAAAAGCCTTACTATACATGGTCGTTTTTTTGTTAGAAAAAAAAGCCTTACTATACATGGTCGTTTTTTTGTTAGAAAAAAAAGCCTTACTATACATGGTCATTTTTTTGTCGGAAAAAAAAAGCCTTACTATACATGGTCGTTTTTTGTTAGGGAAAAAAAAGCCTTACTATACATGGTCGTTTTTTTGTTAGAAAAAAAAGCCTTACTATACATGGTCGTTTTTTTGTTAGAAAAAAAAGCCTTACTATACATGGTCGTTTTTTTGTTAGAAAAAAAAGCCTTACTATACATGGTCGTTTTTTTGTCAGAAAAAAAGCCTTCTATACATGGTCATTTTTTTGTCGGAAAAAAAAAAGCCTTACTATACATGGTTGTTTTTTTTGTTAGAAAAAAAAGCCTTACTATACATGGTCGTTTTTTTGTCGGAAAAAAAAAAGCCTTACTATACATGGTCGTTTTTTTGTTAGAAAAAAAAGCCTTACTATACATGGTCATTTTTTTGTCGGAAAAAAAAAGCCTTACTATACATGGTCGTTTTTTTGTTAGAAAAAAAAGCCTTACTATACATGGTCGTTTTTTTGTTAGAAAAAAAAGCCTTACTATACATGGTCGTTTTTTTGTTAGAAAAAAAAGCCTTACTATACATGGTCGTTTTTTTGTTAGAAAAAAAAGCCTTACTATACATGGTCGTTTTTTTGTAAGAACAAAAAGCCTTCTATACATGGTCATTTTTTTGTCGGAAAAAAAAAAGCCTTACTATACATGGTCGTTTTTTGTTAGGGAAAAAAAAGCCTTTCTATACATGGTCGTTTTTTTGTTAGAAAAAAAAGCCTTACTATACATGGTTGTTTTTTTTGTTAGAAAAAAAAGCCTGACTATACATGGTCGTTTTTTTGTCGGAAAAAAAAAGCCTTACTATACATGGTCGTTTTTTTGTTAGAAAAAAAGCCTTACTATATATGGTCATTTTTTTGTTAGAAAAAAAAGCCTTACTATACATGGTCGTTTTTTTGTTAGAAAAAAAAGCCTTACTATACATGGTCGTTTTTTTGTTAGAAAAAAAAGCCTTACTATACATGGTTGTTTTTTTTGTTAGAAAAAAAAGCCTTACTATATACATGGTCGTTTTTTTGTTAGAAAAAAAAGCCTTACTATACATGGTTGTTTTTTTTGTTAGAAAAAAAAGCCTTACTATACATGGTCATTTTTTTGTTAGAAAAAAAAGCCTTACTATACATGGTCGTTTTTTTGTCAGAAAAAAAGCCTTACTATACATGGTCATTTTTTTGTCGGAAAAAAAAAGCCTTACTATACATTGTCGTTTTTTGTTAGGAAAAAAAAGCCTTACTATACATGGTCGTTTTTTTGTTAGAAAAAAAAAGCCTTACTATACATGGTCGTTTTTTTGTTAGAAAAAAAAGCCTTACTATACATGGTCATTTTTTTATGTTAGAAAAAAAAAAAGCCTTTACTATACGTGGTCGTTTTTTTTGTTAGAAAAAAAAAGCCTTACTATACATGGTCGTTTTTTTGTTAGAAAAAAAAGCCTTACTATACATGGTCGTTTTTTTGTTAGAAAAAAAAGCCTTACTATACATGGTCGTTTTTTTGTTAGAAAAAAAAGCCTTACTATACATGGTCGTTTTTTTGTTAGAAAAAAAAGCCTTACTATACATGGTCGTTTTTTTGTCAGAACAAAAAGCCTTCTATACATGGTCATTTTTTTGTCGGAAAAAAAAAAGCCTTACTATACATGGTCGTTTTTTGTTAGGGAAAAAAAAGCCTTTCTATACATGGTCGTTTTTTTGTTAGAAAAAAAAGCCTTACTATACATGGTTGTTTTTTTTTGTTAGAAAAAAAAGCCTGACTATACATGGTCGTTTTTTTGTCGGAAAAAAAAAGCCTTACTATACATGGTCGTTTTTTTGTTAGAAAAAAAGCCTTACTATACATGGTCATTTTTTTGTTAGAAAAAAAAGCCTTACTATACATGGTCGTTTTTTTGTTAGAAAAAAAAGCCTTACTATACATGGTCGTTTTTTTGTCAGAAAAAAAGCCTTACTATACATGGTCATTTTTTTGTCGGAAAAAAAAAGCCTTACTATACATTGTCGTTTTTTTGTTAGAAAAAAAAGCCTTACTATACATGGTCGTTTTTTTGTTAGAAAAAAAAAGCCTTACTATACATGGTCGTTTTTTTGTTAGAAAAAAAAAGCCTTACGATACATGGTCATTTTTTTATGTTAGAAAAAAGAAAAAAGCCTTTACTATACGTGGTCGTTTTTTTTGTTAGAAAAAAAAAAGCCTTACTATACATGGTCGTTTTTTTGTTAGAAAAAAAAGCCTTACTATACATGGTCGTTTTTTTGTTAGAAAAAAAAGCCTTACTATACGTGGTCGTTTTTTTGTTAGAAAAAAAAGCCTTACTATACATGGTCGTTTTTTTGTTAGAAAAAAAAGCCTTACTATACATGGTCGTTTTTTTGTCAGAACAAAAAGCCTTCTATACATGGTCATTTTTTTGTCGGAAAAAAAAAAGCCTTACTATACATGGTCGTTTTTTGTTAGGGAAAAAAAAGCCTTTCTATACATGGTCGTTTTTTTGTTAGAAAAAAAAGCCTTACTATACATGGTTGTTTTTTTTGTTAGAAAAAAAAGCCTGACTATACATGGTCGTTTTTTTGTCGGAAAAAAAAAGCCTTACTATACATGGTCATTTTTTTGTTAGAAAAAAAAGCCTTACTATACATGGTTGTTTTTTTTGTTAGAAAAAAAAGCCTGACTATACATGGTCGTTTTTTTGTCGGAAAAAAAAAGCCTTACTATACATGGTCGTTTTTTTGTTAGAAAAAAAAGCCTTCTATACATGGTCATTTTTTTGTCGGAAAAAAAAAAGCCTTACTATACATGGTCGTTTTTTGTTAGGGAAAAAAAAGCCTTTCTATACATGGTCGTTTTTTTGTTAGAAAAAAAAGCCTTACTATACATGGTTGTTTTTTTTGTTAGAAAAAAAAGCCTGACTATACATGGTCGTTTTTTTGTCGGAAAAAAAAAGCCTTACTATACATGGTCGTTTTTTTGTTAGAAAAAAAAGCCTTACTATACATGGTCGTTTTTTTGTTAGAAAAAAAAGCCTTACTATACATGGTTGTTTTTTTTTGTTAGAAAAAAAAGCCTTACTATACATGGTCGTTTTTTTGTCAGAAAAAAAAGCCTTACTATACATGGTTGTTTTTTTTGTTAGAAAAAAAAGCCTTACTATACATGGTCATTTTTTTGTTAGAAAAAAAAGCCTTACTATACATTGTCGTTTTTTGTTAGG
Source organism: Festucalex cinctus (assembly GCF_051991245.1). Lineage (NCBI taxonomy): Eukaryota > Metazoa > Chordata > Actinopteri > Syngnathiformes > Syngnathidae > Festucalex > Festucalex cinctus. The sequence continues at coordinate 7,113,004 of NC_135427.1, forward strand.
AAAAAAAAGCCTTACTATACATGGTCATTTTTTTGTCGGAAAAAAAAAAGCCTTACTATACATGGTCGTTTTTTGTTAGGAAAAAAAAGCCTTACTATACATGGTCGTTTTTTTGTTAGAAAAAAAAGCCTTACTATACATGGTCGTTTTTTTGTCAGAAAAAAAAGCCTTACTATACATGGTCGTTTTTTTGTCAGAAAAAAAAGCCTTACTATACATGGTCGTTTTTTTGTCGGAAAAAAAAGCCTTACTATACATGGTCGTTTTTTTGTCGGAAAAAAAAGCCTTACTATACATGGTCGTTTTTTTGTCGGAAAAAAAAGCCTTACTATACATGGTCGTTTTTTTGTCGGAAAAAAAAGCCTTACTATACATGGTCGTTTTTTTGTCGGAAAAAAAAGCCTTACTATACATGGTCGTTTTTTTGTCGGAAAAAAAAGCCTTACTATACATGGTCGTTTTTTTGTCGGAAAAAAAAGTCTTACTATACATGGTCGTTTTTTTGTCAGAAAAAAAAGCCTTACTATACATGGTCGTTTTTTTGTCGGAAAAAAAAGCCTTACTATACATGGTCATTTTTTTGTCGGGAAAAAAAGCCTTACTATACATGGTCGTTTTTTTGTCGGAAAAAAAGGCCTTACTATACATGGTCGTTTTTTTGTCGGAAAAAAAAGCCTTACTATACATGGTCGTTTTTTTGTCAGAAAAAGAAGCCTTACTATACATGGTCGTTTTTTTGTCGGAAAAAAAAAGCCTTACTATACATGGTCGTTTTTTTGTCAGAAAAAAAAGCCTTACTATACATGGTCGTTTTTTTTGTCGGAAAAAAAGGCCTTACTATACATGGTCGTTTTTTTGTCGGAAAAAAAAGCCTTACTATACATGGTCGTTTTTTTGTCGGAAAAAAAAGCCTTACTATACATGGTCGTTTTTTTGTCGGAAAAAAAAGTCTTACTATACATGGTCGTTTTTTTGTCAGAAAAAAAAGCCTTACTATACATGGTCGTTTTTTTGTCAGAAAAAAAAGCCTTACTATACATGGTCGTTTTTTTGTCGGAAAAAAAAGCCTTACTATACATGGTCGTTTTTTTGTCGGAAAAAAAAGCCTTACTATACATGGTCGTTTTTTTGTCGGAAAAAAAAGCCTTACTATACATGGTCGTTTTTTTGTCGGAAAAAAAAGCCTTACTATACATGGTCGTTTTTTTGTCGGAAAAAAAAGCCTTACTATACATGGTCATTTTTTTGTCGGAAAAAAAAGCCTTACTATACATGGTCGTTTTTTTGTCGGAAAAAAAAGCCTTACTATACATGGTCGTTTTTTTGTCGGAAAAAAAAGCCTTACTATACATGGTCGTTTTTTTGTCGGAAAAAAAAGTCTTACTATACATGGTCGTTTTTTTGTCAGAAAAAAAAGCCTTACTATACATGGTCGTTTTTTTGTCGGAAAAAAAAGCCTTACTATACATGGTCGTTTTTTTGTCGGAAAAAAAAGCCTTACTATACATGGTAATTTTTTGACGGAAAAAAAAGCCTTACTATACATGGTCGTTTGTATGTCGGAAAAAAAAGCCTTACTATACATGGTCGTTTTTTTGTCGGGAAAAAAAGCTTTACTATACATGGTCGTTTTTTTGTCGGAAAAAAAAGCCTTACTATACATGGTCGTTTTTTTGTCGGAAAAAAAAGCCTTACTATACATGGTCGTTTTTTTGTCGGAAAAAAAAGCCTTACTATACATGGTCGTTTTTTTGTCGGAAAAAAAAGCCTTATTATACATGGTCGTTTTTTTGTCGGAAAAAAAAGCCTTACTATACATGGTCGTTTTTATGTCGAAAAAAAAAGCCTTACTCTACATGGTCGTTTTTTTGTCGGAAAAAAAAGTCTTACTATACATGGTCGTTTTTTTGTCGGAAAAAAAAGCCTTTCTATACATGGTCGTTTTTTTGTCAGAAAAAAAAAGCCTTACTCTACATGGTCGTTTTTTTATCAGAAAAAAAAAGCCTTACTATACATGGTCGTTTTTTTGTCGGAAAAAAAAGCCTTACTATACATGGTCGTTTTTTTGTCGGAAAAAAAAGCCTTACTATACATGGTCGTTTTTATGTCGAAAAAAAAAGCCTTACTCTACATGGTCGTTTTTTTGTCGGAAAAAAAAGTCTTACTATACATGGTCGTTTTTTTGTCGGAAAAAAAAGCCTTTCTATACATGGTCGTTTTTTTGTCAGAAAAAAAAAGCCTTACTCTACATGGTCGTTTTTTTATCAGAAAAAAAAGCCTTACTATACATGGTCGTTTTTTTGTCGGAAAAAAAAGCCTTACTATACATGGTCGTTTTTTTGTCGGAAAAAAAAGCCTTACTATACATGGTCGTTTTTTTGTCGGAAAAAAAAGCCTTACTATACATGGTCATTTTTTATTGGGGAAAAAAAGCCTTACTATACATGGTCGTTTTTTTGTCGGAAAAAAAAGCCTTACTATACATGGTCGTTTTTTTGTCGGAAAAAAAAGTCTTACTATACATGGTCGTTTTTTTGTCAGAAAAAAAAGCCTTACTATACATGGTCGTTTTTTTGTCGGAAAAAAAAGCCTTACTATACATGGTCGTTTTTTTGTCGGAAAAAAAAGCCTTACTATACATGGTCGTTTTTTTGTCAGAAAAAAAAGCCTTACTATACATGGTCGTTTTTTTGTCGGAAAAAAAGGCCTTACTATACATGGTCGTTTTTTTGTCGAGAAAAAAAAAGCCTTACTATACATGGTCGTTTTTTTGTCGGAAAAAAAAGCCTTACTATACATGGTCGTTTTTTTGTCGGAAAAAAAAAGCCTTACTATACATGGTCGTTTTTTTGTCGGAAAAAAAAGCCTTACTATACATGGTCGTTTTTTTGTCGGAAAAAAAAGCCTTACTATACATGGTCGTTTTTTTGTCGGAAAAAAAAAAGCCTTACTATACATAGTCGTTTTTTTGTCGGAAAAAAAAGCCTTACTATACATGGTCGTTTTTTTGTCGGAAAAAAAAGCCTTACTATACATGGTCGTTTTTTTGTCGGAAAAAAAAGCCTTACTATACATGGTCGTTTTTTTGTCGAAAAAAAAAGCCTTACTATACATGGTCGTCTTTTTGTCGGAAAAAAAAGCCTTACTATACATGGTCATTTTTTATTAGAAAAAAAAAGCCTTACTATACATGGTCGTTTTTTTGTCGGAAAAAAAAGTCTTACTATACATGGTCGTTTTTTTGTCGGAAAAAAAAGCCTTACTATACATGGTCGTTTTTTTGTCAGAAAAAAAAGCCTTACTATACATGGTCGTTCTTTTGTCGAAAAAAAAAGCCTTACTATACATGGTCGTTTTTTTGTCAGAAAAAAAAGCCTTACTATACATGGTCGTTTTTTTGTCGGAAAAAAAAGCCTTACTATACATGGTCGTTTTTATGTCAAAAAAAAAAAGCCTTACTATACATGGTCGTTTTTTTATCAGAAAAAAAAGCCTTACTATACATGGTCGTTTTTTTGTCGGAAAAAAAAGCCTTACTATACATGGTCGTTTTTTTGTCGGAAAAAAAAGCCTTACTATACATGGTCGTTTTTTTGTCGGAAAAAAAAGCCTTACTATACATGGTCGTTTTTTTGTCGGAAAAAAAAGCCTTACTATACATGGTCGTTTTTTTGTCGGAAAAAAAAGTCTTACTATACATGGTCGTTTTTTTGTCAGAAAAAAAAGCCTTACTATACATGGTCGTTTTTTTGTCGGAAAAAAAAGCCTTACTATACATGGTCGTTTTTTTGTCGGAAAAAAAAGCCTTACTATACATGGTCTTTTTTGACGGAAAAAAAAGCCTTACTATACATGGTCGTTTGTATGTCGGAAAAAAAAGCCTTACTATACATGGTCGTTTTTTTGTCGGGAAAAAAAGCTTTACTATACATGGTCGTTTTTTTGTCGGAAAAAAAAGCCTTACTATACATGGTCGTTTTTTTGTCGGAAAAAAAAGCCTTACTATACATGGTCGTTTTTTTGTCGGAAAAAAAAGCCTTACTATACATGGTCGTTTTTTTGTCGGAAAAAAAAGCCTTACTATACATGGTCGTTTTTTTGTCGGAAAAAAAAGCCTTACTATACATGGTCGTTTTTTTATCAGAAAAAAAAGCCTTACTATACATGGTCGTTTTTTTGTCGGAAAAAAAAGCCTTACTATACATGGTCGTTTTTTTGTCGGAAAAAAAAGCCTTACTATACATGGTCGTTTTTTTGTCGGAAAAAAAAGCCTTACTATACATGGTCGTTTTTTTGTCGGAAAAAAAAGCCTTACTATACATGGTCGTTTTTTTGTCGGAAAAAAAAGTCTTACTATACATGGTCGTTTTTTTGTCAGAAAAAAAAGCCTTACTATACATGGTCGTTTTTTTGTCGGAAAAAAAGCCTTACTATACATGGTCGTTTTTTTGTCGGAAAAAAAAGTCTTACTATACATGGTCGTTTTTTTGTCGGAAAAAAAAGCCTTACTATACATGGTCGTTTTTTTGTCAGAAAAAAAAGCCTTACTATACATGGTCGTTCTTTTGTCGAAAAAAAAAGCCTTACTATACATGGTCGTTTTTTTGTCAGAAAAAAAAGCCTTACTATACATGGTCGTTTTTTTGTCGGAAAAAAAAGCCTTACTATACATGGTCGTTTTTATGTCAAAAAAAAAAAGCCTTACTATACATGGTCGTTTTTTTATCAGAAAAAAAAGCCTTACTATACATGGTCGTTTTTTTGTCGGAAAAAAAAGTCTTACTATACATGGTCGTTTTTTTGTCAGAAAAAAAAGCCTTACTATACATGGTCGTTTTTTGTCGGAAAAAAAAGCCTTACTATACATGGTAGTTTTTTTGTCGGAAAAAAAAGCCTTACTATACATGGTCTTTTTTGACGGAAAAAAAAGCCTTACTATACATGGTCGTTTGTATGTCGGAAAAAAAAGCCTTACTATACATGGTCGTTTTTTTGTCGGGAAAAAAAGCTTTACTATACATGGTCGTTTTTTTGTCGGAAAAAAAAGCCTTACTATACATGGTCGTTTTTTTGTCGGAAAAAAAAGCCTTACTATACATGGTCGTTTTTTTGTCGGAAAAAAAAGCCTTACTATACATGGTCGTTTTTTTGTCGGAAAAAAAAGCCTTACTATACATGGTCGTTTTTTTGTCGGAAAAAAAAGCCTTACTATACATGGTCGTTTTTTTATCAGAAAAAAAAGCCTTACTATACATGGTCGTTTTTTTGTCGGAAAAAAAAGCCTTACTATACATGGTCGTTTTTTTGTCGGAAAAAAAAGCCTTACTATACATGGTCGTTTTTTTGTCGGAAAAAAAAGCCTTACTATACATGGTCGTTTTTTTGTCGGAAAAAAAAGCCTTACTATACATGGTCGTTTTTTTGTCGGAAAAAAAAGTCTTACTATACATGGTCGTTTTTTTGTCGGAAAAAAAAGCCTTACTATACATGGTCGTTTTTTTGTCGGAAAAAAAAGCCTTACTATACATGGTCGTTTTTTTGTCGGAAAAAAAAGCCTTACTATACATGGTCGTTTTTTTGTCGGAAAAAAAAGCCTTACTATACATGGTCGTTTTTTTGTCGGAAAAAAAAGTCTTACTATACATGGTCGTTTTTTTGTCAGAAAAAAAAGCCTTACTATACATGGTCGTTTTTTTGTCGGAAAAAAAAGCCTTACTATACATGGTAGTTTTTTTGTCGGAAAAAAAAGCCTTACTATACATGGTCTTTTTTGACGGAAAAAAAAGCCTTACTATACATGGTCGTTTGTATGTCGGAAAAAAAAGCCTTACTATACATGGTCATTTTTTGACGGAAAAAAAAGCCTTACTATACATGGTCGTTTTTTTGTCGGAAAAAAAAGCCTTACTATACATGGTCGTTTTTTTGTCGGAAAAAAAAGCCTTACTATACATGGTCGTTTTTTTGTCGGAAAAAAAAGCCTTACTATACATGGTCGTTTTTTTGTCGGAAAAAAAAGCCTTACTATACATGGTCGTTTTTTTGTCGGAAAAAAAAGCCTTACTATACATGGTCGTTTTTTTATCAGAAAAAAAAGCCTTACTATACATGGTCGTTTTTTTGTCGGAAAAAAAAGCCTTACTATACATGGTCGTTTTTTTGTCGGAAAAAAAAGCCTTACTATACATGGTCGTTTTTTTGTCGGAAAAAAAAGCCTTACTATACATGGTCGTTTTTTTGTCGGAAAAAAAAGCCTTACTATACATGGTCGTTTTTTTGTCTGAAAAAAAAGTCTTACTATACATGGTCGTTTTTTTGTCAGAAAAAAAAGCCTTACTATACATGGTAGTTTTTTTGTCGGAAAAAAAAGCCTTACTATACATGGTCGTTTTTTTGTCGGAAAAAAAAGCCTTACTATACATGGTCATTTTTTGACGGAAAAAAAAGCCTTACTATACATGGTCGTTTGTATGTCGGAAAAAAAAGCCTTACTATACATGGTCGTTTTTTTGTCGGGAAAAAAGCTTTACTATACATGGTCGTTTTTTTGTCGGAAAAAAAAGTCTTACTATACATGGTCGTTTTTTTGTCAGAAAAAAAAGCCTTACTATACATGGTCGTTTTTTTGTCGGAAAAAAAAGCCTTACTATACATGGTCGTTTTTTTGTCGGAAAAAAAAGCCTTACTATACATGGTCATTTTTTGACGGAAAAAAAAGCCTTACTATACATGGTCGTTTGTATGTCGGAAAAAAAAGCCTTACTATACATGGTCGTTTTTTTGTCGGGAAAAAAGCTTTACTATACATGGTCGTTTTTTTGTCGGAAAAAAAAGCCTTACTATACATGGTCGTTTTTTTGTCGGAAAAAAAAGCCTTACTATACATGGTCGTTTTTTTGTCGGAAAAAAAAGCCTTACTATACATGGTCGTTTTTTTGTCGGAAAAAAAAGCCTTACTATACATGGTCGTTTTTTTGTCGGAAAAAAAAGCCTTACTATACATGGTCGTTTTTATGTCGAAAAAAAAAGCCTTACTCTACATGGTCGTTTTTTTGTCGGAAAAAAAAGTCTTACTATACATGGTCGTTTTTTTGTCGGAAAAAAAAGCCTTTCTATACATGGTCGTTTTTTTGTCAGAAAAAAAAAGCCTTACTCTACATGGTCGTTTTTTTATCAGAAAAAAAAGCCTTACTATACATGGTCGTTTTTTTGTTGGAAAAAAAAGCCTTACTATACATGGTCGTTTTTTTGTCGGAAAAAAAAGCCTTACTATACATGGTCGTTTTTATGTCGAAAAAAAAAGCCTTACTCTACATGGTCGTTTTTTTGTCGGAAAAAAAAGTCTTACTATACATGGTCGTTTTTTTGTCGGAAAAAAAAGCCTTTCTATACATGGTCGTTTTTTTGTCAGAAAAAAAAAGCCTTACTCTACATGGTCGTTTTTTTATCAGAAAAAAAAGCCTTACTATACATGGTCGTTTTTTTGTCGGAAAAAAAAGCCTTACTATACATGGTCGTTTTTTTGTCGGAAAAAAAAGCCTTACTATACATGGTCGTTTTTTTGTCGGAAAAAAAAGCCTTACTATACATGGTCATTTTTTATTGGGGAAAAAAAGCCTTACTATACATGGTCGTTTTTTTGTCGGAAAAAAAAGCCTTACTATACATGGTCGTTTTTTTGTCGGAAAAAAAAGTCTTACTATACATTGTCGTTTTTTTGTCAGAAAAAAAAGCCTTACTATACATGGTCGTTTTTTTGTCGGAAAAAAAAGCCTTACTATACATGGTCGTTTTTTTGTCGGAAAAAAAAGCCTTACTATACATGGTCGTTTTTTTGTCAGAAAAAAAAGCCTTACTATACATGGTCGTTTTTTTGTCGGAAAAAAAAAGCCTTACTATACATGGTCGTTTTTTTGTCGGAAAAAAAAGCCTTACTATACATGGTCGTTTTTTTGTCGGAAAAAAAAGCCTTACTATACATGGTCGTTTTTTTGTCGGAAAAGAAAAAGCCTTACTATACATGGTCGTTTTTTTGTCGGAAAAAAAAGCCTTACTATACATGGTCGTTTTTTTGTCGGAAAAAAAAGCCTTACTATACATGGTCGTTTTTTTGTCGGAAAAAAAAGCCTTACTATACATGGTCGTTTTTTTGTCGGAAAAAAAAGCCTTACTATACATGGTCGTTTTTTTGTCGGAAAAAAAAGCCTTACTATACATGGTCGTCTTTTTGTCGGAAAAAAAAGCCTTACTATACATGGTCATTTTTTATTAGAAAAAAAAAGCCTTACTATACATGGTCGTTTTTTTGTCGGAAAAAAAAGCCTTACTATACATGGTCGTTTTTTTGTCGGAAAAAAAGCCTTACTATACATGGTCGTTTTTTTGTCAGAAAAAAAAGCCTTACTATACATGGTCGTTTTTTTGTCGGAAAAAAAGCCTTACTATACATGGTCGTTTTTTTGTCAGAAAAAAAAAAGCCTTACTATACATGGTCGTTTTTTTGTCAGAAAAAAAAGCCTTACTATACATGGTCGTTTTTTTGTCGGAAAAAAAGCCTTACTATACATGGTCGTTTTTTTGTCAGAAAAAAAAAGCCTTACTATACATGGTCGTTTTTTTGTCGGAAAAAAAAGCCTTACTATACATGGTCGTTTTTTTGTCGGAAAAAAAAGCCTTACTATACATGGTCGTTTTTTTGTTAGAAAAAAAAGCCTTACTATACATGGTCGTTTTTTTGTTAAAAAAAAAGCCTTACTATACATGGTCGTTTTTTTGTCAGAAAAAAAAGCCTTACTATACATGGTCATTTTTTTGTCGGAAAAAAAAAAGCCTTACTATACATGGTCGTTTTTTGTTAGGGAAAAAAAAGCCTTTCTATACTATACATGGTCGTTTTTTTGTTAGAAAAAAAAGCCTTACTATACATGGTCGTTTTTTTGTTAGAAAAAAAAAGCCTTACTATACATGGTCGTTTTTTTTTTGTTAGAAAAAAAAAAAGCCTTACTATACATGGTCATTTTTTTTTGTTAGAAAAAAAAAAGCCTTACTTTACATGGTCATTTTTTTGTTAGAAAAAAAAGCCTTACTATACATGGTCGTTTTTTTGTCAGAAAAAAAAGCCTTACTATACATGGTCATTTTTTTGTCGGAAAAAAAAAAGCCTTACTATACATGGTCATTTTTTTGTCAGAAAAAAAAGCCTTACTATACATGGTCATTTTTTGTTAGGAAAAAAAAGCCTTACTATACATGGTCGTTTTTTTTGTTAGAAAAAAAAGTCTTACTGTACATGGTCGTTTTTTTGTTAGAAAAAAAAAAGCCTTACTATACATGGTCATTTTTTTTATGTTAGAAAAAAAAAAAGCCTTACTATACATGGTCGTTTTTTTGTTAGAAAAAAAAAGCCTTACTATACATGGTCGTTTTTTTTGTCAGAAAAAAAAGCCTTACTATACATGGTCATTTTTTTGTCGGAAAAAAAAAAGCCTTACTATACATGGTCGTTTTTTGTTAGGAAAAAAAAGCCTTACTATACATGGTCGTTTTTTTGTTAGAAAAAAAAGCCTTACTATACATGGTCGTTTTTTTGTTAGAAAAAAAAAGCCTTACTATACATGGTCATTTTTTTATGTTAGAAAAAAAAAAGCCTGACTATACGTGGTCGTTTTTTTTGTTAGAAAAAAAAAGCCTTACTATACATGGTCATTTTTTATTAGAAAAAAAAAGCCTTACTATACATGGTCGTTTTTTTTTGTTAGAAAAAAAAAAGCCTTACTATACATGGTCGTTTTTTTTTTTGTTAGAAAAAAAAAAAGCCTTACTATACATGGTCGTTTTTTTGTTAGAAAAAAAAGCCTTACTATACATGGTCGTTTTTTTATTAGAAAAAAAAGCCTTACTATACATGGTTGTTTTTTTTGTTAGAAAAAAAAGCCTTACTATACATGGTCGTTTTTTTGTCGGAAAAAAAAAAGCCTTACTATACATGGTCGTTTTTTTGTTAGAAAAAAAAGCCTTACTATACATGGTCATTTTTTTCTTAGAAAAAAAAAGCCTTACTATACATGGTCGTTTTCTTGTCGGAAAAAAAAGCCTTACTATACATGGTCGTTTTTTGTTAGGGAAAAAAAAGCCTTTCTATACATGGTCGTTTTTTTGTTAGAAAAAAAAGCCTTACTATACATGGTCGTTTTTTTGTTAGAAAAAAAAGCCTTACTATACATGGTCGTTTTTTTGTTAGAAAAAAAAGCCTTACTATACATGGTCGTTTTTTTGTTAGAAAAAAAAGCCTTACTATACATGGTTGTTTTTTTTTGTTAGAAAAAAAAGCCTTACTATACATGGTCGTTTTTTTGTTAGAAAAAAAAAGCCTTACTATACATGGTCGTTTTTTGTTAGGAAAAAAAAGCCTTACTATACATGGTCGTTTTTTTGTTAGAAAAAAAAGCCTTACTATACATGGTCGTTTTTTTGTTAGAAAAAAAGCCTTACTATACATGGTCGTTTTTTTTGTTAGAAAAAAAAAAGCCTTACTATACATGGTCATTTTTTGTTAGAAAAAAAAAAAGCCTTACTATACATGGTCGTTTTTTTTTGTTAGAAAAAAAAAAAAGCCTTACTATACATGGTCGTTTGTTTTGTTAGAAAAAAAAAAGCCTTACTATACATGGTCATTTTTTTGTTAGAAAAAAAAGCCTTACTATACATGGTTGTTTTTTTTGTTAGAAAAAAAAGCCTTACTATACATGGTCGTTTTTTTGTTAGAAAAAAAAGCCTTACTATACATGGTCGTTTTTTTGTCAGAAAAAAAGCCTTACTATACATGGTCATTTTTTTGTCGGAAAAAAAAAGCCTTACTATACATTGTCGTTTTTTGTTAGGAAAAAAAAGCCTTACTATACATGGTCGTTTTTTTGTTAGAAAAAAAAGCCTTACTATACATGGTCGTTTTTTTGTTAGAAAAAAAAGCCTTACTATACATGGTCGTTTTTTTTGTTAGAAAAAAAAAAGCCTGACTATACATGGTCATTTTTTGTTAGAAAAAAAAAAGCCTTACTATACATGGTCGTTTTTTTTTGTTAGAAAAAAAAAAGCCTTACTATACATGGTCGTTTGTTTTGTTAGAAAAAAAAAAGCCTTACTATACATGGTCATTTTTTTGTTAGAAAAAAAAGCCTTACTATACATGGTTGTTTTTTTTGTTAGAAAAAAAAGCCTTACTATACATGGTCGTTTTTTTGTTAGAAAAAAAAGCCTTACTATACATGGTCATTTTTTTGTTAGAAAAAAAAGCCTTACTATACATGGTCGTTTTTTTGTTAGAAAAAAAAGCCTTACTATACATGGTCGTTTTTTTGTTAGAAAAAAAAGCCTTACTATACATGGTCGTTTTTTTGTCAGAAAAAAAAGCCTTACTATACATGGTCATTTTTTTGTCGGAAAAAAAAAAAGCCTTACTATACATGGTCGTTTTTTGTTAGGGAAAAAAAAGACTTTCTATACATGGTCGTTTTTTTGTTAGAAAAAAAAGCCTTACTATACATGGTCGTTTTTTTGTTAGAAAAAAAAAGCCTTACTATACATGGTCGGTTTTTTTTGTTAGAAAAAAAAAAAAGCCTTACTATACATGGTCATTTTTTTTTGTTAGAAAAAAAAGCCTTACTATACATGGTCGTTTTTTTGTTAGAAAAAAAAGCCTTACTATACATGGTCGTTTTTTTGTCAGAAAAAAAAGCCTTACTATACATGGTCGTTTTTTTGTCAGAAAAAAAGCCTTACTATACATGGTCATTTTTTTGTCGGAAAAAAAAAAGCCTTACTATACATGGTCGTTTTTTGTTAGGAAAAAAAAGCCTTACTATACATGGTCGTTTTTTTGTTAGAAAAAAAAGCCTTACTATACATGGTCGTTTTTTTGTTAGAAAAAAAAAAGCCTTACTATACATGGTCATTTTTTTATGTTAGAAAAAAAAAAGCCTTACTATACGTGGTCGTTTTTTTTGTTAGAAAAAAAACCTTACTATACATGGTCATTTTTTATTAGAAAAAAAAAGCCTTACTATACATGGTCGTTTTCTTGTCGGAAAAAAAAGTCTTACTATACATGGTCGTTTTTTTGTTAGAAAAAAAAGCCTTACTATACATGGTCGTTTTTTTGTTAGAAAAAAAAGCCTTACTATACATGGTCGTTTTTTTGTCAGAAAAAAAGCCTTCTATACATGGTCATTTTTTTGTCGGAAAAAAAAAGCCTTACTATACATGGTTGTTTTTTTTGTTAGAAAAAAAAGCCTTACTATACATGGTCGTTTTTTTGTCGGAAAAAAAAAAAGCCTTACTATGCATGGTCGTTTTTTTGTTAGAAAAAAAAGCCTTACTATACATGGTCATTTTTTTGTCGGAAAAAAAAAGCCTTACTATACATGGTCGTTTTTTGTTAGGGAAAAAAAAGCCTTACTATACATGGTCGTTTTTTTGTTAGAAAAAAAAGCCTTACTATACATGGTCGTTTTTTTGTTAGAAAAAAAAGCCTTACTATACATGGTCGTTTTTTTGTTAGAAAAAAAAGCCTTACTATACATGGTCGTTTTTTTGTTAGAAAAAAAAGCCTTACTATACATGGTCGTTTTTTTGTAAGAACAAAAAGCCTTCTATACATGGTCATTTTTTTGTCGGAAAAAAAAAGCCTTACTATACATGGTCGTTTTTTGTTAGGGAAAAAAAAGCCTTTCTATACATGGTCGTTTTTTTGTTAGAAAAAAAAGCCTTACTATACATGGTTGTTTTTTTTGTTAGAAAAAAAAGCCTGACTATACATGGTCGTTTTTTTGTCGGAAAAAAAAAGCCTTACTATACATGGTCGTTTTTTTGTTAGAAAAAAAGCCTTACTATACATGGTCATTTTTTTGTTAGAAAAAAAAGCCTTACTATACATGGTCGTTTTTTTGTTAGAAAAAAAAGCCGTACTATACATGGTCGTTTTTTTGTTAGAAAAAAAAGCCTTACTATACATGGTTGTTTTTTTTGTTAGAAAAAAAAGCCTTACTATACATGGTCGTTTTTTTGTTAGAAAAAAAAGCCTTACTATACATGGTCGTTTTTTTGTCAGAAAAAAAGCCTTACTATACATTGTCGTTTTTTGTTAGGAAAAAAAAGCCTTACTATACATGGTCGTTTTTTTGTTAGAAAAAAAAAGCCTTACTATACATGGTCGTTTTTTTGTTAGAAAAAAAAGCCTTACTATACATGGTCATTTTTTTATGTTAGAAAAAAAAAAAAGCCTTTACTATACGTGGTCGTTTTTTTTGTTAGAAAAAAAAAGCCTTACTATAAATGGTCGTTTTTTTGTTAGAAAAAAAAGCCTTACTATACATGGTCGTTTTTTTGTTAGAAAAAAAAGCCTTCTATACATGGTCATTTTTTTGTCGGAAAAAAAGCCTTACTATACATGGTCGTTTTTTTGTTAGAAAAAAAAGCCTTACTATACATGGTCGTTTTTTTGTTAGAAAAAAAAGCCTTACTATACATGGTTGTTTTTTTTGTTAGAAAAAAAAGCCTTACTATACATGGTCGTTTTTTTGTCAGAAAAAAAAGCCTTACTATACATGGTTGTTTTTTTTTGTTAGAAAAAAAAGCCTTACTATACATGGTCATTTTTTTGTTAGAAAAAAAAGCCTTACTATACATTGTCGTTTTTTGTTAGGAAAAAAAAGCCTTACTATACATGGTCATTTTTTGGTCGGAAAAAAAAAAGCCTTACTATACATGGTCGTTTTTTGTTAGGAAAAAAAAGCCTTACTATACATGGTCGTTTTTTTGTTAGAAAAAAATGCCTTACTATACATGGTCGTTTTTTTGTTAGAAAAAAAAGCCTTACTATACATGGTCATTTTTTTGTCAGAACAAAAAGCCTTCTATACATGGTCATTTTTTTGTCGGAAAAAAAAAAGCCTTACTATACATGGTCGTTTTTTGTTAGGAAAAAAAAAGCCTTTCTATACATGGTCGTTTTTTTGTTAGAAAAAAAAGCCTTACTATACATGGTTGTTTTTTTTGTTAGAAAAAAAAGCCTGACTATACATGGTCGTTTTTTTGTCGGAAAAAAAAAGCCTTACTATACATGGTCATTTTTTTGTTAGAAAAAAAAGCCTTACTATACATTGTCGTTTTTTGTTAGGAAAAAAAAGCCTTACTATACATGGTCATTTTTTTGTCGGAAAAAAAAAAGCCTTACTATACATGGTCGTTTTTTGTTAGGAAAAAAAAGCCTTACTATACATGGTCGTTTTTTTGTTAGAAAAAAAAGCCTTACTATACATGGTCGTTTTTTTGTTATAAAAAAAAAAGCCTTACTATACATGGTCATTTTTTTATGTTAGAAAAAAAAAAGCCTTACTATACGTGGTCGTTTTTTTTGTTAGAAAAAAAAGCCTTACTATACATGGTCATTTTTTATTAGAAAAAAAAAGTCTTACTATACATGGTCGTTTTTTTTTGTTAGAAAAAAAAAAAGCCTTACTATACATGGTCGTTTTCTTGTCGGAAAAAAAAGTCTTACTATACATGGTCGTTTTTTTGTTAGAAAAAAAAGCCTTACTATACATGGTCGTTTTTTTGTTAGAAAAAAAAGCCTTACTATACATGGTCGTTTTTTTGTCAGAAAAAAAAGCCTTCTATACATGGTCATTTTTTTGTCGGAAAAAAAAAAGCCTTACTATACATGGTTGTTTTTTTTGTTAGAAAAAAAAGCCTTACTATACATGGTCGTTTTTTTGTCGGAAAAAAAAAAAGCCTTACTATACATGGTCGTTTTTTTGTTAGAAAAAAAAGCCTTACTATACATGGTCATTTTTTTGTCGGAAAAAAAAAGCCTTACTATACATGGTCGTTTTTTGTTAGGGAAAAAAAAGCCTTACTATACATGGTCGTTTTTTTGTTAGAAAAAAAAGCCTTACTATACATGGTCGTTTTTTTGTTAGAAAAAAAAGCCTTACTATACATGGTCGTTTTTTTGTTAGAAAAAAAAGCCTTACTATACATGGTCGTTTTTTTGTTAGAAAAAAAAGCCTTACTATACATGGTCGTTTTTTTGTTAGAAAAAAAAGCCTTACTATACATGGTCGTTTTTTTGTCAGAACAAAAAGCCTTCTATACATGGTCATTTTTTTGTCGGAAAAAAAAAAGCCTTACTATACATGGTCGTTTTTTGTTAGGGAAAAAAAAGCCTTACTATACATGGTCGTTTTTTGTCAGAAAAAAAAAGCCTTACTATACATGGCCATTTTTTTGTCAGAAAAAAAAGCCTTACTATACATGGTCGTTTTTTTTTTAAGAAAAAAAAAGCCTTACTATACATGGTCGTTTTTTGTTAGAAAAAAAAAAGCCTTACTATACATGGTCGTTTTTTGTCAGAAAAAAAAGCCTTACTATACATGGTCGTTTTTTTGTCAGAAAAAAAAGCCTTCTATACATGGTCATTTTTTTGTCGGAAAAAAAAAAGCCTTACTATACATGGTTGTTTTTTTTGTTAGAAAAAAAAGCCTTACTATACATGGTCGTTTTTTTGTCGGAAAAAAAAAAAGCCTTACTATACATGGTCGTTTTTTTGTTAGAAAAAAAAGCCTTACTATACATGGTCATTTTTTTGTCGGAAAAAAAAAGCCTTACTATACATGGTCGTTTTTTGTTAGGGAAAAAAAAGCCTTACTATACATGGTCGTTTTTTTGTTAGAAAAAAAAGCCTTACTATACATGGTCGTTTTTTTGTTAGAAAAAAAAGCCTTACTATACATGGTCGTTTTTTTGTTAGAAAAAAAAGCCTTACTATACATGGTCGTTTTTTTGTTAGAAAAAAAAGCCTTACTATACATGGTCGTTTTTTTGTTAGAAAAAAAAGCCTTACTATACATGGTCGTTTTTTTGTTAGAAAAAAAAGCCTTACTATACATGGTCGTTTTTTTGTCAGAACAAAAAGCCTTCTATACATGGTCATTTTTTTGTCGGAAAAAAAAAAGCCTTACTATACATGGTCGTTTTTTGTTAGGGAAAAAAAAGCCTTACTATACATGGTCGTTTTTTGTCAGAAAAAAAAAGCCTTACTATACATGGCCATTTTTTTGTCAGAAAAAAAAGCCTTACTATACATGGTCGTTTTTTTTTTAAGAAAAAAAAAGCCTTACTATACATGGTCGTTTTTTGTTAGAAAAAAAAAAGCCTTACTATACATGGTCGTTTTTTGTCAGAAAAAAAAGCCTTACTATACATGGCCATTTTTTTGTCAGAAAAAAAAGCCTTACTATACATGGTCGTTTTTTTTTTAAGAAAAAAAAAGCCTTACTATACATGGTCGTTTTTTATGTTAGGGAAAAAAAAAAGCCTTACTATACATGGTCGTTTTTTTTTGTTAGAAAAAAAAAAGCCTTACTCTATACATGGTCGTTTTTTACTATACATGGTAGTTTTTTTGTGAGAAAAAAAGGCTTACTGTACATGGTCGTTTTTTTTGTGAGAAAAAAAAAGCCTTACTATACATGGTTGTTTTTTTGTCGGAAAAAAAAGCCTTACTATACATGGTCGTTTTTTTGTTAGAAAAAAAAGCCTTACTATACATGGTCGTTTTTTGGTAGAAAAAAAAAGCCTTACTATACATGGTCATTTTTTTATGTTAGAAAAAAAAAGCCTTACTATACGTGGTCGTTTTTTTTGTTAGAAAAAAAAAAAAGCCTTACTATACATGGTCATTTTTTTATGCTAGAAAAAAAAAAAGCCTTACTATACATGGTCGTTTTTTGTTAGAAAAAAAAAGCCTTACTATACATGGTCGTTTTTTTGTTAGAAAAAAAAGCCTTACTATACATGGTCATTTTTTTGTTAGAAAAAAAAAGCCTTACTATACATGGTCTTTTTGTTAGAAAAAAAAGCCTTACTATACATGGTCGGTTTTTTGTCGGAAAAAAAAGCCTTACTATACATGGTCGTTTTTTTGTTAGAAAAAAAAGCCTTCTATACATGGTCATTTTTTTGTCGGAAAAAAAGCCTTACTATACATGGTCGTTTTTTTGTTAGAAAAAAAAGCCTTACTATACATGGTCGTTTTTTTGTTAGAAAAAAAAGCCTTACTATACATGGTTGTTTTTTTTGTTAGAAAAAAAAGCCTTACTATACATGGTCGTTTTTTTGTCAGAAAAAAAAGCCTTACTATACATGGTTGTTTTTTTTGTTAGAAAAAAAAGCCTTACTATACATGGTCATTTTTTTGTTAGAAAAAAAAGCCTTACTATACATTGTCGTTTTTTGTTAGGAAAAAAAAGCCTTACTATACATGGTCATTTTTTTGTCGGAAAAAAAAAAGCCTTACTATACATGGTCGTTTTTTGTTAGGAAAAAAAAGCCTTACTATACATGGTCGTTTTTTTGTTAGAAAAAAAAGCCTTACTATACATGGTCGTTTTTTTGTTAGAAAAAAAAGCCTTACTATACATGGTCGTTTTTTTGTCAGAACAAAAAGCCTTCTATACATGGTCATTTTTTTGTCGGAAAAAAAAAGCCTTACTATACATGGTCGTTTTTTGTTAGGAAAAAAAAAGCCTTTCTATACATGGTCGTTTTTTTGTTAGAAAAAAAAGCCTTACTATACATGGTTGTTTTTTTTGTTAGAAAAAAAAGCCTGACTATACATGGTCGTTTTTTTGTCGGAAAAAAAAAGCCTTACTATACATGGTCATTTTTTTGTTAGAAAAAAAAGCCTTACTATACATTGTCGTTTTTTGTTAGGAAAAAAAAGCCTTACTATACATGGTCATTTTTTTGTCGGAAAAAAAAAAGCCTTACTATACATGGTCGTTTTTTGTTAGGAAAAAAAAGCCTTACTATACATGGTCGTTTTTTTGTTAGAAAAAAAAGCCTTACTATACATGGTCGTTTTTTTGTTATAAAAAAAAAAAGCCTTACTATACATGGTCATTTTTTTATGTTAGAAAAAAAAAAGCCTTACTATACGTGGTCGTTTTTTTTGTTAGAAAAAAAAGCCTTACTATACATGGTCATTTTTTATTAGAAAAAAAAAGTCTTACTATACATGGTCGTTTTTTTTTGTTAGAAAAAAAAAAAGCCTTACTATACATGGTCGTTTTCTTGTCGGAAAAAAAAGTCTTACTATACATGGTCGTTTTTTTGTTAGAAAAAAAAGCCTTACTATACATGGTCGTTTTTTTGTTAGAAAAAAAAGCCTTACTATACATGGTCGTTTTTTTGTCAGAAAAAAAAAAAGCCTTACTATACATGGTCGTTTTTTTGTTAGAAAAAAAAGCCTTACTATACATGGTCATTTTTTTGTCGGAAAAAAAAAGCCTTACTATACATGGTCGTTTTTTGTTAGGGAAAAAAAAGCCTTACTATACATGGTCGTTTTTTTGTTAGAAAAAAAAGCCTTACTATACATGGTCGTTTTTTTGTTAGAAAAAAAAGCCTTACTATACATGGTCGTTTTTTTTGTTAGAAAAAAAAGCCTTACTATACATGGTCGTTTTTTTGTTAGAAAAAAAAGCCTTACTATACATGGTCGTTTTTTTGTTAGAAAAAAAAGCCTTACTATACATGGTCGTTTTTTTGTTAGAAAAAAAAGCCTTACTATACATGGTCGTTTTTTTGTCAGAACAAAAAGCCTTCTATACATGGTCATTTTTTTGTCGGAAAAAAAAAAGCCTTACTATACATGGCCATTTTTTTGTCAGAAAAAAAAGCCTTACTATACATGGTCGTTTTTTTTTTAAGAAAAAAAAAGCCTTACTATACATGGTCGTTTTTTGTTAGAAAAAAAAAAGCCTTACTATACATGGTCGTTTTTTGTCAGAAAAAAAAGCCTTACTATACATGGCCATTTTTTTGTCAGAAAAAAAAGCCTTACTATACATGGTCGTTTTTTTTTTAAGAAAAAAAAAGCCTTACTATACATGGTCGTTTTTTTTGTTAGAAAAAAAAAAGCCTTACTCTATACATGGTCGTTTTTTACTATACATGGTAGTTTTTTTGTGAGAAAAAAAGGCTTACTGTACATGGTTGTTTTTTTTGTGAGAAAAAAAAAGCCTTACTATACATGGTCGTTTTTTTGTCGGAAAAAAAAGCCTTACTATACATGGTCGTTTTTTTGTTAGAAAAAAAAGCCTTACTATACATGGTCGTTTTTTGTTAGAAAAAAAAAGCCTTACTATACATGGTCATTTTTTTATGTTAGAAAAAAAAAAGCCTTACTATACGTGGTCGTTTTTTTTGTTAGAAAAAAAAAAAAGCCTTACTATACATGGTCATTTTTTTATGCTAGAAAAAAAAAAAGCCTTACTATACATGGTCGTTTTTTGTTAGAAAAAAAAAGCCTTACTATACATGGTCGTTTTTTTGTTAGAAAAAAAAGCCTTACTATACATGGTCATTTTTTTGTTAGAAAAAAAAAGCCTTACTATACATGGTCTTTTTGTTAGAAAAAAAAGCCTTACTATACATGGTCGGTTTTTTGTCGGAAAAAAAAGCCTTACTATACATGGTCGTTTTTTGTTAGGGAAAAAAAAGCCTTACTATACATGGTCGTTTTTTGTTAGAAAAAAAAAGCCTTACTATACATGGTCATTTTTTTTATGTTAGAAAAAAAAAAGCCTTACTATACGTGGTCGTTTTTTTTGTTAGAAAAAAAAAAAAGCCTTACTATACATGGTCATTTTTTTATGCTAGAAAAAAAAAAAGCCTTACTATACATGGTCGTTTTTTGTTAGGGAAAAAAAAGCCTTACTATACATGGTCGTTTTTTTGTTAGAAAAAAAAGCCTTACTATACATGGTCGTTTTTTTGTCAGAAAAAAAAGCCTTACTATACATGGTCGTTTTTTGTTAGGGAAAAAAAAGCCTTTCTATACATGGTCGTTTTTTTGTTAGAAAAAAAAAGCCTTACTTTACATGGTCATTTTTTTGTTAGAAAAAAAAGCCTTACTATACATGGTCGTTTTTTTGTCAGAAAAAAAAGCCTTACTATACATGGTCATTTTTTTGTCGGAAAAAAAAGCCTTACTATATACATGGTCATTTTTTTGTCGGAAAAAAAAGCCTTACTATACATGGTCGTTTTTTGTTAGGAAAAAAAAGCCTTACTATACATGGTTGTTTTTTTGTTAGAAAAAAAAGCCTTACTATACATGGTCGTTTTTTTGTTAGAAAAAAAAAGCCTTACTATACATGGTCATTTTCTTATGTTAGAAAAAAAAAAGCCTTACTATACATGGTCGTTATTTTGTTAGAAAAAAAAAAGCCTTACTATACATGGTCGTTTTTTGTTAGAAAAAAAAAGCCTTACTATACATGGTCATTTTTTTGTTAGAAAAAAAAGCCTTACTATACATGGTCATTTTTTTGTCGGAAAAAAAAGCCTTACTATACATGGTCGTTTTTTTGTCGGAAAAAAAAGCCTTACTATACATGGTCGTTTTTTTGTCGGAAAAAAAAGCCTTACTATACATGGTCGTTTTTTTGTCGGAAAAAAAAGCCTTACTATACATGGTCGTTTTTTTGTCGGAAAAAAAAGCCTTACTATACATGGTCGTTTTTTTGTCGGAAAAAAAAGTCTTACTATACATGGTCGTTTTTTTGTCAGAAAAAAAAGCCTTACTATACATGGTCGTTTTTTTGTCGGAAAAAAAAGCCTTACTATACATGGTCATTTTTTTGTCGGGAAAAAAAGCCTTACTATACATGGTCGTTTTTTTGTCGGAAAAAAAGGCCTTACTATACATGGTCGTTTTTTTGTCGGAAAAAAAAGCCTTACTATACATGGTCGTTTTTTTGTCAGAAAAAGAAGCCTTACTATACATGGTCGTTTTTTTGTCGGAAAAAAAAAGCCTTACTATACATGGTCGTTTTTTTGTCAGAAAAAAAAGCCTTACTATACATGGTCGTTTTTTTGTCGGAAAAAAAAGCCTTACTATACATGGTCGTTTTTTTGTCGGAAAAAAAAGCCTTACTATACATGGTCGTTTTTTTGTCGGAAAAAAAAGTCTTACTATACATGGTCGTTTTTTTGTCAGAAAAAAAAGCCTTACTCTCCATGGTCGTTTTTTTGTCAGAAAAAAAAGCCTTACTATACATGGTCGTTTTTTTGTCGGAAAAAAAAGCCTTACTATACATGGTCGTTTTTTTGTCGGAAAAAAAAGCCTTACTATACATGGTCGTTTTTTGTTAGAAAAAAAAAGCCTTACTATACATGGTCATTTTTTTTATGTTAGAAAAAAAAAAGCCTTACTATACGTGGTCGTTTTTTTTGTTAGAAAAAAAAAAAAAGCCTTACTATACATGGTCATTTTTTTATGCTAGAAAAAAAAAAAGCCTTACTATACATGGTCGTTTTTTGTTAGGGAAAAAAAAGCCTTACTATACATGGTCGTTTTTTTGTTAGAAAAAAAAGCCTTACTATACATGGTCGTTTTTTTGTCAGAAAAAAAAGCCTTACTATACATGGTCGTTTTTTTGTCAGAAAAAAAAGCCTTACTATACATGGTCGTTTTTTGTTAGGGAAAAAAAAGCCTTTCTATACATGGTCGTTTTTTTGTTAGAAAAAAAAAGCCTTACTTTACATGGTCATTTTTTTGTTAGAAAAAAAAGCCTTACTATACATGGTCATTTTTTTATGTTAGAAAAAAAAAAGCCTTACTATACGTGGTCGTTTTTTTTGTTAGAAAAAAAAAAAAGCCTTACTATACATGGTCATTTTTTTATGCTAGAAAAAAAAAAAGCCTTACTATACATGGTCGTTTTTTGTTAGAAAAAAAAAGCCTTACTATACATGGTCGTTTTTTTGTTAGAAAAAAAAGCCTTACTATACATGGTCATTTTTTTGTTAGAAAAAAAAAGCCTTACTATACATGGTCTTTTTGTTAGAAAAAAAAGCCTTACTATACATGGTCGGTTTTTTGTCGGAAAAAAAAGCCTTACTATACATGGTCGTTTTTTGTTAGGGAAAAAAAAGCCTTACTATACATGGTCGTTTTTTGTTAGAAAAAAAAAGCCTTACTATACATGGTAATTTTTTTTATGTTAGAAAAAAAAAAGCCTTACTATACGTGGTCGTTTTTTTTGTTAGAAAAAAAAAAAAGCCTTACTATACATGGTCATTTTTTTATGCTAGAAAAAAAAAAAGCCTTACTATACATGGTCGTTTTTTGTTAGGGAAAAAAAAGCCTTACTATACATGGTCGTTTTTTTGTTAGAAAAAAAAGCCTTACTATACATGGTCGTTTTTTTGTCAGAAAAAAAAGCCTTACTATACATGGTCGTTTTTTTGTCAGAAAAAAAAGCCTTACTATACATGGTCGTTTTTTGTTAGGGAAAAAAAAGCCTTTCTATACATGGTCGTTTTTTTGTTAGAAAAAAAAAGCCTTACTTTACATGGTCATTTTTTTGTTAGAAAAAAAAGCCTTACTATACATGGTCGTTTTTTTGTCAGAAAAAAAAGCCTTACTATACATGGTCATTTTTTTGTCGGAAAAAAAAGCCTTACTATATACATGGTCATTTTTTTGTCGGAAAAAAAAGCCTTACTATACATGGTCGTTTTTTGTTAGGAAAAAAAAGCCTTACTATACATGGTTGTTTTTTTGTTAGAAAAAAAAGCCTTACTATACATGGTCGTTTTTTTGTTAGAAAAAAAAAGCCTTACTATACATGGTCATTTTCTTATGTTAGAAAAAAAAAAGCCTTACTATACATGGTCGTTATTTTGTTAGAAAAAAAAAAGCCTTACTATACATGGTCGTTTTTTGTTAGAAAAAAAAAGCCTTACTATACATGGTCATTTTTTTGTTAGAAAAAAAAGCCTTACTATACATGGTCATTTTTTTGTCGGAAAAAAAAGCCTTACTATACATGGTCGTTTTTTTGTCGGAAAAAAAAGCCTTAATATACATGGTCGTTTTTTTGTCGGAAAAAAAAGCCTTACTATACATGGTCGTTTTTTTGTCGGAAAAAAAAGCCTTACTATACATGGTCGTTTTTTTGTCGGAAAAAAAAGCCTTACTATACATGGTCGTTTTTTTGTCGGAAAAAAAAGTCTTACTATACATGGTCGTTTTTTTGTCAGAAAAAAAAGCCTTACTATACATGGTCGTTTTTTTGTCGGAAAAAAAAGCCTTACTATACATGGTCATTTTTTTGTCGGGAAAAAAAGCCTTACTATACATGGTCGTTTTTTTGTCGGAAAAAAAGGCCTTACTATACATGGTCGTTTTTTTGTCGGAAAAAAAAGCCTTACTATACATGGTCGTTTTTTTGTCAGAAAAAGAAGCCTTACTATACATGGTCGTTTTTTTGTCGGAAAAAAAAAGCCTTACTATACATGGTCGTTTTTTTGTCAGAAAAAAAAGCCTTACTATACATGGTCGTTTTTTTGTCGGAAAAAAAAGCCTTACTATACATGGTCGTTTTTTTGTCGGAAAAAAAAGCCTTACTATACATGGTCGTTTTTTTGTCGGAAAAAAAAGTCTTACTATACATGGTCGTTTTTTTGTCAGAAAAAAAAGCCTTACTCTCCATGGTCGTTTTTTTGTCAGAAAAAAAAGCCTTACTATACATGGTCGTTTTTTTGTCGGAAAAAAAAGCCTTACTATACATGGTCGTTTTTTTGTCGGAAAAAAAAGCCTTACTATACATGGTCGTTTTTTGTTAGAAAAAAAAAGCCTTACTATACATGGTCATTTTTTTTATGTTAGAAAAAAAAAAGCCTTACTATACGTGGTCGTTTTTTTTGTTAGAAAAAAAAAAAAGCCTTACTATACATGGTCATTTTTTTATGCTAGAAAAAAAAAAAGCCTTACTATACATGGTCGTTTTTTGTTAGGGAAAAAAAAGCCTTACTATACATGGTCGTTTTTTTGTTAGAAAAAAAAGCCTTACTATACATGGTCGTTTTTTTGTCAGAAAAAAAAGCCTTACTATACATGGTCGTTTTTTTGTCAGAAAAAAAAGCCTTACTATACATGGTCGTTTTTTGTTAGGGAAAAAAAAGCCTTTCTATACATGGTCGTTTTTTTGTTAGAAAAAAAAAGCCTTACTTTACATGGTCATTTTTTTGTTAGAAAAAAAAGCCTTACTATACATGGTCGTTTTTTTGTCAGAAAAAAAAGCCTTACTATACATGGTCATTTTTTTGTCGGAAAAAAAAGCCTTACTATACATGGTCGTTTTTTGTTAGGAAAAAAAAGCCTTACTATACATGGTTGTTTTTTTGTTAGAAAAAAAAAGCCTTACTATACATGGTCGTTTTTTGTTAGAAAAAAAAAGCCTTACTATACATGGTCATTTTTTTGTTAGAAAAAAAAGCCTTACTATACATGGTCATTTTTTTGTCGGAAAAAAAAGCCTTACTATACATGGTCGTTTTTTTGTCGGAAAAAAAAGCCTTACTATACATGGTCGTTTTTTTGTCGGAAAAAAAAGCCTTACTATACATGGTCGTTTTTTTGTCGGAAAAAAAAGCCTTACTATACATGGTCGTTTTTTTGTCGGAAAAAAAAGCCTTACTATACATGGTCGTTTTTTTGTCGGAAAAAAAAGTCTTACTATACATGGTCGTTTTTTTGTCAGAAAAAAAAGCCTTACTCTCCATGGTCGTTTTTTTGTCAGAAAAAAAAGCCTTACTATACATGGTCGTTTTTTTGTCGGAAAAAAAAGCCTTACTATACATGGTCGTTTTTTTGTCGGAAAAAAAAGCCTTACTATACATGGTCGTTTTTTGTTAGAAAAAAAAAGCCTTACTATACATGGTCATTTTTTTTATGTTAGAAAAAAAAAAGCCTTACTATACGTGGTCGTTTTTTTTGTTAGAAAAAAAAAAAAGCCTTACTATACATGGTCATTTTTTTATGCTAGAAAAAAAAAAAGCCTTACTATACATGGTCGTTTTTTGTTAGGGAAAAAAAAGCCTTACTATACATGGTCGTTTTTTTGTTAGAAAAAAAAGCCTTACTATACATGGTCGTTTTTTTGTCAGAAAAAAAAGCCTTACTATACATGGTCGTTTTTTTGTCAGAAAAAAAAGCCTTACTATACATGGTCGTTTTTTGTTAGGGAAAAAAAAGCCTTTCTATACATGGTCGTTTTTTTGTTAGAAAAAAAAAGCCTTACTTTACATGGTCATTTTTTTGTTAGAAAAAAAAGCCTTACTATACATGGTCATTTTTTTATGTTAGAAAAAAAAAAGCCTTACTATACGTGGTCGTTTTTTTTGTTAGAAAAAAAAAAAAGCCTTACTATACATGGTCATTTTTTTATGCTAGAAAAAAAAAAAGCCTTACTATACATGGTCGTTTTTTGTTAGAAAAAAAAAGCCTTACTATACATGGTCGTTTTTTTGTTAGAAAAAAAAGCCTTACTATACATGGTCATTTTTTTGTTAGAAAAAAAAAGCCTTACTATACATGGTCTTTTTGTTAGAAAAAAAAGCCTTACTATACATGGTCGGTTTTTTGTCGGAAAAAAAAGCCTTACTATACATGGTCGTTTTTTGTTAGGGAAAAAAAAGCCTTACTATACATGGTCGTTTTTTGTTAGAAAAAAAAAGCCTTACTATACATGGTCATTTTTTTTATGTTAGAAAAAAAAAAGCCTTACTATACGTGGTCGTTTTTTTTGTTAGAAAAAAAAAAAAGCCTTACTATACATGGTCATTTTTTTATGCTAGAAAAAAAAAAAGCCTTACTATACATGGTCGTTTTTTGTTAGGGAAAAAAAAGCCTTACTATACATGGTCGTTTTTTTGTTAGAAAAAAAAGCCTTACTATACATGGTCGTTTTTTTGTCAGAAAAAAAAGCCTTACTATACATGGTCGTTTTTTTGTCAGAAAAAAAAGCCTTACTATACATGGTCGTTTTTTGTTAGGGAAAAAAAAGCCTTTCTATACATGGTCGTTTTTTTGTTAGAAAAAAAAAGCCTTACTTTACATGGTCATTTTTTTGTTAGAAAAAAAAGCCTTACTATACATGGTCGTTTTTTTGTCAGAAAAAAAAGCCTTACTATACATGGTCATTTTTTTGTCGGAAAAAAAAGCCTTACTATATACATGGTCATTTTTTTGTCGGAAAAAAAAGCCTTACTATACATGGTCGTTTTTTGTTAGGAAAAAAAAGCCTTACTATACATGGTTGTTTTTTTGTTAGAAAAAAAAGCCTTACTATACATGGTCGTTTTTTTGTTAGAAAAAAAAAGCCTTACTATACATGGTCATTTTCTTATGTTAGAAAAAAAAAAGCCTTACTATACATGGTCGTTATTTTGTTAGAAAAAAAAAAGCCTTACTATACATGGTCGTTTTTTGTTAGAAAAAAAAAGCCTTTCTATACATGGTCATTTTTTTGTTAGAAAAAAAAGCCTTACTATACATGGTCGTTTTTTTGTCGGAAAAAAAAGCCTTACTATACATGGTCGTTTTTTTGTCGGAAAAAAAAGTCTTACTATACATGGTCGTTTTTTTGTCAGAAAAAAAAGCCTTACTATACATGGTCGTTTTTTTGTCGGAAAAAAAAGCCTTACTATACATGGTCATTTTTTTGTCGGGAAAAAAAGCCTTACTATACATGGTCGTTTTTTTGTCGGAAAAAAAGGCCTTACTATACATGGTCGTTTTTTTGTCGGAAAAAAAAGCCTTACTATACATGGTCGTTTTTTTGTCAGAAAAAGAAGCCTTACTATACATGGTCGTTTTTTTGTCGGAAAAAAAAAGCCTTACTATACATGGTCGTTTTTTTGTCAGAAAAAAAAGCCTTACTATACATGGTCGTTTTTTTGTCGGAAAAAAAAGCCTTACTATACATGGTCGTTTTTTTGTCGGAAAAAAAAGCCTTACTATACATGGTCGTTTTTTTGTCGGAAAAAAAAGTCTTACTATACATGGTCGTTTTTTTGTCAGAAAAAAAAGCCTTACTCTCCATGGTCGTTTTTTTGTCAGAAAAAAAAGCCTTACTATACATGGTCGTTTTTTTGTCGGAAAAAAAAGCCTTACTATACATGGTCGTTTTTTTGTCGGAAAAAAAAGCCTTACTATACATGGTCGTTTTTTGTTAGAAAAAAAAAGCCTTACTATACATGGTCATTTTTTTTATGTTAGAAAAAAAAAAGCCTTACTATACGTGGTCGTTTTTTTTGTTAGAAAAAAAAAAAAGCCTTACTATACATGGTCATTTTTTTATGCTAGAAAAAAAAAAAGCCTTACTATACATGGTCGTTTTTTGTTAGGGAAAAAAAAGCCTTACTATACATGGTCGTTTTTTTGTTAGAAAAAAAAGCCTTACTATACATGGTCGTTTTTTTGTCAGAAAAAAAAGCCTTACTATACATGGTCGTTTTTTTGTCAGAAAAAAAAGCCTTACTATACATGGTCGTTTTTTGTTAGGGAAAAAAAAGCCTTTCTATACATGGTCGTTTTTTTGTTAGAAAAAAAAAGCCTTACTTTACATGGTCATTTTTTTGTTAGAAAAAAAAGCCTTACTATACATGGTCGTTTTTTTGTCAGAAAAAAAAGCCTTACTATACATGGTCATTTTTTTGTCGGAAAAAAAAGCCTTACTATACATGGTCGTTTTTTGTTAGGAAAAAAAAGCCTTACTATACATGGTTGTTTTTTTGTTAGAAAAAAAAAAGCCTTACTATACATGGTCGTTTTTTGTTAGAAAAAAAAAGCCTTACTATACATGGTCATTTTTTTGTTAGAAAAAAAAGCCTTACTATACATGGTCATTTTTTTGTCGGAAAAAAAAGCCTTACTATACATGGTCGTTTTTTTGTCGGAAAAAAAAGCCTTACTATACATGGTCGTTTTTTTGTCGGAAAAAAAAGCCTTACTATACATGGTCGTTTTTTTGTCGGAAAAAAAAGCCTTACTATACATGGTCGTTTTTTTGTCGGAAAAAAAAGCCTTACTATACATGGTCGTTTTTTTGTCGGAAAAAAAAGTCTTACTATACATGGTCGTTTTTTTGTCAGAAAAAAAAGCCTTACTATACATGGTCGTTTTTTTGTCGGAAAAAAAAGCCTTACTATACATGGTCATTTTTTTGTCGGGAAAAAAAGCCTTACTATACATGGTCGTTTTTTTGTCGGAAAAAAAGGCCTTACTATACATGGTCGTTTTTTTGTCGGAAAAAAAAGCCTTACTATACATGGTCGTTTTTTTGTCAGAAAAAGAAGCCTTACTATACATGGTCGTTTTTTTGTCGGAAAAAAAAAGCCTTACTATACATGGTCGTTTTTTTGTCAGAAAAAAAAGCCTTACTATACATGGTCGTTTTTTTGTCGGAAAAAAAAGCCTTACTATACATGGTCGTTTTTTTGTCGGAAAAAAAAGCCTTACTATACATGGTCGTTTTTTTGTCGGAAAAAAAAGTCTTACTATACATGGTCGTTTTTTTGTCAGAAAAAAAAGCCTTACTCTCCATGGTCGTTTTTTTGTCAGAAAAAAAAGCCTTACTATACATGGTCGTTTTTTTGTCGGAAAAAAAAGCCTTACTATACATGGTCGTTTTTTTGTCGGAAAAAAAAGCCTTACTATACATGGTCGTTTTTTTGTCGGAAAAAAAAGCCTTACTATACATGGTCGTTTTTTTGTCGGAAAAAAAAGCCTTACTATACATGGTCGTTTTTTTGTCGGAAAAAAAAAGCCTTACTATACATGGTCGTTTTTTTGTCGGAAAAAAAAGCCTTACTATACATGGTCGTTTTTTTGTCGGAAAAAAAAGCCTTACTATACATGGTCGATTTTTTGTCGGAAAAAAAAGCCTTACTATACATGGTCGTTTTTTTTGTCGGAAAAAAAAGCCTTACTATACATGGTCGTTTTTTTGTCGGAAAAAAAAGTCTTACTATACATGGTCGTTTTTTTGTCGGAAAAAAAAGCCTTACTATACATGGTCGTTTTTTTGTCGGAAAAAAAAGCCTTACTATACATGGTCATTTTTTGACGGAAAAAAAAGCCTTACTATACATGGTCGTTTGTATGTCGGAAAAAAAAGCCTTACTATACATGGTCGTTTTTTTGTCGGGAAAAAAAGCTTTACTATACATGGTCGTTTTTTTGTCGGAAAAAAAAGCCTTACTATACATGGTCGTTTTTTTGTCGGAAAAAAAAGCCTTACTATACATGGTCGTTTTTTTGTCGGAAAAAAAAGCCTTACTATACATGGTCGTTTTTTTGTCGGAAAAAAAAGCCTTATTATACATGGTCGTTTTTTTGTCGGAAAAAAAAGCCTTACTATACATGGTCGTTTTTATGTCGAAAAAAAAAGCCTTACTCTACATGGTCGTTTTTTTGTCGGAAAAAAAAGTCTTACTATACATGGTCGTTTTTTTGTCGGAAAAAAAAGCCTTTCTATACATGGTCGTTTTTTTGTCAGAAAAAAAAAGCCTTACTCTACATGGTCGTTTTTTTATCAGAAAAAAAAGCCTTACTATACATGGTCGTTTTTTTGTCGGAAAAAAAAGCCTTACTATACATGGTCGTTTTTTTGTCGGAAAAAAAAGCCTTACTATACATGGTCGTTTTTATGTCGAAAAAAAAAGCCTTACTCTACATGGTCGTTTTTTTGTCGGAAAAAAAAGTCTTACTATACATGGTCGTTTTTTTGTCGGAAAAAAAAGCCTTTCTATACATGGTCGTTTTTTTGTCAGAAAAAAAAAGCCTTACTCTACATGGTCGTTTTTTTATCAGAAAAAAAAGCCTTACTATACATGGTCGTTTTTTTGTCGGAAAAAAAAGCCTTACTATACATGGTCGTTTTTTTGTCGGAAAAAAAAGCCTTACTATACATGGTCGTTTTTTTGTCGGAGAAAAAAAAGCCTTACTATACATGGTCATTTTTTATTGGGGAAAAAAAGCCTTACTATACATGGTCGTTTTTTTGTCGGAAAAAAAAGCCTTACTATACATGGTCGTTTTTTTGTCGGAAAAAAAAGTCTTACTATACATGGTCGTTTTTTTTGTCAGAAAAAAAAGCCTTACTATACATGGTCGTTTTTTTGTCGGAAAAAAAAGCCTTACTATACATGGTCGTTTTTTTGTCGGAAAAAAAAGCCTTACTATACATGGTCGTTTTTTTGTCAGAAAAAAAAGCCTTACTATACATGGTCGTTTTTTTGTCGGAAAAAAAGGCCTTACTATACATGGTCGTTTTTTTGTCGAGAAAAAAAAAGCCTTACTATACATGGTCGTTTTTTTGTCGGAAAAAAAAGCCTTACTATACATGGTCGTTTTTTTGTCGGAAAAAAAAAGCCTTACTATACATGGTCGTTTTTTTGTCGGAAAAAAAAGTCTTACTATACATGGTCGTTTTTTTGTCGGAAAAAAAAGCCTTTCTATACATGGTCGTTTTTTTGTCAGAAAAAAAAAGCCTTACTCTACATGGTCGTTTTTTTATCAGAAAAAAAAGCCTTACTATACATGGTCGTTTTTTTGTCGGAAAAAAAAGCCTTACTATACATGGTCGTTTTTTTGTCGGAAAAAAAAGCCTTACTATACATGGTCGTTTTTTTGTCGGAAAAAAAAGCCTTACTATACATGGTCATTTTTTATTGGGGAAAAAAAGCCTTACTATACATGGTCGTTTTTTTGTCGGAAAAAAAAGCCTTACTATACATGGTCGTTTTTTTGTCGGAAAAAAAAGTCTTACTATACATGGTCGTTTTTTTGTCAGAAAAAAAAGCCTTACTATACATGGTCGTTTTTTTGTCGGAAAAAAAAGCCTTACTATACATGGTCGTTTTTTTGTCGGAAAAAAAAGCCTTACTATACATGGTCGTTTTTTTGTCAGAAAAAAAAGCCTTACTATACATGGTCGTTTTTTTGTCGGAAAAAAAGGCCTTACTATACATGGTCGTTTTTTTGTCGAGAAAAAAAAAGCCTTACTATACATGGTCGTTTTTTTGTCGGAAAAAAAAGCCTTACTATACATGGTCGTTTTTTTGTCGGAAAAAAAAAAGCCTTACTATACATGGTCGTTTTTTTGTCGGAAAAAAAAGCCTTACTATACATGGTCGTTTTTTTGTCGGAAAAAAAAGCCTTACTATACATGGTCGTTTTTTTGTCGGAAAAAAAAAAGCCTTACTATACATGGTCGTTTTTTTGTCGGAAAAAAAAGCCTTACTATACATGGTCGTTTTTTTGTCGGAAAAAAAAGCCTTACTATACATGGTCGTTTTTTTGTCGAGAAAAAAAAAGCCTTACTATACATGGTCGTTTTTTTGTCGGAAAAAAAAGCCTTACTATACATGGTCGTTTTTTTGTCGGAAAAAAAAGCCTTACTATACATGGTCGTTTTTTTGTCGGAAAAAAAAAAGCCTTACTATACATGGTCGTTTTTTTGTCGGAAAAAAAAGCCTTACTATACATGGTCGTTTTTTTGTCGGAAAAAAAAGCCTTACTATACATGGTCGTTTTTTTGTCGGAAAAAAAAGCCTTACTATACATGGTCGTTTTTTTGTCGGAAAAAAAAGCCTTACTATACATGGTCGTTTTTTTGTCGGAAAAAAAAGCCTTACTATACATGGTCGTTTTTATGTCAAAAAAAAAAAGCCTTACTATACATGGTCGTTTTTTTATCAGAAAAAAAAGCCTTACTATACATGGTCGTTTTTTTGTCGGAAAAAAAAGTCTTACTATACATGGTCGTTCTTTTGTCGGAAAAAAAAGCCTTACTATACATGGTCGTTTTTTTGTCAGAAAAAAAAGCCTTACTATACATGGTCGTTTTTTTGTCGGAAAAAAAAGCCTTACTATACATGGTCGTTTTTATGTCAAAAAAAAAAAGCCTTACTATACATGGTCGTTTTTTTATCAGAAAAAAAAGCCTTACTATACATGGTCGTTTTTTTGTCGGAAAAAAAAGCCTTACTATACATGGTCGTGTTTTTGTCGGAAAAAAAAGCCTTACTATACATGGTCGTTTTTTTGTCGGAAAAAAAAGCCTTACTATACATGGTCGTTTTTTTGTCGGAAAAAAAAGCCTTACTATACATGGTCGTTTTTTTGTCGGAAAAAAAAGTCTTACTATACATGGTCGTTTTTTTGTCAGAAAAAAAAGCCTTACTATACATGGTCGTTTTTTTGTCGGAAAAAAAAGCCTTACTATACATGGTCGTTTTTTTGTCGGAAAAAAAAGCCTTACTATACATGGTCATTTTTTGACGGAAAAAAAAGCCTTACTATACATGGTCGTTTGTATGTCGGAAAAAAAAGCCTTACTATACATGGTCGTTTTTTTGTCGGGAAAAAAAGCTTTACTATACATGGTCGTTTTTTTGTCGGAAAAAAAAGCCTTACTATACATGGTCGTTTTTTTGTCGGAAAAAAAAGCCTTACTATACATGGTCGTTTTTTTGTCGGAAAAAAAAGCCTTACTATACATGGTCGTTTTTTTGTCGGAAAAAAAAGCCTTACTATACATGGTCGTTTTTTTGTCGGAAAAAAAAGCCTTACTATACATGGTCGTTTTTTTATCAGAAAAAAAAGCCTTACTATACATGGTCGTTTTTTTGTCGGAAAAAAAAGCCTTACTATACATGGTCGTTTTTTTGTCGGAAAAAAAAGCCTTACTATACATGGTCGTTTTTTTGTCGGAAAAAAAAGCCTTACTATACATGGTCGTTTTTTTGTCGGAAAAAAAAGCCTTACTATACATGGTCGTTTTTTTGTCGGAAAAAAAAGTCTTACTATACATGGTCGTTTTTTTGTCAGAAAAAAAAGCCTTACTATACATGGTCGTTTTTTTGTCGGAAAAAAAAGCCTTACTATACATGGTCGTTTTTTTGTCGGAAAAAAAAGCCTTACTATACATGGTCATTTTTTGACGGAAAAAAAAGCCTTACTATACATGGTCGTTTGTATGTCGGAAAAAAAAGCCTTACTATACATGGTCGTTTTTTTGTCGGGAAAAAAAGCTTTACTATACATGGTCGTTTTTTTGTCGGAAAAAAAAGCCTTACTATACATGGTCGTTTTTTTGTCGGAAAAAAAAGCCTTACTATACATGGTCGTTTTTTTGTCGGAAAAAAAAGCCTTACTATACATGGTCGTTTTTTTGTCGGAAAAAAAAGCCTTACTATACATGGTCGTTTTTTTATCAGAAAAAAAAGCCTTACTATACATGGTCGTTTTTTTGACGGAAAAAAAAGCCTTACTATACATGGTCGTTTGTATGTCGGAAAAAAAAAGCCTTACTATACATGGTCGTTTTTTTGTCGGGAAAAAAAGCTTTACTATACATGGTCGTTTTTTTGTCGGAAAAAAAAGCCTTACTATACATGGTCGTTTTTTTGTCGGAAAAAAAAGCCTTACTATACATGGTCGTTTTTTTGTCGGAAAAAAAAGCCTTACTATACATGGTCGTTTTTTTGTCGGAAAAAAAAGCCTTACTATACATGGTCGTTTTTTTGTCGGAAAAAAAAGCCTTACTATACATGGTCGTTTTTTTATCAGAAAAAAAAGCCTTACTATACATGGTCGTTTTTTTGTCGGAAAAAAAAGCCTTACTATACATGGTCGTTTTTTTGTCGGAAAAAAAAGCCTTACTATACATGGTCGTTTTTTTGTCGGAAAAAAAAGCCTTACTATACATGGTCGTTTTTTTGTCGGAAAAAAAAGCCTTACTATACATGGTCGTTTTTTTGTCGGAAAAAAAAGTCTTACTATACATGGTCGTTTTTTTGTCAGAAAAAAAAGCCTTACTATACATGGTCGTTTTTTTGTCGGAAAAAAAAGCCTTACTATACATGGTCGTTTTTTTGTCGGAAAAAAAAGCCTTACTATACATGGTCATTTTTTGACGGAAAAAAAAGCCTTACTATACATGGTCGTTTGTATGTCGGAAAAAAAAGCCTTACTATACATGGTCGTTTTTTTGTCGGGAAAAAAAGCTTTACTATACATGGTCGTTTTTTTGTCGGAAAAAAAAGCCTTACTATACATGGTCGTTTTTTTGTCGGAAAAAAAAGCCTTACTATACATGGTCGTTTTTTTGTCGGAAAAAAAAGCCTTACTATACATGGTCGTTTTTTTGTCGGAAAAAAAAGCCTTACTATACATGGTCGTTTTTTTGTCGGAAAAAAAAGCCTTACTATACATGGTCGTTTTTATGTCGAAAAAAAAAGCCTTACTCTACATGGTCGTTTTTTTGTCGGAAAAAAAAGTCTTACTATACATGGTCGTTTTTTTGTCGGAAAAAAAAGCCTTTCTATACATGGTCGTTTTTTTGTCAGAAAAAAAAAGCCTTACTCTACATGGTCGTTTTTTTATCAGAAAAAAAAGCCTTACTATACATGGTCGTTTTTTTGTCGGAAAAAAAAGCCTTACTATACATGGTCGTTTTTTTGTCGGAAAAAAAAGCCTTACTATACATGGTCGTTTTTATGTCGAAAAAAAAAGCCTTACTCTACATGGTCGTTTTTTTGTCGGAAAAAAAAGTCTTACTATACATGGTCGTTTTTTTGTCGGAAAAAAAAGCCTTTCTATACATGGTCGTTTTTTTGTCAGAAAAAAAAAGCCTTACTCTACATGGTCGTTTTTTTATCAGAAAAAAAAGCCTTACTATACATGGTCGTTTTTTTGTCGGAAAAAAAAGCCTTACTATACATGGTCGTTTTTTTGTCGGAAAAAAAAGCCTTACTATACATGGTCGTTTTTTTGTCGGAAAAAAAAGCCTTACTATACATGGTCATTTTTTATTGGGGAAAAAAAGCCTTACTATACATGGTCGTTTTTTTGTCGGAAAAAAAAGCCTTACTATACATGGTCGTTTTTTTGTCGGAAAAAAAAGTCTTACTATACATGGTCGTTTTTTTGTCAGAAAAAAAAGCCTTACTATACATGGTCGTTTTTTTGTCGGAAAAAAAAGCCTTACTATACATGGTCGTTTTTTTGTCGGAAAAAAAAGCCTTACTATACATGGTCGTTTTTTTGTCAGAAAAAAAAGCCTTACTATACATGGTCGTTTTTTTGTCGGAAAAAAAGGCCTTACTATACATGGTCGTTTTTTTGTCGAGAAAAAAAAAGCCTTACTATACATGGTCGTTTTTTTGTCGGAAAAAAAAGCCTTACTATACATGGTCGTTTTTTTTGTCGGAAAAAAAAAAGCCTTACTATACATGGTCGTTTTTTTGTCGGAAAAAAAAGCCTTACTATACATGGTCGTTTTTTTGTCGGAAAAAAAAAGCCTTACTATACATGGTCGTTTTTTTGTCGGAAAAAAAAAAGCCTTACTATACATGGTCGTTTTTTTGTCGGAAAAAAAAGCCTTACTATACATGGTCGTTTTTTTGTCGGAAAAAAAAGCCTTACTATACATGGTCGTTTTTTTGTCGGAAAAAAAAGCCTTACTATACATGGTCGTTTTTTTGTCGGAAAAAAAAGCCTTACTATACATGGTCGTTTTTTTGTCGGAAAAAAAAGCCTTACTATACATGGTCGTCTTTTTGTCGGAAAAAAAAGCCTTACTATACATGGTCGTTTTTTTGTCGGAAAAAAAAGTCTTACTATACATGGTCGTTTTTTTGTCAGAAAAAAAAGCCTTACTATACATGGTCGTTCTTTTGTCGGAAAAAAAAGCCTTACTATACATGGTCGTTTTTTTGTCAGAAAAAAAAGCCTTACTATACATGGTCGTTTTTTTGTCGGAAAAAAAGCCTTACTATACATGGTCGTTTTTTTGTCAGAAAAAAAAAAGCCTTACTATACATGGTCGTTTTTTTGTCAGAAAAAAAAGCCTTACTATACATGGTCGTTTTTATGTCGAAAAAAAAAGCCTTACTCTACATGGTCGTTTTTTTGTCGGAAAAAAAAGTCTTACTATACATGGTCGTTTTTTTGTCGGAAAAAAAAGCCTTTCTATACATGGTCGTTTTTTTGTCAGAAAAAAAAAGCCTTACTCTACATGGTCGTTTTTTTATCAGAAAAAAAAGCCTTACTATACATGGTCGTTTTTTTGTCGGAAAAAAAAGCCTTACTATACATGGTCGTTTTTTTGTCGGAAAAAAAAGCCTTACTATACATGGTCGTTTTTATGTCGAAAAAAAAAGCCTTACTCTACATGGTCGTTTTTTTGTCGGAAAAAAAAGTCTTACTATACATGGTCGTTTTTTTGTCGGAAAAAAAAGCCTTTCTATACATGGTCGTTTTTTTGTCAGAAAAAAAAAGCCTTACTCTACATGGTCGTTTTTTTATCAGAAAAAAAAGCCTTACTATACATGGTCGTTTTTTTGTCGGAAAAAAAAGCCTTACTATACATGGTCGTTTTTTTGTCGGAAAAAAAAGCCTTACTATACATGGTCGTTTTTTTGTCGGAAAAAAAAGCCTTACTATACATGGTCGTTTTTTTGTCGGAAAAAAAAGCCTTACTATACATGGTCGTTTTTTTGTCGGAAAAAAAAGCCTTACTATACATGGTCGTTTTTTTGTCGGAAAAAAAAGCCTTACTATACATGGTCGTTTTTTTGTCAGAAAAAAAAAGCCTTACTCTACATGGTCGTTTTTTTATCAGAAAAAAAAGCCTTACTATACATGGTCGTTTTTTTGTCGGAAAAAAAAGCCTTACTATACATGGTCGTTTTTTTGTCGGAAAAAAAAGCCTTACTATACATGGTCGTTTTTTTGTCGGAAAAAAAAGCCTTACTATACATGGTCATTTTTTATTGGGGAAAAAAAGCCTTACTATACATGGTCGTTTTTTTGTCGGAAAAAAAAGCCTTACTATACATGGTCGTTTTTTTGTCGGAAAAAAAAGTCTTACTATACATGGTCGTTTTTTTGTCAGAAAAAAAAGCCTTACTATACATGGTCGTTTTTTTGTCGGAAAAAAAAGCCTTACTATACATGGTCGTTTTTTTGTCGGAAAAAAAAGCCTTACTATACATGGTCGTTTTTTTGTCAGAAAAAAAAGCCTTACTATACATGGTCGTTTTTTTGTCGGAAAAAAAGGCCTTACTATACATGGTCGTTTTTTTGTCGAGAAAAAAAAAGCCTTACTATACATGGTCGTTTTTTTGTCGGAAAAAAAAGCCTTACTATACATGGTCGTTTTTTTGTCGGAAAAAAAAAGCCTTACTATACATGGTCGTTTTTTTGTCGGAAAAAAAAGCCTTACTATACATGGTCGTTTTTTTGTCGGAAAAAAAAGCCTTACTATACATGGTCGTTTTTTTGTCGGAAAAAAAAGCCTTACTATACATGGTCGTTTTTTTGTCGGAAAAAAAAGCCTTACTATACATGGTCGTTTTTTTGTCGGAAAAAAAAGCCTTACTATACATGGTCGTTTTTTTGTCGGAAAAAAAAGCCTTACTATACATGGTCGTTTTTTTGTCGGAAAAAAAAGCCTTACTATACATGGTCGTTTTTTTGTCGGAAAAAAAAGCCTTACTATACATGGTCGTCTTTTTGTCGGAAAAAAAAGCCTTACTATACATGGTCATTTTTTATTAGAAAAAAAAAGCCTTACTATACATGGTCGTTTTTTTGTCGGAAAAAAAAGTCTTACTATACATGGTCGTTTTTTTGTCAGAAAAAAAAGCCTTACTATACATGGTCGTTCTTTTGTCGGAAAAAAAAGCCTTACTATACATGGTCGTTTTTTTGTCAGAAAAAAAAGCCTTACTATACATGGTCGTTTTTTTGTCGGAAAAAAAGCCTTACTATACATGGTCGTTTTTTTGTCAGAAAAAAAAAAGCCTTACTATACATGGTCGTTTTTTTGTCAGAAAAAAAAGCCTTACTATACATGGTCGTTTTTATGTCGAAAAAAAAAGCCTTACTCTACATGGTCGTTTTTTTGTCGGAAAAAAAAGTCTTACTATACATGGTCGTTTTTTTGTCGGAAAAAAAAGCCTTTCTATACATGGTCGTTTTTTTGTCAGAAAAAAAAAGCCTTACTCTACATGGTCGTTTTTTTATCAGAAAAAAAAGCCTTACTATACATGGTCGTTTTTTTGTCGGAAAAAAAAGCCTTACTATACATGGTCGTTTTTTTGTCGGAAAAAAAAGCCTTACTATACATGGTCGTTTTTATGTCGAAAAAAAAAGCCTTACTCTACATGGTCGTTTTTTTGTCGGAAAAAAAAGTCTTACTATACATGTTCGTTTTTTTGTCGGAAAAAAAAGCCTTTCTATACATGGTCGTTTTTTTGTCAGAAAAAAAAAGCCTTACTCTACATGGTCGTTTTTTTATCAGAAAAAAAAGCCTTACTATACATGGTCGTTTTTTTGTCGGAAAAAAAAGCCTTACTATACATGGTCGTTTTTTTGTCGGAAAAAAAAGCCTTACTATACATGGTCGTTTTTTTGTCGGAAAAAAAAGCCTTACTATACATGGTCATTTTTTATTGGGGAAAAAAAGCCTTACTATACATGGTCGTTTTTTTGTCGGAAAAAAAAGCCTTACTATACATGGTCGTTTTTTTGTCGGAAAAAAAAGTCTTACTATACATGGTCGTTTTTTTGTCAGAAAAAAAAGCCTTACTATACATGGTCGTTTTTTTGTCGGAAAAAAAAGCCTTACTATACATGGTCGTTTTTTTGTCGGAAAAAAAAGCCTTACTATACATGGTCGTTTTTTTGTCAGAAAAAAAAGCCTTAATATACATGGTCGTTTTTTTGTCGGAAAAAAAGGCCTTACTATACATGGTCGTTTTTTTGTCGAGAAAAAAAAAGCCTTACTATACATGGTCGTTTTTTTGTCGGAAAAAAAAGCCTTACTATACATGGTCGTTTTTTTGTCGGAAAAAAAAAGCCTTACTATACATGGTCGTTTTTTTGTCGGAAAAAAAAGCCTTACTATACATGGTCGTTTTTTTGTCGGAAAAAAAAGCCTTACTATACATGGTCGTTTTTTTGTCGGAAAAAAAAAAGCCTTACTATACATGGTCGTTTTTTTGTCGGAAAAAAAAGCCTTACTATACATGGTCGTTTTTTTGTCGGAAAAAAAAGCCTTACTATACATGGTCGTTTTTTTGTCGGAAAAAAAAGCCTTACTATACATGGTCGTTTTTTTGTCGGAAAAAAAAGCCTTACTTTACATGGTCATTTTTTATTGGGGAAAAAAAGCCTTACTATACATGGTCGTTTTTTTGTCGGAAAAAAAAG
Organism: Festucalex cinctus; assembly: GCF_051991245.1. NCBI lineage: Eukaryota > Metazoa > Chordata > Actinopteri > Syngnathiformes > Syngnathidae > Festucalex > Festucalex cinctus. Next base: position 7,152,140 of record NC_135427.1, read on the forward strand.
CCTTACTATACATGGTCGTTTTTTTGTCGGAAAAAAAGTCTTACTATACATGGTCGTTTTTTTGTCAGAAAAAAAAGCCTTACTATACATGGTCGTTTTTTTGTCGGAAAAAAAAGCCTTACTATACATGGTCGTTTTTTTGTCGGAAAAAAAAGCCTTACTATACATGGTCGTTTTTTTGTCAGAAAAAAAAGCCTTACTATACATGGTCGTTTTTTTGTCGGAAAAAAAGGCCTTACTATACATGGTCGTTTTTTTGTCGAGAAAAAAAAAGCCTTACTATACATGGTCGTTTTTTTGTCGGAAAAAAAAGCCTTACTATACATGGTCGTTTTTTTGTCGGAAAAAAAAAGCCTTACTATACATGGTCGTTTTTTTGTCGGAAAAAAAAGCCTTACTATACATGGTCGTTTTTTTGTCGAAAAAAAAAGCCTTACTATACATGGTCGTTTTTTTGTCGGAAAAAAAAAAGCCTTACTATACATGGTCGTTTTTTTGTCGGAAAAAAAAGCCTTACTATACATGGTCGTTTTTTTGTCGGAAAAAAAAGCCTTACTATACATGGTCGTTTTTTTGTCGGAAAAAAAAGCCTTACTATACATGGTCGTTTTTTTGTCGGAAAAAAAAGCCTTACTATACATGGTCGTTTTTTTGTCGGAAAAAAAAGCCTTACTATACATGGTCGTCTTTTTGTCGGAAAAAAAAGCCTTACTATACATGGTCATTTTTTATTAGAAAAAAAAAGCCTTACTATACATGGTCGTTTTTTTGTCGGAAAAAAAAGTCTTACTATACATGGTCGTTTTTTTGTCAGAAAAAAAAGCCTTACTATACATGGTCGTTCTTTTGTCGGAAAAAAAAGCCTTACTATACATGGTCGTTTTTTTGTCAGAAAAAAAAGCCTTACTATACATGGTCGTTTTTTTGTCGGAAAAAAAGCCTTACTATACATGGTCGTTTTTTTGTCAGAAAAAAAAAAAGCCTTACTATACATGGTCGTTTTTTTGTCAGAAAAAAAAGCCTTACTATACATGGTCGTTTTTTTGTCGGAAAAAAAGCCTTACTATACATGGTCGTTTTTTTGTCAGAAAAAAAAAGCCTTACTATACATGGTCGTTTTTTTGTCGGAAAAAAAAGTCTTACTATACATGGTCGTGTTTTTGTCAGAAAAAAAAGCCTTACTATACATGGTCATTTTTTTGTCGGAAAAAAAAGCCTTACTATACATGGTCGTTTTTTTGTCGGAAAAAAAAGCCTTACTATACATGGTCGTTTTTTTGTTAGAAAAAAAAGCCTTACTATACATGGTCGTTTTTTTTGTTAAAAAAAAAAGCCTTACTATACATGGTCGTTTTTTTGTCAGAAAAAAAAGCCTTACTATACATGGTCATTTTTTTGTCGGAAAAAAAAAAGCCTTACTATACATGGTCGTTTTTTGTTAGGGAAAAAAAAGCCTTTCTATACTATACATGGTCGTTTTTTTGTTAGAAAAAAAAGCCTTACTATACATGGTCGTTTTTTTGTTAGAAAAAAAAGCCTTACTATACATGGTCGTTTTTTTTTTGTTAGAAAAAAAAAAAGCCTTACTATACATGGTCATTTTTTTTTGTTAGAAAAAAAAAAGCCTTACTTTACATGGTCATTTTTTTGTTAGAAAAAAAAGCCTTACTATACATGGTCGTTTTTTTGTCAGAAAAAAAAGCCTTACTATACATGGTCATTTTTTTGTCGGAAAAAAAAAAGCCTTACTATACATGGTCATTTTTTTGTCAGAAAAAAAAGCCTTACTATACATGGTCATTTTTTGTTAGGAAAAAAAAGCCTTACTATACATGGTCGTTTTTTTTGTTAGAAAAAAAAGTCTTACTGTACATGGTCGTTTTTTTGTTAGAAAAAAAAAAGCCTTACTATACATGGTCATTTTTTTTATGTTAGAAAAAAAAAAGCCTTACTATACATGGTCGTTTTTTTGTTAGAAAAAAAAGCCTTACTATACATGGTCGTTTTTTTTGTCAGAAAAAAAAGCCTTACTATACATGGTCATTTTTTTGTCGGAAAAAAAAAAGCCTTACTATACATGGTCGTTTTTTGTTAGGAAAAAAAAGCCTTACTATACATGGTCGTTTTTTTGTTAGAAAAAAAAGCCTTACTATACATGGTCGTTTTTTTGTTAGAAAAAAAAAGCCTTACTATACATGGTCATTTTTTTATGTTAGAAAAAAAAAAGCCTTACTATACGTGGTCGTTTTTTTTGTTAGAAAAAAAAAGCCTTACTATACATGGTCATTTTTTATTAGAAAAAAAAAGCCTTACTATACATGGTCGTTTTTTTTTGTTAGAAAAAAAAAAGCCTTACTATACATGGTCGTTTTTTTTTTGTTAGAAAAAAAAAAAGCCTTACTATACATGGTCGTTTTTTTGTTAGAAAAAAAAGCCTTACTATACATGGTCGTTTTTTTATTAGAAAAAAAAGCCTTACTATACATGGTTGTTTTTTTTGTTAGAAAAAAAAGCCTTACTATACATGGTCGTTTTTTTGTCGGAAAAAAAAAAGCCTTACTATACATGGTCGTTTTTTTGTTAGAAAAAAAAGCCTTACTATACATGGTCATTTTTTTCTTAGAAAAAAAAGCCTTACTATACATGGTCGTTTTCTTGTCGGAAAAAAAAAGCCTTACTATACATGGTCGTTTTTTGTTAGGGAAAAAAAAGCCTTTCTATACATGGTCGTTTTTTTGTTAGAAAAAAAAGCCTTACTATACATGGTCGTTTTTTTGTTAGAAAAAAAAGCCTTACTATACATGGTCGTTTTTTTTGTTAGAAAAAAAAGCCTTACTATACATGGTCGTTTTTTTGTTAGAAAAAAAAGCCTTATATACATGGTCGTTTTTTTGTTAGAAAAAAAAGCCTTACTATACATGGTCGTTTTTTTGTTAGAAAAAAAAGCCTTACTATACATGGTCGTTTTTTTGTCAGAACAAAAAGCCTTCTATACATGGTCATTTTTTTGTCGGAAAAAAAAAAGCCTTACTATACATGGTCGTTTTTTGTTAGGGAAAAAAAAGCCTTTCTATACATGGTCGTTTTTTTGTTAGAAAAAAAAGCCTTACTATACATGGTTGTTTTTTTTGTTAGAAAAAAAAGCCTGACTATACATGGTCGTTTTTTTGTCGGAAAAAAAAAGCCTTACTATACATGGTCGTTTTTTTGTTAGAAAAAAAGCCTTACTATACATGGTCATTTTTTTGTTAGAAAAAAAAGCCTTACTATACATGGTCGTTTTTTTGTTAGAAAAAAAAGCCTTACTATACATGGTCGTTTTTTTGTTAGAAAAAAAGCCTTACTATACATGGTTGTTTTTTTTGTTAAAAAAAAAGCCTTACTATACATGGTCGTTTTTTTGTTAGAAAAAAAAGCCTTACTATACATGGTTGTTTTTTTTGTTAGAAAAAAAAGCCTTACTATACATGGTCATTTTTTTGTTAGAAAAAAAAGCCTTACTATACATGGTCGTTTTTTTGTCAGAAAAAAAGCCTTACTATACATGGTCATTTTTTTGTCGGAAAAAAAAAGC